>NW_019272032.1:3588160-3638622 GCF_002738345.1 Cucurbita maxima | reverse complement strand
CCCTTTTTTTTTTTTTTTTTTTTTTTTTTTTTTTTCTCCTTTTTTACATTTATTTAATAATATTTTATTTTCCATATTCATTTTGTTTCCTATCTGCCAAAACAACACGTGAATTTCTGAGCCAATTCTAAGGAATAACGACAGAAAATTAATTAATTATGAAGGAAATAATATTGGTTAATTAACATTTTTTAACATAATTATATCACGCATGAAAAATAAAGACAATTAATTATGGTGAAACATGAAAATTTAAAAGATTTTCATTTCGTCGCCAAAAAAATATCCCAAAATATATAAAAAAAAAATTATAATAATGATTTTTTTTTTTTTTTACAATTTGTAGATGATGAGGAAACAAGGGAGAACTGCACGCGAGTCGAATACGAGCAACTCGCCGTTTTCCCTACTCACCGAGTCCACTCCAACTCGGCCTTCCAGAAACGGGTCGGGTTTTTTCGCTTGCTTTGAGACCCGACCGGCGATGACCCGACAAACCAACATCGCTCTTCTTCCTCTTCCTCCGCCGGCGTTCTCGTGGGCTACCCCACTTCCGGCGAAAGTGCAAATCGCTGACGATGACGACCCTCTCACCCCGGGGAAACTCCACCCGGCGGCGGCGCTGCTACCGTCGTATTTTGCACTGTCGGATGTCGGACCCATGCAGTGAAACCTCATGACCTCGTTCCCGTCGGCGACAGAACGGGCATTCTCCTCGTCGGCGGGACATCCCATTGCCGCCTTGGCCTTGACCATTTCGCGATACTCTTCAAATCGTGCCACCGTCTTGGACCCGTTCTGGACCTTGAAAATCATCTCGACCTGACCCGTAAACGCCTTGGGGGTCCACCTCGTGTGGAAGATTATCTCGACGACGCTCCGTGAATTGTGGCCCTCCGGCAACTCCGAAAGCGCTGGAAAGAGGAGATCGTTGGGCCTTATTAATGAACGGGAGGAAACGCTGGTTCTGGAGCGGGTGCAGGGACTCGATCCGGGTTCTGATTTGGAGATTCTGGGAACAGGTTTTCTGTCGGGCGGCGAGGGTTTGGGCTTCTTGTTCTTTGATTTGGTGGTTTCAACGACGTCTTTGAGGCTCTGAACGCCCTTCCGACAGCTGGCACTGGGGATTAGATTCTTAGGGCTTGGATGATAAACGTCTTCGAAGACTCTGGATTTGCACTGAAGGGATTTGACCCACGCCATTAACGGAGCTCAATACAATGCCGCTGCCGCCGCCGTGGTACTGTCGTGGGAGATTTGCCGGAATCTTCTTTTCCTTTCTTGTCTGTGGAAAAGGGTAAAAAATGGGTCAAGTTGGGTAATGGCTGTGTCTCATCGTGCGTCGCTGTGTCTAAAGAAGTGGAAACGGAGGGAAAGTTGCAGGCGCTATATTAAATGGAGGTTTTTATTTACTACATCCACTGAAGAATACCAAATGACGAAACTGCCCCTCGTTTTTTATTTTATTTTAATAGTAATAATATCTTAGGGTTTGAAATTGAATTACTATTATTGTATTTGAAATTTAAACCTCGATGCATTAAAACATTTAAATTAGGCCAACTCTTAAAAATATTATTAAAATTGTTAACAACTAATTATCATTAAATTACTGTTTTATGAACATAATTGGACACATTTGACATTCCACTTACACTATCAATTCAAAAAATGTAAATCAAAATTTTAATATATACGTCAATAAAATAATAATTTAAAATTAAATTAACCAAATTTAACCAAACAAATTCTAAATGAAAATGGAATAAATGATTAGGGGGTGTTTATTTTTATTCATTTATTTATTTATTTATTTATTTATTTTGGTCATCTTATCTTTACCCACGTGGACCATGTCTGATTTTCTCGCAGAGAGAAGAAGAAGAACAAAAGGAAATGAAGTCTCAGCAAACAAAATTTCATCAAATGCGTTTCAGAGATTTGTGGTCCCCATGGCTTTTCTATGAATTCAATTGCATCCACATGATTAGGTCTCCATGGTGATTTTACTTTACGCCTTAACCGCACTGGATGATACCCCCCCTCATATTCGATTTAACTTTAATTTTAATTTATTAAACTAATTAATTCGAACAAAGCTGGTTCATTTTTTAATGTTAATTTATAAAAACCCCAACTCCCCCTATTTAATGCAGTTTAATTTTCATTAACATTTGTTCCTATAATATTTTCTTTTTAGGTTTAATATTTATAAATCATAGTTTATTATAAACTATAAATTAAAAGGTTGATGCACTTAAGTTTTATGGGTATATTTTATAGTAAATGTTTTAGTGGATTTCTCAAGAACTTCAATTCAGTGAACATGATGACATTATTAGAATTCTTTTGTAATCTTTACTTTTTCTCTTTTTTGTCTTTATTTTTCTTTTTCATTCTCACATCTACATATTAAAATCATGAGTCTACAACGATACATAACAAGTCAAAAGCATTTATGGGTGAGCTTTGACTGTTACAAATGGTATTAGAGTCAGACAACAAACATCGGTAATAATATAGAAACTCACGTTTTAAAATCATGAAGCTGACAATAATAAATAACGAGCCAAAACGAATAAGTAATAATTACATTAAAGAAGTAAGATTTACTTAGATATTGAAAGTGAATATAGCTAAAAAAAAAAAAAACTATATATTAAAATAAAAGTTTTCTCCAACTTGAATCAAACTAAACTTTAAAAAAAATAAAAGTTACGAATCATTTTTTTAAAAAATAGCAATAAAAGGAAGTAACCAAAAGACTGACTTTTTCACTATTTTGAATGGAAATTTACTAGAGTAACCATTTATAACCAATTATTTTCAAACTTACATTTATTTAATTTTAAAATAAATAAAATATATAGTCTTTTTTTAACATATAGTTTATTTAAGTTAAAATGTGATTTTAGTTAAATTGTAAAATCTCCATAGCTCGTGTGATGTGACACATCGAAAAAAAAAATACTTTATACTAAAATTTTAATTTTTTTAGGCAAATAATTGAATTTGATATATATATATATATATATATAAATAGGTCAACTGAGTTTGCGGACAAACCCTTTAATTTCGCATTTATGTCACAAATCGCTACCCACTTCCCACCCCACATTTTTTATTCACAACATCATCATACTCGCCCAAAAAATAATAAAAAAAAAAATAATAATAATTGGCTGTCCATAGTTTGAATAATTGAAAGAAAAACTATAGTTTAAGTGAATTATATATATATGTAAGACTATAAGACAAAATTTATACATTAGTTAAGGTTGTAATATAAGATATGGTTATCTGTAAATACCTGAAATGATTTAGAAGGCAGAGGGTGTGGGGACATGAAATATAAAATATAATGGATAAGAGTAAGGATATTTTGGTCATTTAAGGGTTAAAGAAAAGAGTGTAATAATGTTAGGGTTGGGTTTTATGTAAAATCCCACTATACCAAAATAAAATAAATAAATAAAAAAATAAAAAAGGAATAAGGGGAGAAGGGAATCTTGCATGGGAGTTTGAAATAGAGAATGGGTAAGAATGGAATAGAAGAAGTAAAAAACAGAATGGAAGGAAATAATTAATATTAATTTAGAGTTGAATAATAATTAATAATAATAATAGTTAATAAGGTAAAAGGAAGGGGAGCGGAGACAAATGCATTGAGATAATAAAAGTGGTATTTGAAATGAATGATTATGTTTTTGGTTTTAGGGTTTAGGGTTTAATTATTATATTTAAATCAATCCATCAATCAATGCTCTTCGAAACCCTAAATCCGTGATGCCTACGCTCTCCAAACCCCTAAACCAACATTTTTCTTTTTAAATTCAAATAATTCAAATTACAAAATAATATCTTATTTAAAATGAGGATTTTTTCGATATAAATAAATAAATAAATAAAAAGAGTGGAAATGGGAGGGTGGGTGGAGGCTTTTAACAGCTTTTGATCTCACGCCTGCACTCACAATCTTAATTTCAATTCAACCACGCTTTGTGTCCCGAGAAACTGCTTTGTATCTAACCAAAACCATATATATATTTTTTACCTTTTTTTACCCTTTCTTCAACCTCTCGACTTTTTTACCAACCTCCAACCACCTACCGTTTTACCTTTTTCCATCTTTTTTTACCGCTTCATAAACACTATAATGATTTAGATTCTTCAAACCTAACCTCCTCTGCTACTTTATGAGTGATCTCCACCATAGTATAATATTATCCATTTTGAACATAAACTCTTATTTCAATAGAAATAATGTTCTATACTTATAAATTCATGATTTTTCTTTTAATTATCGAAATAATTAATGCGCATGAAAGTGGTAAGGAGGGATACGAGAAAGAAGTTATAGAAAGGGCCCTAAAGTACTAAGGACATAATAATTGTGTATTTGAACAACACAATATTTAATATGTCCAAACCTGTAGCATCAATTAAGGAGCTTCATAAAATCCCACCCCATTTAATATATTAATTAACCACTTGAAAATTCACTACACAATATTCAACAAACAAATTCAGACACTTGCATTTTACATAATAATTTATTATTTAAAATATTCTATAGCAATTATAATGACATTATTACATGTAATAATTCTAATCATGATTAATTTCCACAAAAAAAAAAATAATAATAATTAAAGAAAAAACCATATGATTTTAATTTTATCATTAGTAGTGTATTTTTTTTTTTAAAAAAATTATATATTCTTTAAACTTTTATGTACAGAAACAAGAATATTAATTAGAGGAAAAGTGTAAAAATCAAAATGTAAACAAAAATATTTATCTCATAATACTATATAAATAAACTAAGCTTTAATCTAGTATGATATATTTGAATTATCAATAATATTATATAATTAAATTGAAAAATATGAAAATTTAATTTCATAAATAAATAAATAAGTTGGTTGAAAATGGTAGGAGACAAGTGGATGTTAGTTAGGTTTTAAATTTCATTTTGCAATGTTGATATTTACCTCTCATCAACCACTTTTCTAATGCCTATTTTCTTCCAATTTTAGAAAAAAAAAAAAAAAAAAAAGTCTAAATTAAATTCCCATTTGGTTGGGCCTCGAAGCTGGTCCATTGGGCTTTCATATGAAACTGGGCCTTGACTTGAGCTTTTCACTTTGATTTTTTATGGTAATTTTCCTAGTATTCACTATATTTATATTAATAAAATTATATTTGGTTCGCTAGATTTAAAATACCCTAAAAAAGGTCATATATATATATATATATATACACACAATTTTATTTATAAAAAGATAAGTGTCTTTTTCCGTTCAATTTAAGTTATTTATTTATTATTATTATTTTTTTTTTTACATGAATTACATGATTGTTATAGGGAGAATGAGATATATAGGTAAGCAAATGGCCATTGGATATTTCTTACAAACTTGAGGAAGATGGGTTTTGAGAGATACATAGCTAAAGAGCCCATATTGATTCGAGAGAAGAACGAAATGTTACTTATAAAAGTAAAGAAATCTCTCATTAACATACACGTTTTAAAACTATGAGATTGATAACGATACGTAACAAACCAAAATTAACAATATTTGTTAGTGGAGAGCTTGAATTGTTATAAATGGTATCAGAGTTAGTCATTAAATGGTATAAATACGATCATACTTAACCAATCAAAATGAGGTGGAACTAATATCATATGTCTTTCTTTATCTCTTCCCTAGCTTTATATTACATTTTGTTTTTCTCTCTTTTTGAAACTTTAAGGGCACTTTTCATCGAATAAAAAAATGGCCCCATCTTAGATTTGAAGTAGATTGGATTAATAAAGCTTTTATATGCTCGTTGATCCTACCATCTCTATTACTTTTGTTGTTGAAACCCAATTATCGAAAAAAGTGACTTTTTAATTTTGAATCTTTTCTATAATAAAACGAAATTTATGTCTTATGTTGTATCAAACTCTTCCTTCGATAAAAAAGGTATACATATAACATGAACATGCAACAAAATTATATGAGACCTAAATCTCTTCGGTCGAAGCAGGATCTATATTTATTTTGAAAAAATAATACAAAAAAATACATTTAAACAATGGATAAATAAATAAAAAAAAAAGGAGAGAAGCCCAAGTTTTGAAATGTCTACACAAAATTGTTTTTAATTATTTAGTATTAAAAAGGGGAAATGAAAAAAAGAAAAAGAAAAAGGGTAAATGGAGCCATAATTGGCGCCTGAAACTGTGTGTGTACGGCACGTGCAGAGGGGGGCATTACAAAATCATCAGCTTCGGCTGCTTCACCTTCTGAATTTGGTTTTAAAGACCAGTCAAACCCCTCTTGATAAAGACCCTTCCTTTCTTTACCCTCCTTTCCTTTCCATCCCCTCATAGTAAATATTGTCCGTTTCGACCTGTTAGTCTTACAATTTTAAAACGTATTTACTAGGGAGAGATTTTAAAAAAGGGTTAGATTTGTGTTTTTATGAAAAGGCATGCATGTCCTTTTGTACATATATGTATGCATACAACATTTAACAGAGTGCAACAAAAGAAAAACAGAAAGGACCTGAGGGTGAAGAAGGAGCAGACATTTTGCAGCACACAGAAACAGAAGAGCTTTGGGTGCACACACATGGAGATTTTCAAGCCACTCCTCTTTATCTTATCCCTCCATTTTTTTTCTAGCATATATTATTCATTTTAATCGATTACGTATAGCTATCAACCTCACCATTTTAAAATGAAAATTAAATTATTTCATTTAGATGTTTTGTAAAAGAAAGATATCTCATTTGACAAATATTATTGCATTCAATCGATCTAGTTTACATTAAAGTAGTGATATAATTAAGCATTTGGGTTTGTTGATAATTTAACCTATAATATTAGAGAATAAAATCTTACCAATATTATAGGTTTAAATTGATCTTAAAAGTTACTTTTAACAAATTTCAATCATTTGCAGGGTGGAATAATTAGATTAAAGAAAAAGTATGAGTATTTTATAAAATTGCATGAAAGTAAGAGAGAATGATTAAACGAGGAGATTTGGTATATGTTGGCTTTTAATGTGTTTATTACTATCATTGAAACTACCTTGGTTTTGGTCAACAACATTGATACTATTAGCATTCATTGAATCACGTGCATGGTAGAACAATCTCTATTCCAAAACCCTAGTAACTTTTAACACATCATTAATGTATACAACATTGATATCGTGTTATTTTCGTTTACAGCTTATTTTAAAAACAAGAACTTTTATATAATGTTATCTTTATCGGGAAATAAATGTTAACACACTGAAAGGTACATTGGGCCCGAAATCAATAAATGGTTTAAACAACTGCAAATTATGAAGGTACGAGTGAGAGGCACGTGTAATGTCGGTGAGAATTCGAACGATAATAATAATAGGAAAATAGAATAAGGAGGAAGAAGAGGGGTTGTGGTGTGAGGTTTGGGAGAGGAGAGGGGGCCAGTTGTTGTTGGTGGGTTTGGGTTCCCAGCTGGATGGGTTTAGGGTTAGTAGATGGTGGTGTAGAGAAATAGTTGATTGTTTGGTACTCTTCAAACATGGATTTGATAGCCCTTTTGTTGCTTTCTTTCCTCAACTCTTTTCTTTCTATTCTTACAATCATTCAATTTGTTTTCTTTCTTTCTTTCTTTCTCTTTTTATGCCTCAATGTTCGGGGTCCGATTTGAATTTAATGTTTGTTGGATTTAGCTTTGTTAGAGTTCCGAACATTTGTCATCTCTCTGTTAAGTTTGTTTTAGGATATCTTGTGTGACGAGGACACGTTGTTTATTGCTGTCGTCATTTTTTTTATTGTCTAGATCTGTACATTTTAAATTAGTTTGTACAAAAAAAAAAAAAAAAATACATTTTTATTTATTTTATATGTATAATATAAGACTGTTTTGTAACCTCCTAAGCTCATAGCTAGTAAAAATTGTCCGTTTTTATCGGTAAAGTATTATTATCAGGGTGTATCCGATATATATATATATATATATATATATATTTTTTTTTTTGAAGAATATAAGATGGTCAAGGCTGACCACATTATGATGGCCATTTTTAATAATTATTAGACAAAAGGCTACAAATCTCCTTTAAGAACTTTTGTAAGTTTTTGAAGTGGGTGGTCCTTCCTTCCTCATCATTTTTTTTTTAATTCTATTTATTTGGACGTGGGATATTCTCAAAGCATTTTGTAGAGTAGAATATTCCAAATTAGAATTATTGATGCTCGGAATATTACAAAATACCTAAAAATTAAATGTTAAATAGCTTAGATAAATCTACTCCTCGCTTCTTAAAAGTGAAGACTATTCTCACAGAACAACAACAACAAAAGATCGTCCAATATAGAATGATTCAAATAAAACATGTTTGACCACAAAGTTACTATGACTGAGCTACTAGAAAGAAAGATTTTTTTTTTTTATTTTTTATTTTTTTATAGTAGTATATATATAGTAACTTTCCATTCTTTTAAATTTTTCTTAAACATCTTATCCTCTCAGTTCATTTACATGTTCTTTCTTCGTTTAGACGTTATAAAGATAAAAATATACTTTTTCTTTAATGTAAAAGTTAAGATTTTGTCTATAATCGTAGCAAGGTTAATCTCGAACATTGTAAGCGGCTCTATAACCAAGTTATTGGATCATGCAAAGAGAAACACTATTAAGTAGAAAAAAAAAAAAAAAATAGAGAGAAAGTAGAAGCAATATAGCATGGGGCTATGTTGATAAAGAATGTGCATACATTTATATAAAACTATATGTTATACAATTGACATAATATATTGATACACCTAATTTCCCATACTTGATTTGCTCCTTTGTTTCCCTCTCTCACTCATGGCTTTACCCCACATATTTTTATTATATTTTGACACAACTTTTCCATCTCTAACCCCACAAATATTTATATTTTCAAATCCACTACCATATCAAACCATACATTATTTATATCAACCTAAACACGTCTTCTCCTATGTAGCCCCACAAACATTTATATCTTTCAAATTTAATACTTTATAAAACCATATATTATTTCTGTCCACCTAAACACGTCTTTTTCTATAAAACTCCTTCCCTCAACCCAATTCCGGGCATCGAACCCTTTCCCTCCTTTCAAATCACATTCCTTTATTTTTATTTTTTTTAAAAAAAAAAAAAGTGAAATAGAGGGGAAGTTATATTATAGATATTGATAGGAAGATAATGGGGTTATGAATCTGAGCTGTCGATCACGCGTGGCGTACACAACATTGGTCGACCCTCCACTGTCACAATCCCACGTGGTCATCCTATTATTTTTCTAATAAAAATAAAATTAAAGCTAAAAATTTAATAATAATTAAATAAAAGTTTGTAAATTATAAATTGCCTAAGGAGTTGAAATCTACCTCGTTTTCAAGGCTTCGCAAAACTTTGTTGTATCCACCGTTGGGTCGCTTTCACCCTACCAATTCTTTGACCAAATCCTCACTCTCTTCCATTCATCTATGGTTCGAGTGGGTCAACATAAATTAGATGGTCGAGTCGGTGAGTCCATCTACTCGAACTCTATGTTCTCTATGTCTTGAAGATTATTGAAGAAATCATAATCATACGAGACAACTTGATCAACTTAACTCATTAAGATATTATACTCATTATTTAGTATAAATTTAAAATTAAGGAATGAATTAGAGAAAATTAAATTCGGTAAGTCTTTAAATAAAAATGTTATTTATTATTTAATTTAATTAAATTTTGAAATAGGGAGTGAAATTTGAAGGAGATTTAATTTTTGTGTGTTTTGAGAATTTTGTTTTGTTTGTGTATTCACATGCGATGCATCGTAATTTATGTTCATCTGACAATCAATCTACTGAACCAAAAAGTGAAACCAAATAAAAATAAATGACCCATAAATATTATTATTATTAATAATAAAAAAGGACTGGATTAAACATGTTGTTGCCAATGCCGCTACTCGTCAACAGTCAACTGCTTCCCGAAATATATATATACTCTTTTTATTTATTTTCATTCAAAAAAAAATTAATTAATTAACGTTTAGAATTTAGATTCGGCATCGAACAACTTTTGCATGTTGCACGTCATTTGTTTAATTTGAATCAGAACTAACATAAGTTATTTTAATTCACGAACTAAAACAAATATATTTAAAAGTTTATCGATTTAAATATTTAATTAGTTTTTAAAATTTTAAATTTTTGTCCAATAATTTTTTTCAAAAAATAGTGAATATATAGTAATTTTTTTTATTTATCTAATAGTAATCTAAATCTTTACTTGGTAATTTTGAAAAGGTCTAACCTGTCAAAATTATTTGATTGTTTTTATTAAATATAAAATTAGGGTGGTTAAATATTTGAAATATTTAATTTGGTATGTAAATGGATATATAAATTAAAGTATTTAAATATAAAAATAAAAATTGTAAGTATTAAATATTGGTTTGGAAAATTGATTCCGTTCCGCCTCCGTTCTTTAATTTACCATCTGCCACGTCCTGCTCCATGTCTCTCTCTGTCTCTCTCTGTTCAGCTGTTTGGTGGATATATAAGTAATTTTCCCCCACAAAAATTACTATATTCTTCGCCATTGATTCCAAGCTAAATCTGCTACGGAGAGCCTCTCTTACTGTGCTTCTTAACTATAAACTTCTCTCATTTTTTGGATTATGGAGATTCTTCTTCTTCTTCTTCTTCTTCTTCTTCTTCTTCTTCCAATTGACCGGCAGATTTGAGAATTGATGAGGGCTCGAGGGATTCAAATACAAAAGAACAAACTATGAAGGCCAAGGAAATGCACCCTCTTTGTTGCATCTCGGTGGAGAGTTTTGGAATCGGATGCGCCGGCGATGGAGACCAGTCGACTGAGGAAGCTGCGGCGGCGGCGGCTGCTCTCTGCAGGACCAAGAGCATGCCCGCCAGTTTAGCCGCCTTTTCCGATGGATCTCATGCGAATGTTATCAGACGCCCACCGGGATCCAAATCCACAGTCGCTGGAGTTCTTCACAAGTGGACCAATTACGGGAAAGGGTGGAGATCCAGATGGTTCCTTCTCCGTAATGGCGTATTGTCCTACGCCAAGATTCGCCGCCCCGAGAATCTGAATCTTCTTGCTTCAAACAACGACTATCGATTGATCGGAGAGATTTCAAGCAATAGGATCCCGAGGGGAGACGAGAACGGCGGAGGGAGGAGGAAGCACCAAAAAGCGGTGGGAGTGGTTCATCTCAAGGTACACAAAAGAGCTTAAAACGAAATTGTTATTGAAATTAAGAGGAACACGAATTTTGGTTTATTATCCGGAAAATTTACACAAAAACAGGATCTGAAATGGTCTGATAATTTGATGATCTTATAAAGTAGGAATGGGATGTGTTTATGCATTTTAGGGATGGCGGTAAAGAGAGAAATAGGTTTTCCGTTATGGGCAACATTTTAGGTTATGTGTTTACCATTCATCACATTTTTAGTTTTGCTTCTCTCTGAAAATAAATGTCTCTCTCTCTCTCTCTTTAGCTCTCCCTCTGAGTCTGAGGCCGACTCTGATCTTGCCAGATACTCAGGGGGGGGACATTGAAATCTGAGCTTAAAGGAAACGCGTGAACCACAGGTTTAAACCATTGTTCATCATATTTCTTCCAGCATTTACTCTCTCTTCCTCTCTCTCATATCTGGGTCATCCTCTGATGAACTTAATTGCAATTTTTTCATAGCTTTTTAACTGCTTGTTCATGTCGAGTGGGTCACATCCACAGGTGGATTAGGAGGCCATTTTATGTTTTTGGTGATGCTTAGGGTTATTGTTCATCACAACTCATTGTTGCTCTCCTTTTCTACTGTCTTGAAATCATCATTTTTTTTTTTTTTTTGTTGGATTTGAAATCTCCCACCTTCTTTATCTTCCACTCAAATTCTACCCTGAATTTCACCTTTTCCCTCTTTTCTTTTACTGTTTCTGAGCTTGATTTGAAGAGTTTAAGCGAGTTATTAGGTCGGTTGCTAATGAATGTAATCAAAAGTGGTGGACTTTTTAGGTCAATTTTGTACTTTCCAGGTGATATCACTGTTCATAATCTTGTGGTTTTTGTTCTTGAATATGCCTTTTTTTTTTTCTAATATCTGAAATTTATCAATGCAGATCACATCATTTCGAGAGAGCAAGTCGGATGATCGGAGGTTTTATATCTTCACTGCTACAAAGACTCTTCATTTGAGAACTAATTCAAAGAGTGACCGAGAGGCTTGGATTCAAGCCTTGGCTTCTTCTAGTCGCAGCATATGTCCTCTAACATCGCTGAATTATAATCTCACCACCGTGCCGAGTGATTTATCGGTATCGACTGACCGACTGAAGGAGCGTTTAATTGAAGAGGGAATTGGTGAAACTCTTGTTAAGGATTGTGAACAGATAATGCTGTCCGAATTCTTGGAAATTAGAGGGCAGCTTCAAGTTCTATGTGATGAACGATCTAACTTGCTTGATACAATCAGGCAGTTAGAGGTAAAAGTTTCCTTTTGAAGCCCTTTTCTTCTTAGCGCTCATAGTTAGTATCAATTCTTGTGTGTTTATGTATTATTGTGCTACTCATGTGGCTGATATTAGACTTGACTGTGTTATATACAGGCTGCTAGTTTTGAAGCTGAAGCTTCTGGAATGAATGATGGAGAATTTCAACTGATGAAGCATGATCTTTCCTCTGAAGAACGTGGAAAATATAGTGGTTCTTTCTCTTCTTTTTTCTTCCCTTTTTTCATTGAAATTTGCTTTATATGCTTGAAATCAATACAAGTCAAGGCTTTCAAGCAGAAAATATAGTTGTCTCAGCCTCTTTTTGTTTGGCATTTGGCGCTTGGCTTGTAATTTCATCATATCCAGGGAATTGTTTCTTGTAAGACAGAGCTTCAGTAAAGTATGATGGTCTTGTTAGTTCTCTGTTTTCGTTAAAGTGTTAAAAATTGGGTTGATGTCTATTGGATGTTTTTAAAATGTAAGATGTAATTTGGAAAAAAATTGCTGGTTAACTGTATCAGTCTTTAAGTTCTGCATAATATGTTATAAACTGTAATGAGTTTATCAAATGAAACGTTGTTGGATGTGCAGTTTGTTTGAAGATTTGATAGATTATTTACTTCTGTCTGGTTTGTAGAATGCAGCACCACGGAATCATCGGATGATATCGAGAAACGAGAGCTCGAGGAGGAGGTTTCAGACGAAGACGAAATGTCCTTTTACGACACCATAGATTCTTTCTCTGAAAATTCTGTCTATGGCCATGATAGCAAGGCTGAAAGTCATCAGCATGACAATGGTGGCACAATGGCTGCTAACATGGAGTTACAGAACAGATACTCACACGTTCAAAGAAGGAAACGGCTTCCCGTTCCGGTGGAGAAGGAGAAACGAGTCAGCCTTTGGTCAATGATCAAAGACAATGTGGGAAAAGATCTGACAAGAGTGTGCCTCCCTGTTTACTTCAACGAGCCAATATCATCCCTGCAGAAATGCTGTGAAGACATGGAGTATTCATATCTATTGGACCAAGCATACCAACAAGGAAAACAGGTAAGCTTATAAGAAGATAAAAGCTTCCTACAAATCTTGTTATGCATGGAAATCAAAGTAGAATTTGGGGACTTGTATTATGTGCAGGGAAATAGTCTACAAAGAATTCTGAACGTCGCAGCGTTTGCAGTTTCGGGGTACGCTTCGTCGGAAGGCAGACACTGCAAACCATTCAATCCTCTGTTGGGGGAAACCTACGAAGCCGATTTTCCAGAGAAAGGATTTCGGTTCTTCTCGGAGAAGGTCAGTAAATGGGATAAGAGGCTGTGTAAGTTTATTATGGGATCACTGTAAAAGTAACTGGAAAATGGATGTGTATGTTTATGTAGGTGAGTCACCACCCGACTCTGATAGCGTGCCATTGCGAAGGGAGAGGGTGGAAGTTTTGGGGAGATAGCAACCTTCAGTCCAAATTCTGGGGAAGGTCAATTCAGTTGGACCCTGTTGGAGTTCTCACACTTGAGTTTGATGATGGTGAAATCTTCCAGTGGAGCAAGGTAAAAAGAAAGTTGTATTTTTTGTATTAACTAACTATGCATAAACAAAATAGATTATGTAACACTTTTCCTTTCGGGCTTCCCCTCAAGGTTTAACGCGTGTGCTAGGGAGAGGTTTCAACGCCCTTATAAAAAATGTTTTGTTCTTCTCTCCAACCGATGTGGGATGTCACAATTCACTCCCCTTCAAGACCTAGTGTTCTCACTCACACTCGTTCCCTTCTCCGATTAATGTGGGATCCCTCAATCCACCCTCTTGTTGGCACACCAGCTCGTGTCCACCTCCTTCAGGGCTTAGCCTCTTCGCTGGCACATCACACAGTGTCTGGCTTTGATACCATTTGTAACGGCCCAAGCCCACCACTAGCAGATATTGTCCTCTTTGGACTTTCTCTTTCGAGCTTTCCCTCAAGGTTTTTAAATAGCGTGTGCTATGGAGAGGTTTCCTCACCCTTATAAAAAATGTTTCGTTCTCCTCCCCAACCGATGTGGGATCTTACAATCCACCCCCCTTTGGGACCTAGCTTCCTCATCGACACTCGTTCCCTTCTCCAATCAATGTGGGACCCCTCAATCCACTCCCTTGTTGGCACACCAGCTTGTGTCCATCTCCTTCAGGGCTCAACCTCCTCGCTGGCACATCACACAATGTCTGGCTTTGATACCATTTGTAACGGCCCAAGCTCACCGCTAGTAGATATTGTCTTCTTTGGGCTTTTCCTTTCCGGCTTCCCCTCAAAGTTTCAGGAGAAGTTTCTACACCTTTGTAAAGAATGTTTCGTTATTCTCCCCAATTGATGTGGATCTCACAGATTGGAGGCTTGACATTCCGATCAGCATGTGTTCTACTTCATAAGTTTCTAGATTTCTTCTAATTTATGTGGTTAGTGAGTGTCTCACAAATCTCATTTTATGATTGCTTTTAGGTAACAACAAGTATCTATAATCTCATCCTTGGGAAAGTATATTGTGATCACCATGGAACCATGCACATTCGTGGCAATAGGGACTATTCGTGCAACCTAAAGTTCAAAGAGCAATCATTTCTCGACCGAAATCCTCATCAGGTTCATATCTCATTCTTCTGTATCGGATTTTATCTTGTTTTTCTTTAACAAAACGAATTCAAATCTATTCTACATCTACATCTGTATAGGTTCATGGATATGTTGAACATGTTTCTGGGAAAAAAGTTGCCACGTTGTTCGGGAAGTGGGACGATAGCATGTATTATGTAAATGGTCACGAGAATGTAGATTCAAAGAGTTGTGATGGTGGTACTTTGTTGTGGAAAAGCAGTGAACCGCCGCATGATCGGACTCGATACAACTTGACTTCATTTTCGATCACTTTGAATGAGCTGACACCGGGGCTCAAGGTTGAAATCAGTCTCTTACCATATACCCTTCTTTGATTATCTCTAATTGTGATGTATAGCTTTGTCTGATATTGGATATTTGATCATGGATTAGGAGATGCTCCCTCCCACGGATTCCAGACTCCGACCAGACCAACGACATCTAGAAAACGGGGAGTACGATAAGGCCAATGCCGAGAAGCTACGGTTGGAACAAAGGCAAAGAATTGTACGTTGAGCTCTTCTTTTTGCATGCTTTTTTAAATTTCTACCTGCATGATTCATTGTTGTTCGTGTATTTCAGTCGAGGAAGTTACAAGAGAACGGGTGGAAGCCAAGATGGTTCGAGAGAGAAGGGGAAGATGGACCCTTTAGGTATGCTGGAGGATATTGGGAAGCAAGGAACGCAAGCAAATGGGATGATTGCCCAGACATATTTGGGGAATTGAATCATTAGGAGGATTCTGGATATTAATGATATGTGTATTGTACGGCCATTCTTTTTCATATTTTGAAGGTATAATGTTTGGGGGAGAGGGGTTGGGTCGTCCATTGATTAGCTCTGTTGTAATCTCTTCCAAATGCAAATTGCAAAAAAAAAGTGACAATAATTGATCTACCGAATCTTGCTTCCCAAGTTAGATCCATACCATTTGACCAAGACTTTCAAATATGTCTCACATCTCACCTGGGGACTACAATTTTTTAAAGCATAACGACCCTCGAGATATGAAGATTCGAAATTATCGATCTTGATGGAAGGAGTATCTATCAATTACCTTTGAACCATGTCGAAAGCTATAGTATTGTTGATCATGGTTGTCACCGATCAATGCCAATTAATCAGTTTAGTTTTGTATGTCAAGCCTTATAGAATGGAAATTCAACCTAATGAAAGCTTATCAAACTATGAAAGACTATCATTTAGATACATTGACTTTGACTTTTCGGAACGAAACATTTTTTATAAGAGTGTGGAAACCTCTCCCTCTCGAGAAAGATCAGAAAGGAAAGTCCAAAGAGAACAATAGCTAGTGGTGGGCTTTGGCTGTTACAAATGATATCAAAGACATACCAGGTGATGTGCGAGGTAGGATGCTAAGCTCTAAAAGGGGTACACACCGAGCGGTGTACCAACAAAGATTCTAAGCCCGGAATGACTTTTGAAATTAGTACTCGTAAAATCTTTATATCAAAAAAACTAAATTCTTCTCCCCCACTCAGATATTATATTAGAGAGTTTGAAAGAAAAAAAAAATGGAACACCCAAACTGTTGATATTATATTAGAGAACTTCAAAACGGATTCTCACTTTTCCTTGGCCTTTTGGTACATCAAAAACCTTACGAACTTTACATTATTAGAAAGCAAAGGGTACCCCATAAACAAAGGCCTTCGTAGCTTTTGTCCTTAACAAAAGCCCACACATAAACAAAGAGAAAGTGATAATATATACATGCATGGCTATGCATGGGAAGATGGCCCATAGTCCTCCAATTCAACCCCCTGCTCAGCCAACCTCTTGTCCTTGTACACATACCACTTTGCACAAAACAAAAACACCACCAAATTCAACACACTCAAAATTGCCAATAGCCAATAGAAATCATAGAGCTTCCCTGCATTCAGGTTGTCTGGAATCCATGGCTTCCCATTTTCTGTCACTTTTCCCACAATTGTAACCAGCAATGAGCTAAAGAAAAACCCTAAAGAAAGTGTGCTCAAGAACAGCCCTGTGCTCATTGTCTTCATTCCTTTAGGACACTCCCTTAGGAAGAAATCCAATTGCCCCATGTACGTGAATGCCTCACCTACAAACATCAACAAAATTTAACCTTTTAACATCAAAGCTAAAAACTTTAAGCAAGGGCTGCCAATTCCTCCCTTCTTCACTCACCTGATCCCACTATTAAAAATTGTGGCGACAACCAAAACACACTCAATGGCACCTCCGCCAGCGGCTTGTCCACCAATCCATGTGCCTCCACCACCCTCAGTCGCTTTATCTCCGTCAGCGCGGCAGCGATCATGGCAATTATGGATAGAACCAAGCCGACCCCGACACGCTGCAGCGGAGAGAGACCTTGTGGGTTCTTCAAAACCCTCGACGCTACTGGGACGATGAATCGGTCGTAGATCGGGACTGTTAAGAGGATGCTGGCAACGAAGAAGGCAGTGAGGGAGGCTGCTGGAATCTCGAAGGATTTTCCGATGTGTCGGTTCATGGTGGTGGCTTGTGACACTGAAAACGTGGTCATTTGGGCATAGACTGTCCAGAAAATAATGGTGGTTGCCCAAATTGGTAACATTCGAAGAACTAATTTAACTTCCTCAATGTCTGTTAGGGTTGATAACGTCCACTTGTTCACTACATTGCCAACATTTTCTTCGTCCTTGATCGCCGCCTTATCCAGAAACCTGCCCCAAAAAACAAAACATCCGATTATCTTGGAAATTTAGCTCAAATTGGAACTTGGGTTGGATCAAAGTTTGAAACTTTTTTCAAACCCATGAGACAAAAATAAGAATTTGAATTAAAAATGGGAAATTCAAAGCAGAAATTTGTGTTTGTTCTTGGAAAAGAGACAAGCAGCGTGTGAGACTCCCAATTCCATTTCATTTCTTAATTTTGATTCTTTTTCACAACTTGCAGACTCAATCAATTTAATAATATAATAATATTATTATTATAGAAAATATTTTTTGTCATAAGCTTGTCTGCTTGAATTATTTTGGGTAATATATGGTTGGAAAATGTATTGGAAATGGACTAAACTATGTAATAATTGTCACTTCCATAATGTTTAGAAGTAATATGATTTGAATATGTTTATCATATTATACCAACTATATTGACTATATTACTAATATTGATTGTAGCATTAAACTTTATTCAATGGTTAAAATACGTAGAAAAACCAACCTGAATTGCTTGGAGCGAGGAAGTTTCTGCTTCTTCTTCCCAGATCCATCCACAGCGTCTTCGATTTCAAACAACGACGACGAATCCGATGGCAAATCCAACTTCCTCTTCTTCCATGCAGTGACGAACACAGCGGCGATCTGTGTCAACGGGCTACCGGCCAATTTCTTGAACCGGTAGCGTCGAGTCCCCATCAGGAAGATAGCCAATCCTAACACAATGGCACAAGCACATATCCCATATCCCCATTGCCTGCCCCAGTTGTCTTGAATGTAAACAAGGACTGTCACAGCTGCAAGCGACCCAAGGCTTATCAAGAAGAAGAACCAGTTGAAGAAGTTGGACATTTTTATTCTCTCCTCTTTGTCTGTTTCGATAAATTGATCGGAACCGAACCCCGATACGCTCGATTTTAGGCCACCGGTGCCGAGCGCCGTTAAGTATAATGCTGCGTGGAGAATTGCTAGCTGCTTGCTGTCAGCTGGAATGCACGGGGTGGTTGATAACGCCGGCGAACATTTTGGTGGTCGGAGACTTGGAATTATGGTGGAAATTGTCAAGAGAGTTACACCCTAATGCAATAAAATTTTGATTTAAGCTTATTTAATTTACCACTAATTAATTAAATAATTCTCAAGATAATAATAAAGTAATTAATGATCGATATAATCTTACCATTGCTTGAACAGTTGCGAAAATCGAAATCGTCAAATACCTTTTATAAGAATATAGATCAAACCCATTAGAATTAAATAAACAAAATAAAATAAAATTTATTAAAATTTTATAAATGTTGAATGAATAAGCACAAAAATATGGTAGAAAAAATTAAATTTTTTTGGATGTATTAAATCAAATTTAAGAAACATCCATTACCGGCCGAGAAAAGTGTCGGCGACAAAACCACCGAAGAGACAGAGCATGAAGGAGGTTCCGAGGAAGTTGGTGACATCGTTGGCGGCGGCAGCATTGCCCAGATGCATTGTGTCGGTCATATATGTCACCAAGTTCACTGCGATCCCCAGCGTCGTCATCCTCTCCACTGCCTCCGGCCCTAGAATCATGGCAGCGGCTGCCCAGCCACCGGTTTTGGCTTTGATGGCGGGCTTGCCGGTGTAGTCCCATGCATCTGGGACAGTTTTATCTTGATCCATTTGGGGGAGGACGCTCATGGTGAGGGTTTTGAGGTGAAGAAATAAAAGTATGGGAATGGTATGTGGCGCAGTGGATGAAGATTCTGCAAGGGCCCTGCAGGGTTTTTATAGTCCCAACTTCATATGCCTTCGCATTCAATACCCAAATATTCAATTATATTCAATTATATTCAATCATATTCAATTGTATTCTATTGTATTTGAAGTTTTCAAGTTTTCTATTTTTGTTGATTTTTATGTTTAATGATAATTTTGAGGGCTTTGTGTGGGGATTATACTTTAAATGGGTTGTTTATTCCAATGAACCCAAGTATGAAATCACATAAATATGTAGGACAGCTTTGTGAAATGGATTTTGGATAACAATGTAGTTTCAGTTAACTAAAACAAACCCATTAAGTTTTTGTGGGATACATCACACTCCTTAATAGACAATGTTTTAAAATCGTGACACTGATAGCGTAAGGCTCTTACAAGCGATATCAAAGCTAGACACTGAACAGTGTGTTAGCGAGGACGTTAGTCTCTAAGGGGTAGATTGTGAGATCTCACATTAGTGAGAACGAATAACAAAGCATTTCTTCTTGAGTTGTGAAAACCTCTCTCTAATTAACATCTCTGGTGAATTTAAACATATGATCAGATTCAATTATTGGGTTTTACTTGGCATTTTTTAATGTTTTAATTGAATATTTTTAATTAATATAAAACTAAATTTGGAGTAGTTTCTTGAATAAGGTGATTTCATTGAGAGACAAGTAAACCCAATTAATTAGGAACACAATTACCTTCCCTCTTGAGTTACAAGACATCACTACATGGGATGGGATACAACGTTGACCTTTACAAATTAAACCATCCAATTTTAAAAAGTTTTTAAAATATTTTCCATATTTTTTAAAAATGTTAAAATAAGGTCACTAATAACAGGTCACATTTAATTTCCAATGAGACTAATTAAGACTAATATTGTTAATTATAACTTTCATCCAAATTAATATATATATATATATATATACTTTTTTTTTTTGGGATTTTAGAGACTGAATTTCTTAGGCACCTTTAATTTATACGGTTTTTTTTTTTTAATTTAATAAATTGATTTTTGTTGGATGTTGGTTCGGTTCAATGAATAGAAAACTAAAAACCAAGACGACACATCGACCAAGCTGCCCAACTCTCTCTTTCTTATCCAAAGCGAACGACACGTATTTGGACTCAGTGAGTTAGGTCGGCTGAAAATATATATGAATAATAATAATACCACATTATTAATTTAAAGGAAATAAACGAAAAACAATCAAGAGATTGTCAATATTTGAAAAATAAGTTGACTTTCTGGGTTATGCACATATCCGCCATTGCAATAGTTTTTTTATATCATTTATTACAATGATAAATATATATATATATATAATCACCTGCGTTTTTGTTGGATTTTATTTATTTTTTTCTATATATTAAAATTTAACTCGCAATTGGGTATGATATAATTTAAAATGTCAATATTTTAAGATTTGGTATCAAAATTTGCATACCATACTCTCGTATATTTAACTATATCTCTAATGATTAAAATAACAGAATTTATCGTATAAGAAGTAATTTTATACAAATATTAAAAAAAAAAAATAAAAAAAATAGAAAAATGCATATATGGTATAGAAAATTATTGAGTATTTAATAATTCATAATAATAAATGGTTAGTGATGGATTAATTTGTAAGAAAAGAGAGAATTATATAATAACTTAACATAGGATGTGTATTAAGGGGAGGGGTTGATATGGACTCACATTAGGAACTTTATTTGGCCTTTTTTTGTTTTGCCTCTCTTTGTGCTCTCAATTTGTGTTTACTTAGTTGACTAAAAAATAATTTATTTATTTATTATATAAGGTCCAATTTTTAAGTCTCATTACTATATAATAATAAGCATGCCGTAAAATAATAATAACAATAATAAATAAATAAATGAAAGTCTCGAGCATATTCTATTATCTAAAACATTGACATCATCGTATTTCCACACGCATTTAATTTGTAAAACATTGATATCATTGTTGAAAACAACACATCGAACTCTTTTAATCTATTCGTTTCATTAAAGAAAAATAAAATAAACCCGAACGAAAGAAGGACATATATCATTAAACTAAGCATGAAACAGAGAAAAATGGGTCCATATGAAGAAGAGAATTTCTTGGTAATCTTTCATGTGCTCCAAGAGCCACCTCCCTAAACTAGAAACAAAGTCAAAGGTTGACCACTGCAAGCCAATGGGCTCCATTGATTTGGCCCCTAAGAGACCCTTTTTTCATCATAGAAGAGAGATAATAAATTAAGAACTAACTAAGGCAGCCGATGGAGACAACATTGCCACTTGTGCTTATGTTAGTTGCCTATTGGTTGGGCTCTTTAATTTGTATAATATATAATTTATGGGTATATCAACATTTTGAAATTATGTTAGCCACACACATAAAAAATATCAAAATTTGTTCATAGCATGCACATATGATATGGTTGGCAAGTTCTTCGTCAAAGGGAGAGGCGATTATAAGTTATAGTGATGAGACGCTTAGTTTAAATTATGAGTCAAAAAGAGCTCAAACACACTGCTAGCACGTATTATCCTCTTTAGCCCGTCATGTATCGTTGTCGGTCTCACGATTTTAAAACGCTTATATTAGGAAGAGGTTTTCACATCCTTATAAAGAATGTTTTATTCCCACACTTTCTTTACAACGTATGTATAAATTAAACCTATTTGAAAGGCCAATGATAATAAGTTGGGTTTGGCTCTTGATATTCTATTTATCCAATTTCAATATCATTCCTTTTAATTGCTATCAACATGATGTACTACTATATAGATTATAAATAATTATTAAAAATTATAATGGGAAGTCAAAGTAACACTAAATTAATAAAACTATGTAGAAGAAGAAACTTAATTAGAAAAATGATGGAATTAAAGATGGTTATAAGGTAATGTATTCAATTCAAATGGAAAAAAAAAGAGGATTTGTAAATAAAAAATTTGCAATGATTGAAGATTAATTAGTGCATTAATATGATTAGTTAATAATTGAGTTCATAATAAGAGTTTGGAGGAGGGATAAGGAGTAATGCCTATACACGATTTCAAGATGTGCTGGAAATGGATAAGCCCTACGCTTTAGGGTCACTTGAGTTCTTTATTATTATTATTTTATTCTTTTTTATAGCCTTGAGACTTAGGTTTAGGGTTATGTGACATCATAACGATATGATTCCAATTTATTTGTATGCCCTTATTATTTAATTTATAAATTTTTAATTTTGTATATTTATAAAATTTAAAGTATTCATTTATTTTAGCCACTCTAAAGCCCAAATGAGAATTGAACTGGGTTTACAATTGGGCCGAAACTATAACATGGTTGACTTAGTTCAGCCCAACAGTTTCAGCTTCATCGGCCCGAGAATCTTCGTAACGGTCGTGACGTCATATATATATTTTTTTTTATTTCAGTTGAAATAGCTAAAATCATTTTTACATAAATAATTAAATGATTGTAATATTCACAATACAAAAGATTTAGCCAAAATAATAATATGCAAATTAACATAAATTTTGGAAATTAAAATAGGTAGTTATAAATGTTGTAAAATAAAAATAATAAGGAAGGTATTTAGATAATAAGAAATAATAATAATAATAATCTTAAGCAGCCATTGACAAGAACAACTGGCGGGTCCCCGACAAATTTTATTAAAACGACGTGGTTTTGGTCGGTGAGAAATTAAATAGAAATGATAAAATGTTAACTTTTGGGAATCTTTGGATGCTACATTACTTGTCTAATATCGCCACGTGCATTGTTAATTATTGTTCTACCTCATAATTTCTTCTCACATGTCACATGCTATACTTTTAATGATTTATTAATATTAATAATAACTACGTGATTACCGATCTTAACTTCATAACAACTATGGTCTTTTGTGTTTTAATTAAGAAAAATAGTACTGAGTGATGTATTCATTTTTCATAATTATTTTCAAATATAGTAATAATTATGAAAAACATATTATTTTTACTTCTTGTAATTTAATTAATATAATGTCTAATTTGGAATCTTAAGTTAATTCTTCCCAAATCTACCTGGCAAATTATGATGTATATGTTTCTCCAACATAATTATTCATTGGTTCACGGGATGGGCTTCCCTTCCAATTTAAAATTTATGTGGCTCTCAAACTTGTAATATAAAATTATTCAAACTTATATTTACTCATTATTATATTTTGGTTCTTTTATTGGTTTCTTTCCCATTTCTCACGGACTCGAGATATCACACTTCATCCTCTTGGGAGCTCAACATCTTCTTTGTCACACTACTTGGAATCTAGTTTTAATACCATTTGTAATACTTCAAGCCCACCGGTAACAAATATTATTTATTTTGGCCCATTATGGAGAGAAATTCATCATCCTTGCTAGCACACCGTCTAGTACCTAGCTCTTATATCATTTGTAATAATCTAATGCTAGGTCAAAGGAGAAGTTTCCGTAACTGAACCAGAAAGTCACTAGAAACCAAAAGAAATGAGATTAATATTGGTGAGGATTTTTTGCATTCCCATGTTATTGAAAAAGCACCAAAAACATTGCCTAAAACTTCCAAGCATCTTCAAAGCTGCCAGCTAAAATCCCAAGAGGCCACACATGGGTTATTGATTCATATTATTCCTTCCCTCAACACTATAAAACCCCCACCCAACCCCTTCCCTTTCTCCCACCACCAATCCCTCTCTAAGCCAAACCCCTTCAACTTTCACACACACACACACAAACACCCAAATGGCTTCCAAAGCTACAGCCTCCTTTGCCTTCCTCCTCTCCCTCAACCTCCTCTTCTTCTCCCTTGTCTCAGCCTGCAACAACTGCTATGTCCCAGCCCCTGTCCCTCCCAAGCCCAAGCCATGCCCTCCCACCACAAAGCCCAGCCCTTCCTCCAGCTATGGAAAGTGCCCAAGGGATACCCTCAAACTCGGCGTATGCGCCAAGTTGCTGGGTGGCCTCGTCGACGTTAACCTTGGCAAGCCCCCTGTGACCCCATGCTGCACCCTCATCGAAGGCCTTGCTGATCTCGAAGCTGCTGTCTGCCTTTGCACTGCTATTAAGGCTAGCGTTTTGGGTATCAACCTTAACATCCCGGTCTCCCTCAGCCTGCTCCTTAATGTGTGCAGCAAGAACGTCCCCAAGGGATTCCAGTGCTGATTTTGATCAGTCCCATTTGTGCTCTTCGTGAAATTATCTATCAGTGTGTGTGTCTTTTGAAGCTTCGTTGCATGTTTTAGAATTTATTACAAATTATTATTGGTTGTTTAATTTGGTTCTTTTGGTTATTGGTGGTTGTAATTTTCAATATTTGAAATTGAACGATCTTATCTCATTTCTTTTTCTTGAGATTAGGGTTTCTGAATCACTAATATTGTTAATCAAGGCATTGATTTGTGTTAAGCTAAGATTAATTATAGTAACCATTTAGAACCCATTTGAAAAAAGAGGATGAAAAACGAATCCATTCATTAATTACTGTGAACTTTGTCTTTTACTTCTTTTACCAGAGTGAAAAGGAAGTGCAGGTGATAGTTAAAATAATAATAAAATTGTGTAAAATAAATAAGTAGGTTTCTGACATGTCGACAATTGGCAGACCGACGTGTAGTTTTGTGATGGAGGGCATGGGCAATGCCTTGGTCTGCATGCATGCAGGTGTGTGATGTACACAGACATCCAGGATCATAATTTTGTCGGACATTCAAATCTTCCGCTCTCTTATTTATTTATTTATTTTAATTTTTGAACTGATTCAATGGATACTTTTAAAAGATTGTTGGGACTAAATTTATAGAGAAATTTTAAGATTTATTAAAAATGAGATTTTAAAACTGTAACACGATTTAAACTACACCGTTAGCAATTCATCTTCTCCGGGCCACAACGTCCTTCTAGCACACTTATCTCACAATTCACTTCATTTCTATACTTTTATAAGCAATGTTTCGTTTTTTTATCCAACTGAGGTGTGATCTTACAATCTATTGTACTTAACGAGTCAAAATAGATAATACTTATTAGCGATGGCTTGAACTGTTCCATTTAGACATTAAAAAGGGTATAAATGGGATGAATTGAGAGGTTTAATTTAATAGGTAATCAATCATATGGGCACATATAATAAATGTATGAAATCAGGATCACCCGTGAACTTGTTTTGGCTTTTTGCTAAACAAATAATCTTATTTAATTAATAATGATCTTTCTTTAATTATTTTTATTTTGTTTTTTCAATTTGATCTGTGTGGATCGCACTCACCAATCTGTTTGTTCATATTTGACTTCATTCATTTGCATTTCACATTTATAATTATTTCTTTTAAATGATAAATTTTAATTTATTTATTTTCAATCGATTTTAAAATTATTTTTATATGAAAAAGCACAATATTGATATTATGAATTTGAAATTGAGGCTTATTTATAATGGGGAAAGTTGAGGATATACGAAACCTACTAATAAATTTAAGCAAAAAAATAAAAACTTTAACTAAAAATCCCACCGACTTTTTTTTTGGGAAATTGATATATATTTAAGAAGTTAGGTCAAGGTATTGAATAAGCACAAAAACGAATGCTTTGATAATCTCATAAATTCGTAAATGTAAAAATACACAATAATCGAGGTTTGAAATTTAAATTTAAATATAGTATTTTAAAAAGTTAGAATTTAATCTTTACAGGGAACAAATGCATAGACAAGTGAGTTCGGATTGTGGTCCGTAGCGCGTTCAACCTTAAATCAAAATGCCCACTCCATTTTCGACATTAGATTTGCAAGTTTGAGTATTTATGAATTCGATAACTAATACTTACAACTAATACTTATATGAATAGAAGTCAAAAAAAGACAAATTTATATCCCACTAGTTTATTGCTTGTGACTGAACAGTTTGTTTACAATATTTTTAGAATTCATTTTTGTTTTCAATTTTCTTGGAATCCAAAAATAAAAGTATTATTATGATATTAACTAAGTTGTCCTAATTAATTTGAACCCTAGATTTGAAAATGAATGTTTGAATGGGTATAAGCTGAGAAACCTGACACCATGTCATGTGAGAATATAACATAGTAATATATGAAGTAGGGTTTTATTAAAGTAAAACATAACAATAATTAAAATCTATGTAATGACCTACACGTTCATAATCCATGGTTAGCACAACAACCCATCAAAATATATCATCAAAAACATTCATATCATCATCCATGGTTAGCAAGTGCTGAAGTTTTCAAATCCCCAACTCCGATTGCACCTGCAAGATGGTGTTGGCCGAGTCCTGCAGCCGCCGCATCTCCTCCGTGGTTAGATGCACATTGGTAATACCCATTACTCCGCCTCTCCCTAGCCGTGCGGGCAGGCTGAGGAACAGGTCGTCACCATCAATGCCGTAGAACCCTTTTGCCAGGACGGATACAGGGTGGATCCTCTGCTGGTCTCGAAGGAGTGATCGGGCAAGGCTTGCCACGGAGTACCCGATCGCCCACGACGTGTAGCCCTTTAGGCGTATTACTTCATACGCCCCCTCTATCACCTCTTTGTGGATGTTCTCTAATGTTTCCTTCTCGTACGCAATTTGTTGGTTCTTTAGAAAGCTTAGTATTGGCACCCCACCCACGCTTATGCTCGACCATAGCGCCACAGAGCTGTCGCCGTGCTCCCCCACTATGTATGCCTTCAAACATATATGAGATCCCTTTTTCTTAGCTTCGTGATCTAAATATCAATGCTAGTTTGTAGAAATTCATCTACTGTTTCAACTGAAGGTTTTTGAATTATCGAGTATGAGTTGCCAGAAATATGAATTTCACTTCCCAAATTTCATGGAAGTTAGTAGAAATATCGAATTCATTTTCCTCAACTTCTCCCACGGATTTCTTCAATGTCAAGCTTACTACCAGCCATATTTTACATCAATCAACCAAAAACGATCAAATCAAAACTACTTCAACAACAGAAAACCAACAATAAGGCACTAATCGATTCAAAAAGGTTGAAGAAATGTTGATCGGAAAACTGACCTGAACATCCTGAGCGTTGACGTCGAGATGATCGGCAATGAGAAACCTAAACCTAGACGAGTCCAGATTCGTTCCTGATCCAATAACTCGATTCGAGGGAAAACCAGAGAGCTTCCAAGCAACATAGGTCAAAACATCCACCGGATTCGAAACGATCAACAATTTCGTATCGGGAGAGTACTGAACAAGCGGTGGAACTATTTTCTGAAATAGAGCAACGTTCCTCTGCAGGAGATTCAACCTAGATTCGCCGGCGATCTGGCGAGCGCCGGCTGTGACAATGCAGAGATCGGATCCAGCGGTGATAGAGTAGTCGGTGGAGGCACTGATTTTGGTGCGGGGGAGGAAGGCGGCGGCGTGTTGGAGGTCGAGCATTTCGCCGCGGAGCTTGTCAGGCTTGGCGTCGACGAGGACGAGTTCATCGACCAAATCTTGAGTGAGGATGGTCTGAGCGATGGCCATGCCGACGTTACCAGCGCCAATAACAGAGATTTTAGTGTTGCCCTTGGAGGTCGACGGAGGAGAGGCGTCGGGGATGGGCTTGAAGAAGGCCTGTGAAAGGTCGAGGCCGCCGGGACCCAAGGCGGATGCTGACGGACTCTTCTGCATTGTGAAAAGGTATGGGGACTGTGATTGGCGGTGCTACTGTTGCAGAGAAGTTGGCGAATCTGAAGTGGGCGATTGCGTAGAGGGGATGAAGAAGAAGAAGTATCAACGTTTGGGAAAGTTGAAGAACAGTCTCTCCCAGATTTTTCAACGCTCTATCAAAATATTCTTTTGGAGTTGGTGGTTTCACTTTTGATTCATTAGATTGGCTCCTGGTGTGGGTCGCACTCATTATTTTTAGTAAATTTTCCATCCACCTTTTCTTGGATTCAATAATTTATACATACCAATGGCGGTGACCATAAATCTTATCACAATTTCATACAAATAAAATATTTTCAACCATTTTATTATATTTATTAATTTTAAGAGAAGAAACACCCCCACATAAAAAAAAGAAGGGGAAACGGAGTTACAAAGCCAATATTTGAAGCAGAAATTTTTATTCATTATGTAGAGCTGTACATGATATCACTTGCCAGAATCCTTGAACTGGAAGAACAAGCAGGAAATGGAAGAGGCAGAGAGAGCAGAAGAAGAATGAGAGCAATCAGGTCTCTACCACCCAAATGTGTTTTCTCCACTGTAACTTACATACAGAAATCCATCTTCGTCCTTCTTCTCTTCATATATTGCAGACATGATTGCTCCTTAGGATGGAGAAAAGAAATGATTTGCTTGGCAAAGTTGGATAATAACAAGTTCTAAAGATCTTGATTCTTGCGTTTCATACTCGTGTTTTAAGCTTTGGTTGCAAAAACCGATATAATCATAAGACGTTGTCCACAGAACTTTACTAATAATTTTCGAAACCTCTTAAACGAACTTGTTTATGAGATGAACTTTCATTTTCAAAACTGGTCCTAAACATGTCCTACATACATTATAAACAAAAAGGGTGTACCTGTAGGAGGGAGGACGTTGTCCACAAATATAAATATTGCTTTCTCTGGGCTCAATTTGATTCTTTTACGGATGACATAAACAAACTGTCCCACGGTAAGGTCCGCTGGAACTAGGTACCTGCAGTCATTGGGTCAAAGTCTTAGCCCCAGAAAGATAAAGAAGTAGAAGGCATTGTGAACTGCCAATTTTCCACTCTCTCCTTGATGATTCATATGCATAAAGGAATTGACAACAAACAAAGCTATGAGAAAAAACGAACACATAATTTTAAAAAGTAAATAAAGCCCCTGTTGAGGATTGTTGGAAGAGTAGTCCTACATCGGCTAATTAAGGGGTTTATCACGAGTTTATAAGTAAGAAATACATCTCCATTAGTATGAAGCCTTTAGGAGAAGCCAAAAGCAAAGTCATGAGGACTTAGCTCAAAGTGGACAATATCATACCATTATGGTGGTTTGTGATTGTATATGTGTGTATATTCAGCTCATCAACCATCAAATCAAAAAGAGAAAATTAACTTAAAATGCAGTCATTGAACAAAAATTCCAAAACAGAAGCAAGAAAGTTCAAGTTCATCAGCTAACAATAGCTATATAACACTTTCTTTGATGAAGAGAAATAGACACAGAATACTGTACCAGAAGATATCTTTTCAAAATTAACTTCGTCTTTGATATAATATAAAAGAAAGATAAATACAACAGATGGCCGAAATAAAGAAATGTAACAAATGTATAATATTATTGGTGATTCTTACTTCTTCTTATCAATGCTGGGGATGTCACTATTCTCTGCCTTCTCCACGATAACCTTGAAACCATAAAACAAAAATTATAAACAAGCAGTAACCGATAGAATGTTCGAACAAAATATAACAGATGAACTTCCTTTATTTTGAAACATTTCATTCTTAAAACACACTTCCCTCTGCTTATTAACACTATAAACAACCCATTGCCAAACCAGTAACATTACAATTGAATGTGTCCAGTACCCAGGTTTTGGGGAAGAAATCAAAGAACATTATCAATAACTGATTGCTTCCTTGCCAAATGACAGACAGAAAAAGGATGCGGACACCAGATGATAGTTAAAGAATCAGAACAAATTTGAGTACTTGAGAATGAGAAGTTTAATAAAGAACATCAAAGCTTTGACAAAACAATATCTGAACATCAAGTTGACGGTGATAGCCAATAGCCAATCAAATGAAGGTTATAAAATAAAATCATTTCTTACTGGAATTCTATCGGTGTATTTCTCCCTAATCCTTGCAGCCTCAGCTTTTCTTTTTTCTGGTAAAACAAACAAGGAAATGGTATAAGTTCTTGTCTTACAAAAAGGATTTGATTAAATCTCTAGGGAAAAAGAAAAGCATATTATTGAAGACTACCAAGATCATTCTCTTGCTTGAAGTAGCTCTTAGCCATCAGTCCTGAAATTACAATCCACGAAAGTCAGACTCGTTTAATTTTACAAGAAGCAACCACAGAATTTATGAAAATCTTGGAAAAGCAGCAAGCAAGGCAAAAAATATGTACATTACAAACAATCCCCAACATTAACAAGCTAAAAACTCGCACTGTTAATGCGATAAACATAATCGTGACAGACAAAATAGCCTTAACAATTTAAGTTAAAACCACCAAGAATTTCACTACTCCGCTAAATTCGACAGCCCAACAAACTTTTACAACTCTCCCGATCAACAAACAACAAGAAAAGAAACCAATAATACGAAATTAAACTCAAGGAGTCGAATTCAAACATTCAATCAACGAATAACGAAATAGAAACTCGGCAGATTGTCAAGTAACCATGGAATTAAGAGAAGAACTAACGAATATAACCAACGATCATCAAGGGGAAAAGAACAAACCTAGAAGGGAGTTGAGCAAACTTAATCGATGATCGAAGCCAGGTGAGAGTTAGAAACGGAGCCGAATATCTCGGAAATGGTTTCCGGGCGAGAATTTTGGGAATGGAGATTGGAGTGAATAACAGATAAAAGAGAGGGAGAGAGAAGCCTTCACGGTGGCGTTGCTTCGGTGTTCAATAAATGTTTTATATTTTTAAAAGCATTCATCCGATTGTGATATGCCACTATTATTCATAATATTCCTCACTTATAAATTTATAATCATTTCTTAAATTAGTCGATATGAAACTTTCATCATCTAATAAAATGATCAAATTAAAACAATTAAAAACATATATTATTTTGCAAATTTTCAGAGCAGTCGTTCACACGTTCTCAGTCGAATATAAATGTAAATTAATTGTGATTTGGTCATTCATGGTCTATAAATGGTGAAAAATAAATATTGCATGATATTTATAATTATGTGAATAAATATTGGTATGAAAAATAAAGTTCGGTAACAATAAATACAAATACTTTTTAATGTTTTTATTTTTACTAATTGTCACATATTTGGAATTTTAAAATTTAAAATGCAATGAAGTCAACATTAATAAAATAGTTAAAGAAGAAGACTTTTTTTATTTTACTCTTCCAAATTTCGTGTGTATGTGCATCATTATATATGCATACCACAAAATAATAATAATAAATATTAGTTAATTGAGAAAATAAGGTTAAATTATAAACAGGGGAATATTATATAATTTTTTTAAGTTAGAATTTGATAAAATCTCGTTGACTATCTAAAAGAATTTTAGCAAAAGCGACATATTTTCAAAAATTAATTATTTCAAACTAATTCAATAAATTTTGTAAAAAATAATAAATGAACTATTTTTCTATTTTCTAAAAAAATGTAATAAAAGCCGTAATGTAAATGATCGCCTAGATCATAAGCTTTTTGGACGGTCGGATTTGCGTGGTAATCTCTGGTGGGACCGGTTCCACCTCCTAATTCTTCCAGCAATTTATGGTTAAATTCATTTGTTATATATACTTATATTTTATTTAGCAGCCGTTTGATAATTTTTAAATTTTTAAAATTAGGTTTATAAATACTATTTATTTTCATTGTGTTATTTATTTTTTTAACTAAGTTTTAAAAAACCAAAGTAGATTTTAAAAAATTGTTTTTATTTATAAAATTTAGCTAAAGATTTAATTATTTTTGTGACTAAATCAAATGTTTGTCACGTGCGAATTCTCCCTCCATCGTCATAAGATTTACGGTTTACGGGAGACGGGAGTTTGGTTAATGCTTTTGGAAGTTCTGAAAGGGCTGAAATCGGAGCACCGCGAAAACGAGGGGAAAAAATGGGCAGTAGAACAAATTTCTACAAGAATCCTTCCATCTCCTACAAGAAGGACTTGAATCTCTCCTCCGCTCTTCAAAACCTAAGAGGTAACTATTCTTATTCATCTTGTTTTCTCCTCCGACTCTTGTTTGATTGTCGACGAAAGCAGAAACAAGTATCACATTCAGTAATTTGGCTCCTGAAGCTACTTCTCTTCTTCGATTGGGAGTTCTGTTTCTTCAGCTCAAGTCTTAAAGCAATTAGATTAGAGAATTTGGAACAGCTTAATCTGTTGGTTTCTTCTTTGATTGTCATGATTGCTTATGTTACTCAGATTGCTTAGGTTGTTCTGTTTTTCAATTTAGCATATAATATTGCTATTGGCAATGCTCCTCCGACCGATGATCAACCATCTCCTGTGGCGAAGAAGAATGAGAACCGTAAACGCCTCCGCCGGGAGACAGAATTATCAGGTAATCCTAAATATGATGTTGGAAGCAGTGACGGGCCTATGTCTCATCAAGATTATATTGAAAAGAGAAGGTAACCTCAAATGTTTAATCAGTGATTTCTATTTTTTCAAGGCACGAGAGTTTTTCTTGCAGATAATTTATTGGTGTTGTGTAGTCATGCTATTGAAACGTAATTTTGATTTTTTCAAATGATGATAGGAAAGAAGCTAATAGACCTCAACCTTATGAGACGCTTTCGGAAGATGTTTTGGTAATTGAGTGTTTTGGGTTTCAGTTCATTGAGAATTTACCTTTGAATGTCGCTTGAAATTTTTGTTTCTGTGGCAGGGAACTTCAAGCTTCGGCTTGAACTTGGTAGGATATGAAAGTAAGCTTTTTTGGCATTTTGGTGTTAGTTCTGCTTCTTTTGCATTATATTGCTAGTTCTTTACTCGATCATAGGTTGTATAAGATTACTGGGGTTTGTTACTCGGGCCATCAAGCTTTAACTATTTGATGTTGTCTTCGTATTTTTTCGAGAAAGTTGTAGCATTAATGGAGCCACATAGCATTTAATTATTTCCTGTTATTGATGATTTTCAAATGGCCACGCTTCCATCTTACATCAAAAGTAACATCTATCATTGTCACCTGATCTGTTTGATGTTTCAAAAAATTTCTTACCCATGGATACACATTCTCATGAAAGATTGTACTTCTCATTCTGATAGATCAAATTCATCAAAGGATTGACGTTATGTGAATCCTAAATTTGAATACTCATATTTCTTTCTTTTATTATTATAGCCATACGGTAATCTTTGTTTGATAATGTTTCTTGTTTGAACTATTAAACTCATTATTTTCTGATATGGTGGACTATTAATCTCTATTATTTGAAAGAAAGATGTAAAGCTGGTACCGCTTTCAAATATTTCTTTCCAATTTTCTCTTCGTGCTTCATGTAATAGGTTTTATGGGAACAAATTTTGTTTTCAAATCTCAATGTGGTCTACTTTCTAACCTTTTTGGAAGGAAAATTTTCGTTACCAACTTTATGTGAAACTGACATTTATGTTGATTTATTGCCCACAATTTAATCTTATCTCATTTTACATGTTCATTAGGTGATGAGAGCACGTCTTCGGAAAGTGCAGTAAAGCCAGATCATCAAAATTCCAGTTTGTTCTTGGACACAACTATCTCTTTTAAGTAATTGATCTGGGGTTGTATAGGTTATTATTGTCACGGTGACTAGCTCAGTGGCTTAACATCAATACATTTCCAGTCTTAATTTTTAATTCATTTAATTTCCCAAAGTTCATCTTTAATACACCTAAATTTGCATGACAGCAGAACTAGTAAGTCATTGCATTTGGAATCTAATCCAGTCGTTTTTAGGTCTCTTGAATGAGTTTGAGGAAGTTGAGGGAAAAACTGAGCAACGTTTTGCCATTGCGGGAGAACCTGTTTGTGTAGTATGTGGTAGATATGGAGAATACATATGCAATGAAGTAAGATGTGAACAATTGATTCAATGCTTTCACTCACTATTGATTTGACCCATCCTAAGCCATTATGCACGATCATTTTGATAGACCAATGATGACATCTGCAGCATGGAGTGCAAATTTAAGCTTTTGGAAATTCTTAAAAGGAGTGAGGTATTTTTGCCCACCTTTATTTGTGATGCTAAACGATAGTGTTATGTCTAATGATTCTGACACTTATTTTTTCTTTTTTTACAGGAGTCCTCAAATTGTGAAGTGAAAGATGTTGCATTACCAGAAACCAAGTATATCCTTCCCTCCCCAGAGTTTGGGGAGGACACCTGGGATTATAAGAACCATCGCTGGTCCAAAACAAAATCCAATCTTTGTACTTATGAATGGTAAATTCTCTGCCATAGCTTTGATAAGTATGATCATCATTTAGCACTTGCACTATCAATATTATTGTAAGAGGAAATTGACACGAATGTTTCTGATATTTGGTATAATTTTTCACTTATTTTTTGCATATAGTTAAGAGCTTTATTTCTAATAAATGTAAGTACAGAACTAAATATATATAATTTGGGGAGTCATGATAAAGTTTTCTAGCTCTTTTGGATGGCCACTCTTAACTTCTTGTACTTCCAAACAGCTGGAAATGTCAAAAGCCGGGGCACCTTGCCGAAGATTGTTTGGTGAGAACCAGTAACCAGGTTTGTTATCATATTGTAACTCATCTAACAATAATTGAGTTTCCAAGTCCTTTTGGGGCCTAAATTTCCTGGGTGGTTAGTAATGCTTGGCCAATGACTTATCCTTGTTTGTTTATCTAGGTAATGCAACAAAAGACTTTCAATACTGTACCTAGCGATCTCATTGGACTATATAAAAGGTCAGGAAGATGCTAACTGTCCTTGTTTTCTGTTTCTACTAGTTATCATTGGGACTAGTCCCTAGTTGTCGTCTGCTATAAAATGTCTATAATTTGATGTAATTGCATTTTATATGTTGAAATGTTATATCTTTATTTTTCTGGGATTATAAATCTTTACATTTTTTTAAAGTTTATTTTATAACTAGAATAAAAATTCTTTATATTAAAAGAGGAAATAATAAATGTGTTCTATTTTTTCCACTGAGTCAGAAATTATATTATAAATATCACTTCCACTTTCTTGAACTTTTGATAGTTATATTCTATCAGTCAAAAGAAAAAGGGTTTGGTAGGAAAGAGTCAAGGTTTAAAATGTAGTGTAAGATATAGTTGTAAGCAGAATTTCGTTTGAATGGATTAATAGAAATATTGGATGGATTTACATTGTGTGTGTGGATTGTTTAGTAAAGTATATGTGAAATCTCATTCACTTTGCATATAATATAGAAGAAAAGGTTGTACTAATGAGAAATTGGTGTGATTGGAATGCTTTGTGTCTGTAGATGTTACCAGATAGGAAAGAATTTGTCAAATTCACTGTGCAACGAATGCAGCTGTTCGTTTAGTTTGGCAACGTGCCTTGATTGTAGTACTGTATACTGTGACAGGTAATCACTTTCATGCATTTATTTACTGCGTTTGTATGTTTAGGATGGATATTTAGATAGATAATTTTCAGTCTTATGTCTAGCTATTTTCTTCTCCACTGACGTTCTGACGTTCTGAACTTAAATTTGGAGAAAGAATTCTAATATATCAAATAAATAATGAATATCATAAAGTATGTCAGTGGGAATCGGATGTATTAAAAATCTAAGTTTTAAATCAGGGTGGGTCCATTTGCATGTGCATATAATTGCAAGGTATTTCTGGTCATCTATTCACGGTTTTGATCACCGATGTTTTGTATGTAAGTTGGATTGGATGCTCATGATATTAAAAAAATCATTTCTATAATATTGATTTTTTTTTTCTAATTTTCAGAAAGAAAGTGCCCTAGTAGTTAGAGTGAAATTCTTCTCAATAAGGAATCATGTTATTGTGGAATGTATGTTATTGATGAATAATTTTGTCTTAGTGACTGGTCAACTTTTTTGTTCTGGTGTCTCTTACTAGTGTCAATTATGTGTTTCGCTCAGAAAGTGATTTGGAAGCTTTTATATTTACAGTGCAGGTCATTTAAACGAGCATATCCACAGACACCCAACTCATGGACTATATTACTCGCATAAACTCAAACGTCTTGTAAGTGTACAAGGCGTCAGTATCTACCACGTTTTCTGTGTATAATATTGTAGGAGTTTTCTGTTGATAAGTTCACCTTATCCTTTAATGAGATTAAATCATTAACCAATGGTAATACTTAGCTGTACATTTTAGAAGAAATTTTTTCTGCATAAGTTCACCTTGTCTACTTTCCTCATGTTGTGAAGGGAATTGTTTCTTTCTCATGCTTTGGGTGACTGTTAATCTATTTTAAACGTAGATACACCTGTGTGCTACAATTGTGTATGCAGCAAATGTCATCAAGCTGATATTTTATCGACAATTTTAAGTGATGCTAAATCATTTTCGTCATAGGTAAAATGCTGCAAATCGACATGCAGGGTGACCGACATCAAGGATCTTCTGGTGTGCCATTACTGTTTTGATAAAGCTTTTGACAAGTTCTATGATATGTATACTGCATCTTGGTATGTATGTATTTTATTATAAATTAAGATGTCTCAAGTTTAAGTTGAGATCACTTCGAAAGATGTACTTTGTCACAAGTTTTTTATTTTGAAATTGAAAGCTGTGAAACTCTCATGTGAAAATGACACTTAACCTACTATGAGAACTATATCGTATTGTTTTTGTTTCTTTTTTCTTGTTGATTGTATTTGAACTTTGTATTTGCTAAATGCAGGAACGGAGCTGGACTTTCTATCATATCCGGTTCCATTTGCTGCGAAGATCACTTTGCGTGGTAAATATCCCAATATTTCCCTTCTTTTTCCTTCATCATTTTCTTTGGCATTTCTTTTTCATGCCCTCTCCACTTCCCTACTTAGTCTCGTCCAAATCAATCACTTTCTACAAACCGCCTCGAGATGCTTGTCCCTTGTCTTCATAATTAAAACAAAAGCCCAAAGTTTCTGAATTTATAGGGATTAAATCCCTCTGGATATAGCTCTACTCTACTAATTTGGCTTCTGTATTGTATTGCTGAAATGCTAGGCATCGCATGAACTGTTTCAACGCAGATGTAGAGGACGCTGCCTATATCGTCAATAGAAACACTAAAAGTGGAAAGTCGGCTTCCGTTAGCGACTTTATTTTTTGAGACATCAAGAGTTCAAGCAACTGTACGTGTACCATTTTTTACCTTTCCTCGTAGATATTCATATCCCTTAGTTTCAGGGCAAGAAAATCCCAATTTTGTACTTAAGCTAAAAGATCTACCTTCAAGCCCCATCTTTTATGTGAATAGTCTGGAAAGAAACGTGTACTTAAATTTTAAGCTGATTTATTTGATTGTCTTTTTAAATTTTAAGTACAACAATTATAATAGTAATTATTACCTAGAATGATGTAAATTAGGGAGGGAAAGAACAATTTTTATCCTTGAACTTGGTAAGGTGTATCGATTTTGCACCTTAAACTTTGACAAATGTTATAATCTTCGTTACAATTTTTTGTTTAAGTAGTAATTATTAAGGGTCTACTCATGTGTCTTCAATAATTCGTAAACCATGAACATATACGGACTATTAATGGGTACTTGAAGATTTTACATTGTTAGACAAATTAACAAAAAATGAGGCAACGCGAACTATTTAATGGTTGGTTCGTGCAAGATCTCAGGAAAAATTTCGGTCATAAAAGCTCTGTTGTGCCGCAAGATTCAGTTCTTACTAGCTAGCTATAGGATGCTTATAAGGCAATAGTTTATATTCGTGTACAGGGGTTTGTATCTAAGTGGAATTGGATTCAAGTTTGTCGAAAATTATGACTTTTATCAATGTTATTACAGGTCAGTGCGAAAACACGTTGTGGGCCTGTAAAGAACGCAGTCAAACGCCCAAGCTCGATGGCTCGTAACAGTTTTACTGAACCGATCCGTCTATGGGCTAAAATGCTATTTGTTCAAACTACATAATCGTACGGTAGATACTCACTATCAATCATCTTTCCAACGGTTGAATATGGGAAAATGCAATACTATAAACTTCACATTAGGTAAGTAAGATTTGATTTCAAATTTATGATTTGTAAGGATTAACAACTAAATTTCCATGAGCTTTATATGCTCTCACAATCAATAGCTTATGTATATCCATAAAATTAACACATTTGAATCTTGAGAATATCATGTTGAAAAAATCGGTGATAGAAATGGCTGAACAATTGAGGATGTAAAATTATTAAATCAACAGTTTCACAAAATATAACAAGTTGGTTGATAAGAGAAGCAGAGAAGAAAAAATAGAGAAAAAAAAAATAGGGAAAAAAAGAAAACTCTTTTAAGTTACAGAAAGAGTGTGCTACCTTGCAAATTCAGTAACTACAAATCCTTGAACACCATCTAACAATTTGCTACTTCCAACAAATTAAAACTCGCTACAGATCCACCCACTGAACATTAGTAGTTCCCCCTTCCTTTCATCATAGAATATATAATGATATAAATCCAGTTTTGCTGCCATGAGTTTGTCAAGTCTTCTTAATAATATAGCCCAACATGATTCCGATCAATCCAATTAATATGACAAGCAGGAAGGAGACACCACCGCCATTTTTCCTGCCATCGCGCTTCAAAAGTTCCTGCACAATTCAAACCTCCAACACATCAGAAACTAATGTATTCCAAGAAAAGAATCAGATTTGAGCATAGCCTGATTTGCAACCTTACAAACAAAGTTCAGAATAGTAAATATTCTATTTGGGTAATTCTTCAAAAAGGTATTCAGGTAAAGAGACTTGGAGATTTATTCAAGTATAACACAATGGTGAAGACAATGTTTCCCATGTAATAAAACCCCTCTTACCAATTCCTGACGAAGTTTATTATTCTGTTGGAGGGCACTATTCTTTTCCTCTGTAAGTTTAGCTATGAGGGCTCTAGCCTGCACATGTTAAAGTAGCCAATAAGCAGACTGCTACAAGCTGAGAGTACAGCATACGCAGAAACGAAAAACACAAACACATGTACACAAATAGCTCCAGTGGCCATGATTTAGTCAATCAAACCATCTGTGCGGTGCTGAATGGTTTAAAAATCACAGAGAACCACGATAAAGGTTTGAGAACATTGCACAAACAGAAGGGTTAAAAAAAAAGAGAGAACAGGGGATCCAAAGGTGGTTGGACCTATGAATAATGGTACTTTTTAGATTTTGACAAAGAGTTCCGAAGCAAAAGGGATAGAGATTCTCATATTAACTCCAATATCTTAAGCCTAATATATTGGCAGACACCTATAAGAGTTTAATGCACATTAACAAGACAAGAATATAGCATCATCCTTGTGTGTGCGTGTGCGTGCGTGTATATATATATTTAAGGGATTGTTGAAGTCTAACAGTTTAGGGAGGTTCTCTCCAAGTGGATGTATCCTACCACAACTCTTTATTTGGCACTGGAAAAAAGGTAAAATATTTAATACCCAAGGTAGGTGACACTCATGGCTTGAATTTACGACCTCAAAGATATCCAAGTTTACAGTTAAACGCTTCCCTGCCAAGCCAACCGTCAACTCATGGTGGGATAGTATTGCAATACTTGGGGACAAGAGATTATATCTACTCCACAGTGTATGTTCTTTCGGAGATTAACTATAGCAGTACTTCTCTAAATTTATTATTTTGTGATGAAAATACTTCTATCATGTTATCAAGTGGTTTCCACTAAAGTTAAGGAAAATGATCAAAGATCACATAAGAAACCTAACCATTATAAAAACAATCTATACAAAACATGTGCTCAGCAGTCTTAAACAAAATTCTGAAAGTAAATCCTCAACCATTCGCATATTATGCCAAGGAAGTTACATCCATGTGTATGTTAAGTGGTTAACACTAAGAACTCCAATTGTGCATTTCAATGCATTCAGTAAAGGTTAAAAATACAAAAAAGATGCTTAAAATATAGACCAAATGAAAGTGAACAGCCCCAAGAACAAGAACAGGAAACAACAAGCTCACCCAAAACTTCACGGAGTGTATTATCAATTATTATACTGCCCAAAGCAAATTATATTGTTACTACTCAGAGTAACACTCAAATCACAAGGGCATAATTTAGCATTGAGTTCTATCTTATAAAAATTTTAAAATAGAGGTGGCAGTTTGGAAGAAATTTTTTTGAACACATCCACAGAGTTGCAGAAAACAAAAGAGAGAATCACAGTAAACTGCAGACATAAGCTTTAAGCCTATTACAAGCCAATAATCACCCTTTTTTACCTCTGCAGATTTATCCTGGGGCTCCGACCGATCAACATATCCCCTTGTAGCCTGCAAACAGAAGGTGAAGATGTATAAATTAAATGCGCAGATGAAAGAAAAGGGAAAAGAAAACCCAACACTCGACTACTCACAGTGTTTAATTCGGTATCATTGAAGTTTCCATTCTCTGAAATGGAACCTCTTGGAGAGGATCCTTCTTCAGAACCTTCTGGTACTGGAGATGGTGGCTGAGCTGGAGGAGAATAAACGACTTTCAATTTGCATTCCTCAACCACATGCCCAGCCTCCTTGTTGAACTGCAAACCCCACGCCCATAAACAAAAGTAAGGTGCTAAAATTAACTACAAACTTCGAACATTCACAGTATAAATACCATTTCTGCATTGATATCCTTTGCGGTTGCGCCATCGAAGGTTTTAACACTCTGAAGGAGGAACTTGTCTTTGCATTGCATATCAGCAGGAGCTTCTTTCTGGGCTTGCATGGTGACTACAAAACAAAGTACTACCCATTTCAATAACCACAAAACTCATCTGAAAACTAAAATCAAAGAAGGAAAATATTTGATATTGGCATTTGGCACCTATAACATCGCATGTTGACCCTGGCGAGACAACTCCAGTGTTGGGGCGAACGCAGTACTTTTTAGGGTTCGTAGTTTTCACCTAGAAAGAGATAAACTTCATACTAAGTCGACAAAGTAATCATACGAGCTTTAATCTTCGCTCAATTTGCCAATAAAAAATGAATTATAAACACCAAAACACCCGCAAGCAAATTGAAAAATGACGAAATTAACTAGTTTCAGGGCGTGATCTGGCACCAGACAGATACATCAAGAAAAAAAAGCAAAAGAAACAACAACAACAACAAAAAAGTGCACACGCCTAAATTCAAAATCCAAAACACTTCCATACTACAAGCACCAAACCATTTCACTCGAAAAAAGATCAATTACACAAATCACAAAAATAGAATCAAAACCCAAAAAGATTCAAATAGAGAGAAACGAAACACAGACCTTAAATGCAACGTAGCTCTCGGTCTTGTTAGACAATTGAAGGGAACAAGAGATCTGCTTCTTCAATTCGACTGACCAAAAACAGACAAACAGAAACAAATTAAGCACCAAAGAAACGAAAACAAAAAAACAAAAAAGATCCCTCAAAATATTACAGATCCGCAAGAAGAAAATCAGTCCCTCTAGAATCAACAACTACTCACAGACAAACTTGAGCTCGAGAGGTTCGATGCTGAGGAGTTCTCCCGTACTCATTGTTGGAAGAGTGAAGAACAAACAAAAGGGGAAAAAGACGAAATTGAAGAGGTTATAGAAAGAAAAAAGAATCTGGAAAATGAGCTTGTTGCTTGAGAGCAAGTTTCGAACAGATCGAGAAAAGAGAGGGGCAACAATGGCGAACGTGTTGCGAACAAGAGAGGGTGGAGGAAAACACGTGCCCCAAATCAAACCTTCCAACTCTCTTTATTTCCCTTTATTTAGCCAAATCGTTCATTTATTATGGGCCTTTATGCTTCTCCGGCCCATTTCCAGCTTTATTGGGCTTTATCTCCGGCCCATTTCCAGCTTTATTGGGCTTTATTTCCCACCCATTGAGCTTCTCTGGCATAATTATAATTTAATGTTGTAGAAATAGAAAATTTAAAAGATTACTTTTAAATTAAATATTTTGCACTCTGTTGTGATAAAAAATAAATAAATGAAATAGAAAATCCAAATCTTCTATATAAAATATACAAACCCAAAATTCAAATTTGGACCGAACAAACTGTCAACTAAAAATAACCGACCAAACAAACTGTCAACTAAAAAGGTTATTGCAATCCATTTACATTGCCCAACGAATCTCTATAATTATATGATATTATATACTTTTTAAGTATAAAATCTCGTGGTTACTCCAAAAAATATTATATCAACGGAGATAACGTTCTTTACTTATATACTCATGTCTAACTCTAACTATTCTCTATTTTAGCACTTGCAGTGGTTGTTAAAAATATTGTCCCTTCTGGCCAATTACGTATCGTTGTCGTCAGCCTCACGATTATAAAATGTATATGTTATGAAGAAGTTTTCACACATCTATAAGGAATGTTTGTTCTCATCTTCAATCGATGTAGAATATCACAATCCACCCTCTTTAAGGGCCAACGTCCTTGTTAGCACGTTGTTCGGTGCCTAGCTATGATATCATCTGCAACACACAAGTTCACTACTAGCAGATATTGTATGCTTTGACTTGTTATGTATCGTCGTCAAACTCACAGTTTTAAAACGCATTTACTAGAGAGGTTTCCATACCCTTATAGAAAATGTTTTATTCTCATCTCCAATTAATATGAGATCTCACACTATGTTTTACTGGAAGGAAATGTTGGTACAAAAGTGTCATCCCCACCTCTAACCCGTGACTTACTGCCAAAAATAATCCCGTCAGCTTCACTGTTTTATGTTAAGCGTGCTTGTGCCATTTTAATATCGATTGTTTAGCATTCTGTTAGGCATTTAAAGTTTGATTCTGTGAATGTTTGATTAATCCACCACACTTAAATGGTGTGAAAGTTATCTTATTTATAATCAAATAAATTACAAGGATATGGAAATAGTAATAAATGGAAATAACAATAAATGGAAAGATACTTATGATAATAAGGCAAATATTTGCCTTATAATAAAATATCAAATATATATGGTAAACTATAATTTATTACTAAATATCCTTAACACCCCACCGCAAGCTAAGCGTCGGATTTAAACGAACGTGAAGCTTGAATCTGAAAAATTCAAAGAGGTTGAGAAACACTTTTCTTGAAGAAGTCAACAACCTGGTTCAGAGGAGGCGTAGAGAAACACTTTCTTGGCCATCGAAAATTGCAGAGGAATCGCCGCTCAGCGGCAATGCTGCCTTGGCTTCGGCGAGAATATGTCTAACCCATGAAGAGGGATTGTCGCTTAGCGACGATGCTGCCTTGGCTCTGGTGAGAATATTTCTAACCCCAAGAAGTAAAAGGGGAAACCTAGAGCAAGGGACAAAGACAATGTTGAAGCCTGAAGAGTCGCCACATTGGGCGAAGGAGCCAATTTTGGCGAGAAGGGCAGTCGGAAGAGTCGCCTCATCGGGCGAAGAAGCCAATTTTGGCAGGAAGGGTTGCGGCAACTTGGTTGGCGAATAGGCCAGTGCGGCACCCAGATTCTGAAGGTAAATCTCTGCAAAAAGTTGATAGGTTTAGGTTAAGGTTTATGTGAAGGATGAAGGTTGATTGGGAAGAAAATGAGAGAGACTATATTGGCCAAGGGGAAAAACCGATTGGGTTGGAAAAGGTGAGGTTGTATGTACAGAGTATGACGAAAGGTGATTTGGAGGTCAATAGGGTGGAGCCGAAGAGTAATCAATCGACTCCGACTATGGCAGCCATGAAGACTGCCCCTGCGGCGTCAAAACCAGCAGGGGTGGTGGAGAAGAAGATTAGAGGATTCAAAAGCCATTGAAAAGAAAGGATCGGGGTTGTTAAACCGAGAGGGCTCTGATACCATGTGAATGTTTGATTAATCCACCACACCTAAATGGTGTGAAAGTTATCTTATTTATAATCAAATGAATTACAAGGATATGGAAATAGTAATAAATGGAAATAACAATAAATGGAAAGATACCTATGATAATAAGGCAAATATTAGATATTTGCCTTATAATAAAATATCAAATATATATGGTAAACTATAATTTATTACTAAATATCCTTAACACCCCACCGCAAGCTAAGCGTCGGATTTAAACGAACGTGAAGCTTGAATCTGAAAAATTCAAAGAGGTTGAGAAACACTTTTCATGAAGATGCTAACAACCCGGTTCTTGGCCATCAAAAATTGCAGAGGAATCGCCGCTCAGCGGCAATGCTGCCTTGGCTTCGGCGAGAATATGTCTAACCCATGAAGAGGGATTGTCGCTTAGCGACGATGCTGCCTTGGCTCTGGTGAGAATATTTCTAACCCCAAGAAGTAGAAGGGGAAACCTAGAGCAAGGGACAAAGACAATGTTGAAGCCTGAAGAGTCGCCACATTGGGCGAAGGAGCCAATTTTGGCGAGAAGGGCAGTCGGAAGAGTCGCCTCATCGGGCGAAGAAGCCAATTTTGGCAGGAAGGGTTGCGGCAACTTGGTTGGCGAATAGGCCAGTGCGGCACCCAGATTCTGAAGGTAAATCTCTGCAAAAAGTTGATAGGTTTAGGTTAAGGTTTATGTGAAGGATGAAGGTTGATTGGGAAGAAAATGAGAGAGACTATATTGGCCAAGGGGAAAAACCAATTGGGTTGGAAAAGGTGAGGTTGTATGTACAGAGTATGACGAAAGGTGATTTGGAGGTCAATAGGGTGGAGCCGAAGAGTAATCAATCGACTCCGACTATGGCAGCCATGAAGACTGCCCCTGCGGCGTCAAAACCAGCAGGGGTGGTGGAGAAGAAGATTAGAGGATTCAAAAGCCATTGAAAAGAAAGGATCGGGGTTGTTAAACCGAGAGGACTCTGATACCATGTGAATGTTTGATTAATCCACCACACTTAAATGGTGTGAAAGTTATCTTATTTATAATCAAATAAATTACAAGGATATGGAAATAGTAATAAATGGAAATAACAATAAATGGAAAGATACTTATGATAATAAGGCAAATATTTGCCTTATAATAAAATATCAAATATATATGGTAAACTATAATTTATTACTAAATATCCTTAACAGATTCTTTAATTCAATGATAAAGTCAATAAAGAGAATTAGCAGCTAGATAATTTCAACCGAAAATAAATAAATAAATAATAAAATCATTGTGTAACGGACTAATTTTACTTGGCCTAATCATATGATTCTCTAGCTTCCGCGGGAGAAAACGTCTCTGACTCTATCTCTCTGTAAAACAAATGACCGTTATAAAAACACCAAAACAAAAAACAAAAATAAGTCCGTTATTTATACATTTCCGATTCCTAAACATTCCCGAAATTCCCCATTTCTAAAAAATGGAATCCTTCGTCACTTCATTTTTGTTCTTCATTTCCATTTCCCCTTTCTTTCTTCTATCAACAACGCAACCAATTTTTTCACCCTCTGCCCCCGTCGCTGCCCCATACCGCCGCCACAAGTGGGTCGGACCCACTGGCCATCGGCTGATCAAAGTAGACGGTAACGGGTCCGGCGACTTCCTCACTGTCCAAGCCGCCGTCAATGCAGTCCCGGATTATAACACCGTGAGCACCGTTATCCGAATCAGCCCCGGATATTACGTGTAATGCTGCTGAAACTCAAACTAGCTCACACTCATAATTTTTTTTTTTAAACACGCTTTCATCATCTGTTAAATTATGAATAAATTCATACGCTAAAAATGCCACGTATTATTAGGGTAAGTAGAATTGTTTATTTGTGTAGGGAGAAGGTGGTGGTGGCGGCGACGAAGCCGTACATAACATTTGAAGGAGGAGGGAAAGAGAGGACGGTGATAGAATGGCACGACAGGGCAGGTGACCGAGATCCCAGTGGGCAGCAGCTGCGTACCTACAGAACAGCCTCGGTCACAGTTTTCGCTAATTACTTCTCTGCCCGAAACATCAGCTTCAGGGTAATACCCCACCAAACTTTCAAACTTTGCTGCACGTGAACTTCCTTCTTTCTCACTTTGTCATCTTGTGTTTGATATGTGGTTCACGTGACGGCCAGAATACAGCACCGGCGCCGATGCCCGGAATGCAAGGGTGGCAAGCGGCGGCGTTCCGTATATCCGGCGATAAAGCCTATTTTTCCGGCTGCGGGTTCTACGGTGCTCAAGATACGTTGTGTGATGACGCGGGCCGCCATTACTTCAAAGAATGCTACATTGAAGGCTCCATAGACTTTATCTTTGGAAATGGGCGTTCCATGTATAAGGTCATTTAATTAATTAAACCCTCCTCCAATTATTTCATTTTTAGTATATGAACTATATATCAACTTTATTCTACCTTGGTTTTTCAACTACAAAAATATAATTTCTATAGCTTTTATATTTATTTTGTTCTTCATAAATATAATTTAAATCTCTTTTAATACAAAAGAAAAAAAATCCTAAAATCGACTTAATCATTAGACGGCAAAATAATTATCTTTTTCAAATGTGAAGACCAATTTTTCTTTCTTGTAAACACAAAGCCCAAAAATAATATAATATATTTTGAACTTAAACGACGACGTTTCTTGTCTTTCTTTCGTGGTGTAGGATTGTGAGCTGCACTCCATCGCCACTCGGTTCGGTTCTATAGCGGCACAAGATAGAAACTCGCCGGACGAGAAGACCGGGTTTGCTTTCGTCCGGTGCAAGGTGACCGGTTCAGGACCCGTATACGTGGGCCGGGCCATGGGCCAGTACTCTAGAATCGTCTACGCGTATACATACTTTGATGACGTGGTGGCCCACGGGGGATGGGATGACTGGGACCACGTCAGCAACAAAAACAAGTAAAATTACTCCTTTTGTTCTTCAATTACTGGTTATTTATAGGAGATTGTGAATTTTAGAAAATTACTGTTTTAGACGGTTATTTAAGACTTATTTACTGACTGTGAGTGGAGCAGGACGGTATTTTTTGGAGCATACAAATGCTGGGGCCCAGGAGCAAGCAAAGTGAAGGGAGTATCATGGGCCAGGGAGTTGGAGTTCGAAGAGGCCCATCCATTTCTTGTGAAGAGCTTTGTGAATGGCAGGCACTGGATTGCACCCTCTGATGCTTAGGTCAAATACTATGTATACACACATTTATATTACATTCCATTCATTCAATTTGTATTGCCATAATCTTTAAACCAACATTATTTAAGGTTTATTATAATGTTTCCATTCCCTGTTTAAACGGGGATTCTCCATTCCATTCCGAACATAAATCAGTTAACAATATGAATATGAAACAAGATACAAGGTACATATCACACCAAAAGTTCTCCTGGTATGAAAACTCCATTTCAAAATAGCAGATCCATCATTATATATAGAGCATTAAAGCGCCTAACCCCGACAACCTCGTTCCTATAGAGGAGAACAAATTATTAAATTAAACCAACTCACTGTACTCCGAAGGGCACAGGCAACAGTATGATGTTGGTATCATTGACCCGAGTATGGTCAGGCATCGACAGCCTAATGATCGCAGACCACGACCAAGAAGATTCATCAACTTCACGTTTTCTTAACCAGTGAAGAGGTGGTCAACCATAAGGGCCAGCCTAAAATGGCGCTTTCATGTTTGGAAAGGTATGCATAATTTAAACTGCCAATTAACGATCTGATGTCAATGCAAGTTCATATAATGAGACTTGTTAATTTGCAATCTTTTATCTCCAGAGGGGCAGAAGAGAGAAACTTACAACTCAACATCTGGTGTGTCCAGCGTATCATTCCATTCCTCTGCCTGTTCCACAGCAGGAACAGCACCAGCTACAGCGGCCAAATCTTGTACACCATCAACCTAAAAGAAAAGAGTTCAAATAAATAGTTCCAAGATCAGAAAAGGCAATCAATTTTCTGAATAGAACAACCTTTTTTCTATAAATATATGCTCTTGATTCCTGCTCATTTTATTCTGATGAAACGTACCTGTTGAGGATACGAGGTATAACCCGAATATGCACCATAAGCATATAAAGATGGATCTTGTACGACTCCATATCCATAAGCATCATAAGCTCCACCATAGCCACCATAGTAAGCGCTCCACTGGTTTGGATCAACTTGCTGACCCCAAGTAGCCAAGTCCTAAAAATCCATCACCATTTCATCAAACTCATAGTCTACTCAATACAGAGAACTCTGGTTCACTATGAGCCTTATACAGGATATTGTGAGAACTTGCTAACAGAAAACATCCATGAACAAGGGGATTACATAAAACATGGAAAACTCGAAGTCCTTCGAAAAATAGAATTAGTCAATGATTTTGTCTGGTATATAGCTTTGTAGATGTCTCTATAGAATATCAATTACCTGCTTGATAGCCGGATTTCTACCCAAAGAAGTACGAACCACTTGCTGACCGATTACCTTTCCTTGCATCTTTTGGATGGCTTCTTCAGCTGAAGGTCTGCATGGACACAATTTGGAGAACATATTAAATCCAAATCCAAATGTTCACGGTGAAAAAAAAAAAGAAATAGATAATATATCCTGCATACACAAGAATTTTCTCTCCCACTTAAGACCATTTTTATTCAGAGCCTTCTTTCAAGGCATTGGAGCAAGGAGAGATGCAATTTACTCAACTTAAATCAATAAAATTAATCATGCCTAAGCATACCTCGAACCAAACTGTACAAAACCACAGCCTTTCCCAGCAGGAATTTTTGCATAAACAATCTCACCAAACTGCAAAAAAGTTTGCTTCAACTCCTCCTCTGTAATATTAGGATCCAAGTTACCAACAAAGATCTGCATAAAGAACAATGTAGTGAGAGACAAGCATAGAAACAAGAAAGAGTAACACTGCCCCTTCACTTACAGTTGTGTTATTTGCATCATAATCTGCAGGAAGCACAGGCACGGGTGAAGTGTAGGTAGGAACTGGGTACATTGCTGAGACAAGAGGCACATAGGTAAGTACGATTTTAGACACCAATGACATAGTTGTACAACCTATAGAATAGATCCTGTTCAAGTAAGGTTGTTGGTCGTAAGTATTGAGCTTAGAAATAGTAATTTACCATCCCCTCCTAAGATTTTCTCTTTAAGCGAAGGAAAGATAATAACAACAATGAATTCTTTCTCATTCCTAATTCAGCTAAATAACTTATTTATCCAAAAAAATCATTAAGGAATAGAATATATTTTGACATATACATTCAAAATACATAACTATTAACTTTATAAGTTTTCATCTTAAATCTAAGAACACTAATATGGATAATATCTACAAAAATTTCAGAAAAATCATTTGTACATATTGAGCTCCTAGCTTTAGGTTTACTGATGCAAAAAAAAAAAAAAAAATGATAACTTTCATTAACAGAGGTGAAATTCAAATTTTAGAGCCAAACATCTTCATAACTATGACCACTGGCACAGATATGAACCAGACTAGAAACTTGGATGAATGCTTAAAAAGCTTATACTCACTCCATATGGGTCAAGAATATTAGAAAGCGTGAGAAATGACTATATTGCCTATACCTTTACCTAGACTATATTGCTGCTGAACACCAATGGTCTTTTTGGGTGTTGCTGCACTAATACGCATAGGCCTAGTTGAGCAATAAACACCATTCATTTCTGACATAGCTCGATTCCTTTCATTTTCATCAGCAAATTTAACAAACCCATATCCCTTTGAACGTCCGGTGTTTGAATCAGTAACAACTTTAGCACCCCTAACAGATGGATACTGCACTCTAAAGGTCTCCTGCAACAGATAATCTGTAACATCAGGAGCCAAATCCCCAACAAAAATAGAGTGCTCAGGGCCAGCGTCAGGGCGCCTTTCTCCAATTCCAAAAGATGCCCAATTCAACCTGAAAGTTTGCTCAGTTCCGGGCATCTGAGAACCATTGTACGTCTGCAAAATTCTTTCTGCTGCTGCATGAGATACAAACTCCACAAACCCATAACCCTCAGGCTGTCCAGTGATCTTATTGCGAATGATTTTAATTGACATAACCTGTAAAAAAAAAAAAAAAAAAAAAAAAAAAAAAAAAAAAAAAAAAAAAAAAAA
>NW_019272032.1:3581773-3587978 GCF_002738345.1 Cucurbita maxima | reverse complement strand
AAAAAAAAAAAAAAAAAAAAAAAAAAAAAAAAAAAAAAAAAAAAAAAAAAAAAGCAACCAAGCTCTGACTCAAATACAATAACAAAAAAACTACCACTAGACATCAAGATTCAAGAATAAACTTGTATGAGCCATTATAATATAACAACTACTAGAAAATAAGTATAATTTTATACACTCGCATTTCCACTACCACGGCTCTCAAGCATTCAATTCATCCCCTCCGCGTACTTCATTTCTCACAGCAATAGAACAAAATACAAACACATTCTAATTTTAATTTTATGCACCCAAATTCACTTCCAAGACCAGAAGAAAACTAACCAATTCAGACCCATATAATAATTACATATTGCACTACGATAACAAAAGTCGAAAACCACTTGAAATTCTATTGATTAAAAGCAAAATGATAAACGCAAAAGTGCGCAAAATTAAAGAAGAAAGAAACGAACAAACCTCGCCAGTGTGAGCAAAGCAAGAATTAAGGTAAGACTCATCGACCCAGTACTGCAAATCCCCTATCCAAAGTGTTCTAACTTCCTCCACCGTAGTTGGTTGATGGTGCGCTGGTTGGCCAGCCATAGCTGCCATTGTATCTATTGACGCATTATTTTTTTACTTTCTTTCAACGAATTGCAGATGCTCCGTGAACTTTGTAGGATTGTTCGTGCACTGCGTATGATGCTCCAACTTGGGTGAATCCAGAGATTTTGGGGGCAAAACTTGGGTGATCGCTGAGGGCTCTACAATAGAAACATTAAAAAATTGTATATCCAAACATAATTCTTTTTAAAAAAAGTGAAAAGATTATTTTGAAACCTGCGGAGTTTTGGCAGTTGGCACTGCTAGGGCTTCCCTGGCGCCGGAACTTCGATAGGTCTCCCAACTAGTATGTTTAATAGCAATTATAAAATATTAAATAATAAGAATGAGGGACTAAAACAAAAATATATATATATATTTTTTAAGTTGGAAACTTTCAACTTCTATCATTGTATTTGAGAACATAATAATAAATAAAATAAAATAAAATAAAATAAAAAAAGGGTAAGAGTGGAAATAAGAAAGTACAGAAAAAGAAAAGCCTGAATAGATGCATTAGGTTGACCAAAAAGGGAAATTGGAAGGAAAAACATCCACGTGGAATTATTTATTTATTTATTTATTTGGCTTTTTTGTTCTGTGTATGTTGGGTTGTTCATTAATTAAAAAGCGTGTCAGCTCAGTTTGAACCACGTCATCAATTCAGTTTTGTTTTAAATTTGGTTAAATTGAAAATAATAATAATAATAAAAAAAAGATTAAAACGACATTAAAAAGTCAATTTGGGGCATAAGTTGGTGAGCATATTGCATCAAAAACTGTGGTCCTTAAATTATGTTGCAAACATAAGATTAGCCATTGGTCCCAAATTTATTATTTTTCGTTCTTATGTCAATTCTTATTAATTGTAATATTAACTTGTCCATTTCTTTTTTCTTTTTTCTTTATTTCCAACACTTAAATAATTAAACTTTCAAAAATATATATGTATATATGTATATATATATATATAGATTTTATTACTTTTTTCACTCAACTTAATTTGATCGTTAACTTGGAATAAGGGGGAAATCAAAGTAATTTATAGGCATTATGAAATTTGATGTATTTTATTAAATGTCATATACTTTTCCACCCAATTTCCTAATCATCGTCTTCGTCTTCACTTTCTGGTCAAAACAAAACAGAAATAAAGAAAAGTCCCATAATTAGTCTGTTTCAGTTCAAACCAGACCACATTATACCAAGTCTTCCACTAAACGTCGTCGTCTTCGTCTTCTTCTTCTTCCCATCGAAAAAAAAAAAGAAAGATTATGATCAACAAATTTGTCAAGCATTAGAAACAACACTGTAATCATCTTCTTCGAGAGGAGCCGGTAAGTTGAGATCTATGAGACTTATTTCCATTTTCAAAGAAACAGAGCTATCTACACTAACTCCGCCATTTGTCGAGCTCACGAAATGGGATCTCTTATGCCCGCCAAGTGCTTGACCTGACCCAAATAGCTTAAAACAGAATGGGCATTTGAAGATTCTTCTTCTATTTCCCCCATTTTTGAAATGTTCCTGTTTTTCTTCTTCTTCTTCTTCTTCTTCCAGCTCTGTTTTTAACTGACAGATTTTTTCATGGCTGAACAGAGCTCTGTAAGATCGGAAATGTTTAGTGCATTTCTGGCACTTTTTCTTCCTTCTAAGTGGCTTCTTCGCTCTAATCTTCTCAAATTGGTTTGGGATTTGATTTTGATTTTCGATCCGTCGGTCACGTGAGAGCATCATGAGGCACATGGCCAGGTCTTCCTCCGGCGAGGTGTAGGAAACAGAGCTGGCAGGTTCGGGTGGCTCCAAAGGCGGTTGCCGGCGCCGTTTGGATCTGTTACAAGTGGGGTTTCTGGAGTCGGTCTCGCTCTCTCTGTCTTGAAGAACAATATCGAAAACAGGATCTGAAAATCTGAAATTTGTGTTGGGATTTTCTCTGACCTCGTAGAGCGTTGGGTCGTGTTCCGATTCGAGAGAGTCGTCGGCGGCGGCGGAGGAGGAGGATGTGGACGAAGGAAGGGCAACGTGGATGGTGGGCGGCTTGGAGGGAGGGAGTGGTAGCGCCGGCGCTGCAGTGAGGTGGGCCTTCATATGGCCGCCTAAGGCTCTGCCATTGGTGAAGAGTCTAGAACAGAGCTTGCATTTGTGGGAGTCCATATGGATCAAATCAAAGCTTCTTTTTTGGGTTTTTATGTTTTGAGGGTATGAAGAGCTAACGGTGAGAATTGTGGTTTTCGTGGGAAGAAAAGTACAGAATGGATTGGGAACTTAAAAGGAGTAGGTCACAAGCATTCCTCCACCAAAACTCACCACGTCCCATAATTTTTTCTTTTTTTCTTTTTTTCTTTTCTCTAAATATTCTCTTCTCCCACCCATTTTCTTTTAAAGAGAAAATTTATATTTTAACTAGACCCTATATTAATAAATATACCTTAACTTTTTAATAAAAAAATTCAATAATATTCTAAATTTTAAAGAAAATCTAAAAAATATCCATTAATTCTAAACGTATAAAAAAAAATTAAACAAATTCTTATTGGTAGTATATGAAAAAAAAATCACCTATCAAAGTGTTTTTGAATACCTACAAAGTATCACATGGAATTGATTAATTAATATTAAATAAAAAAAGAAACAAATTGGGTTTCAAAAGGACAAGAGGGTTAAGAAAGTTAAGAAGAATGAATGGGAAAGTAGGGACAAGTAACACGCAAACCTTGCCCATCACGGTAATTACACCCCTTTTTCTTTTCTTTATTTCTTTTACGACCCCCACGCCCCAACAAATTCCACATTTTGTCCACTTCCATGCCTGTTATTACAAATATGCTACTTTTGGGGGGCTCATAATTAAATTAATTTTTTTTTATTTTTCAAATAAGGAATATTTATCGGCTCGGCGTTACCTATAATGGCTAGCACAATGATGTCCCCTGGATTTCCCGTAGACAATATTGATCATGTAACATGTTTTTTTTTTGTTCTTTTTTCTTTTAAATAATAATAATAAATAAATAAATAAATAAAATAATCCATGCATGTATAAACAAAATTCTATTTATTTGGTCATAATTTGCTATAGTCTTTTGTTCTCCAATAAGGGATAGCGGTGCCGTATTTATTAGTTTAGAAGTTTTAAAATGCTAATTACTCAAATAATAAATTCTTAATCCTCCAATTTTTTTAATTAAGGAATTGAGAACTATCTAAGTTACAAAAATGGATAAATTATAATTTATTTGATTTTTTTTTCTTAGTTATATTTTAAATAAATTAGTTGACTATAAACATTTAAATTTTAGAAATAAATAATAGTGCCCATTGAGGAAAAGGACACAGAGTGGCTTTAAAATTATGGATGTGATGTCAACATAGACACTTAATATATATCACATGGATTGCTCGGTTTATTTGATTAGTTCAATATTATTTACTTATAGGTCATTCAAAGTTTTTATTTTTATACGCAGTAAGAGTAACTTCAACCCAAAAAAGAGAGTGATAGGGTCAAATTTTGAAGTTAAAAAAAAAAAAAAAAAAAAAGCAAATAGAGAGGTTTTTGAAGGGTGATGAACAGATGAAAAAAGCAATGTGTTGGTTTGGTGATGGGGAAAGTTAGAGATCCATAAAAGGGGAGGGAGCAGGTGGGCTTTTCCTCCAACGAGGAGGGCCCACACATAAGAGTATGCCCATTATGCAATCTTTTAAATTTTCTATCATATGATTTTGTTAATGGCAATAGTTATAATAGAGGATCATAGTTTAAAAAATAGATAAAGTTTTAGAGATTAAATAGGATGGAAGTTTTAAAATGAAATATGGAAAATATGGAAGTGGATCATTATTGTGAAATTATTAAAAGAAGATGGTAGAGTTTAAAGCAAAACTACAAAAGAAAAAATCCATGGAAAAGATGGGAAGTGAATGAATGAAATATTAGAGAAAAAGAGGGGGAAGTTCCATGGAACCCACCTTTCCCTCAATTATTGTTCGCTTCAAATTTGGTTCCAATTGGATTCACCCAATTCCATCATTTCTTTCCCGTTGGAACCCATTTATTTTCAACCCCTGTGAGCCTCGCGAGTTTCTCTTGGTTGATTATCAAATTGTCGTCATTTCAAGATGGATGGATCCAATCTATTCTTCTTTGTCTTTCCCACAAAAGGCTGCTTTGTTATGTTGCTTCCCTTCTTTTTACATTTCTCTTCCTCTTCCTTTCTTTGCTTTATTCTCTACCCTCCTACATTTCGGATTTCGGCTAGGGAAGAACACCTCTGATAGCCATGACACGGAGATGGTTGGGAGGGAGGGAGGAAGGGAGAAAGAAGTAGAGGGAGAGGCAAAGCCTTTTTTTTTTTTTTTTTTTTTTTAGTCACTAAAAAAGGAGAAAAAAAAAAGTGTCACATCATTCTTAGTAATTAACTAAAAAGGTAACTAAGAATGCTACCAAATTGACTACTAACCTAAATGTTATCAACTCAAATTTCGGTCTCCTAACCTAAACATGCATATTGACACCTAAATAATTGGACATTTTGAATTTGCACAAAATTATTATTCAAACGTACATTTTATAAAATTAGAAACTTAAATCATTTCTCTTGAATTGTTGAAGCATGAACAAGCGAGGGCTAAGAAAACACATTAACAAAGGAAGAATTATTCCCAAAAAGTAACAAAAAGAATCCCTTCTTTCAAAGATTCACAAAGACGGTGAAAAGTAGGAATAAAGCCACCATCTTCGATGCCTTCGGAATCTTTGTTTTGGAGTTCCCTTTCACTTTTTCCGAAGGCATATAGCCGTATAAGGTTGATTTTGAAGAGAAAATCAATAAAACACCAGTAAACAAATTACAAACGGAGTAAAAGATCAATCCAAACCGACCAATCAATTTACTAATAATTACAGTCTGTCATATAATATACATATATACATATTCTTTTTTAACAAACTTTTGGTACTAATGAAATTCTTGACTTGCAATCTAGTTCTTGCCAATCAAAGTATTCTGTCCCACCCTAAACAGTAAAACCTAACCGCTACAAACAATTTACTGACGCTCAACCTAAAATATAGTTTTTCATCTTTAGTTTTTTAATGTCCACTTACCATTATAATTTCCCCATATAGGAAAAAGGAAGTGGCAGTAAACAGTAAAACCTAATACAAACAATTTACTGACGCTCAACCTAAAATATAGTTTTCATCTGTAGTTTTTTAATGTCCACTTACCATTATAATTTCCCCATATAGGAAAAAGGAAGTGGCAGATACACCTACAAAGTTCAAGAGAGTAAAGGTTTCTCAATATCAAAGTCATCACTTTGATAGCCACTCCCATCACAGTAACCATCTTTTCCTTTTGCCCAAAGCACAAAGTAGAGCCCACAGAACATCAAGAACATACCAGCAAGGCTGCACCCACAAGAATCAAACCCCACTTTTAATACCCAACTTAGATACCTGTTTGACAGCTTTCCTTTTTATTGTTCTTTTCAAATGTCTAATCATCAGTTTTTGGTTCTTTTTTACACTCAAAATAATAATAATAATAATAAATAAATAAAAGTTTTAATTCCCATATAAATAATTATGTACACAAAAAAAAAAAAAAAAAAAAAG
>NW_019272032.1:3570708-3581722 GCF_002738345.1 Cucurbita maxima | reverse complement strand
AAAAAAAAAAAAAAAAAAAAGAGGATTTTTGTGTGCGCGTGTGAAGGAAAACTGAGAACATCCAAAGGCAAATAGAGCAGCACACAGCAGATCAACATAGTCGGAAAATGATTAGAAGAAAAGTTGCTATCTAACGTACCTTCCAATGGAAATAGTGTCTCCTAAGGTGAAGACAGAGAGAATGACAGAGAAAACTGTTCCAATAGGACTGAAAATTGACACCAAAACTGGCCCTCTTTTCTTCATTGCCCACCCGTTGAAGCTCAAGCTTGTACCGCTCACTATTCCTCCCTATATTCATCCATCCATCCATTCATCAGTTTCTATTTCATATTTATTTGCATAAAAGATTCTGAAACAGCCTACAGAATTATCTTAATTACAAGTTTTCCAGTCCAAACACTCCTTTCTTTTTGCATTTTGCAAATGATACTTATGAAAGCTGTTCAACAATTTTACCAAACATGCAACAACGCCCACCAGAAGCAAATGATTTAGCATGAATATTCTAAAAGATGGTTTAATTTACCAATAGAGAGTAGCAGAGTAAATCCTTCATGTTGACAATTGACCATTCGGTTTCTAACTTATGATTCTTCAGTAGTTGTACAACTGCAGTCGTTAATACTCCAATGAACGAAGTTACAGCACTCAACGACATTGGAGCGGGTAATTCACCAAGGGCTGTAGCCTGCAATATACAGTATAAAAAACTAGGATTGCTTCATTTCCATCATCACGTAATGTCTCAATTTCGAAGCACAATTACCTGCAATACAACATTGCTTGATAATATGAAAACCGCCATCATGAGATACAAACAACCAATAAACTTTTCCTTATTGAAGAGTACAGATGAAGGAAGAAAAATTAGCTGCTCTTTTGCCGGTATCGTGATGGCGCTGTGCAGTATGCTCATTATGATGGCGCCCACTACACAAAGCAATGTCCCTAAAATCTTAACTTTGCTGTACAGACAACTAAGTTTGACTCTCTCTAATCTGCAAAGACGATTGCAAGTAAAAATATCACTAAATTAATAGAAAACCGACCATATAGACCTTTGATTCGGTTTAATTGTTCTGTAAGTGCAGACAAATTCTGTTCTATCGTTGGGATGTCTAAAGTAAAGTATTGGATACCTAAAACACCAGGCAATGATAAAGATGAGACCAGGAGCAATGTTTGGCATGGCAGTTGCCATGGCTGGAGAAGTCAGCTTTATCCCTTCTAATAGCAGAGTTTGGAACAAAGTTACCCTGAAAAAAACCAAAGTACCAATTACCAAATAAATCAGAAAAGAATCAATTTTTATGGCCGTGAAACTTATTAAAATGTTGGAACTCTAAGCCATGGAGGTCGTTAAAATGTGAATTATTTGGTTAGCCTTTGTTACAGTTTAAAACAAACCATTTGACTTTCATAAACTTCCAAGGTAAAATACAAAACAAAATGTATTAAAAACTTAGATTGGCGATTCAAAGAAAGAATTGTCTCTGAAAAACATCAATATGGAGCTAATTTGATTTTAACACGTGGAATTTAATTATGTTAATGAAATTTAAATTGAAATGGTATTCCTTCTGAAAAAAATTCTTTTATGTTTTTTTTGTTGGGAATAACTTTTCCATCGTGTTGCCCCCAAAAGCGGTTTTAAATTCTGATCATGGTTGGCTTCATGAATTTGCGAGTCTAAAGAACTTCGTTGATTAAATTAGGAAGGGAAACATACAAAAGAAATAAATAAAAGAAGAAGAAGAAGAAGAAAAGTGGTGATTTTGGAATATATGTATGAAAATAAAACGAGAAACTTATAGCTTGTTGGAAATTGGCTTCCATAAGAAATTATCATTTTTCAAAACAAAAGTTGATTGAAAATATGTCTGAATAATTAAATTTAAAAGACTAGTTTATCATGTGATTCCTGTAAATGAAATATGAAGTTGTTCTTACTTCAAAAAATTATTAATAAAAAACTATATTTCTTTTGGAAAGTTAAAAATCAATCAACAGTAGAAACTAATTTTAATAAAGGAGAAACTAAAAGGTGAAACTAAAACTCAAGAAATGAGAACAACAAAAAACTAGATATTTCTGCGTACCCGCCAAAGGAGATCAGAACAAGCTGCAGCACCAACTTGAAACTCAATTTCTTGGGCCAATTGCTCCTGTATGTATGCACATCATTCATCAAACTTCAATCCCACAATTCAAAGTCATCAGCGAGATAAAGAGAGAGTCGGAGGAAGAGGAGAGAAAGACCTTTCAAAACAAACAGCCAGAGGAGCCAAAAATAGAAATGTGGCAGAGGCAATATAAATGACGATGTTGAGAGAATTGAGCCCTAACGACATCAAATAACTTAGCAATACCGAGTTTCCAGCGTATATGAACTGCACTGCAATCAATCCTCCAATTATCGCAACATCTTCCATCGCTCCAATCTTCATTATTTTCTCTTCGATTCCTTTTCTTTCCTTTTCTCCCAGAAATAATCTTACACAAAAACTAATTTTCCTTTTCTCTTCCCTGCTTTTTCCGAGGACATTCTCGTTGATTGAATCTGCACTCTACTATTTCCGTACGATTCGGCGCCACCACCGTCCGTGTGAGCTCGCCCTGCAAGCGGTGGAACTCTAATTCTGGCCACCGATTGAACTCCAATAAGAATCTATGTGGTTCGATTTTGGAGTCTCTGTTAATCTTCTCTCCTGTGCTTCTGCTCCTCACCGCCGCGCTTAAACGGAATCAGATTACCGATCTCCGTCGTCCTCCGGAAGAAAATAAGTAAAAGAAAAAGAGCAGAGAATATTCCGCGCAATAAATTTTATAAAACAAGATTTTAGATTATTCGCTGCTGTTCTTCCTCTATCTATATATAACTCGGTAAGAAATTTCCAGCCTAAATTCCTTCTCCATCTCTAATCAGCTCGGATTTTTCGGGTGCTATATTTTCTCCAGTCCTTTTGGTTGATTATATTTAGAAACATCTCTCATTTGACAGTTGTGTCTTCTGCCATTTCAAAAATCCAGTTCTACATATCCTTTAAGCTTAGTTATCAATTTTAGAAAATTTAATCCACCGAAGCATTCACACGTTTTGATCATACAAAATTAGAAAGTACCGTAACTCTCTTCTAATCTCCTATTGCACTCTTCATGCAACGGCACACAATTAACTTTCAAATCAATAATTGAATCAATTTTCAACGGCTGAAAATTAGTTAGGGAAAATAAAACCCTGTCCGAGAGCTTCCAAATTCCACTATCTTAATCTTTTAAAGATATTACCACACTTTCTTCGAAATGCAAGGAAGAAACAGATAGAAACCAGCAAGTGAAACTAAATCTAAAACGCATAAACACATATAAACAAAGTAAAGACAGAAGAAGAGAAAGAGAAAGAGAGAGACCTGTTAAAGGAGAATTTTCAGAAAGGATCGGAAGAATCTTTAGGTTTTGCGAGAATCGGAAGTGAACTCCGAAGATTCAGTAATTAAAGGAAAGCTTAAAACAGTCGAATTTTGTAGCGGATCTTACCAAAACAAGCAATGCATGCTGCTGCAATTGCAGGTTGAAGAAGCCATCAGAGAATTGAAGACGATGACGATTCCGAAGCAGAATCGAGAGCGATCGTGGAGGAACGGAACTGCAACCAGAATCTTTAACGCGCGGGATTCTCATCTTCCAGCCAAAAATGAAGTTCTAAATTATATATTGTAAATATTTTTGTAAAAAATGTCAAATAATCTCACTTTTTTATTTTTTTTTATTTTTTTAGTACTTAGAATTCCCGTCGACAGTTATATTATTTATCATGTATTTTTAAAAATGAAATAAATATTTTTTTTAACAAAAAAAAAATAGTAAGTCCAGGTGTAATTATAATATGCATACTTAGTTATTAAAGCTTAGAGTTATGTTATTAATCACATGCATCATAAAAACATACTCCTTAACCAAAAGGGAAGAATCCACGTTTTATAATTATAAAATTAAAAAAAAGATATCTAAAATGGATGGTGGAGTTGAATTTGAATTGGATGGATTTGATTTGATTGAGGTGTACTTTTGGGTTGCTTTCTAATCAATTAATCTCACAAATTTCATACACAGAGAAGCTAAAACCATACGAAAATGAAGAAGAATAAGGAGAGGAAATTAGTGGTGTTTGAAGATCCAGTGTTGGTGGACTTTTCAGATTCCAAAAACGAATCCAATTTGAAGTTGGGATTTGAACCATACAAAGCCTGGACTCCTTCCACGTCATCCATCCTCAGCTCCACCTTCTTCCCTCGCGGACTCAGACTCGGATACATCACTGCTTCCTTCACCGCAGAGTGAGCCAGTCCAAGAACGTGCCCTATCTCATGCGTCACAACCGATTCCAAATCCACTGCCACTTTCGATTTCTCCTTTTCGAAATCCACCGCCCACCGCTCTGCCGCGTCCAGGTGGAGCCTTCCGTTTTCCGGCGAAAACGCGTGCGCTAAAACGCCTAATACTCCGTCAAACGCCTCTCCATCGCCGTGATCGCCGTGGTAGAATCCGATTCGTATGTCTGACGATTCGTAGTTGGAGGACTCGGTGAAGTTCAGCGGAATCACCGCGGACCACCGCGAGAACGATCGTCCGACGACGTTACGGATTTCCGATTGTTAAGGATATTTAGTAATAAATTATAGTTTACCATATATATTATATTTGATATTTTATTATAAGGCAAATATTAGACATTTGCCTTATTATCATAGGTATCTTTTCATTTATTGTTATTTCCATTTATTACTATTTCCATATCCTTGTAATTTATTTGATTATAAATAAGATAACTTTCACACCATTTAGGTGTGGTGGATTAATCAAACATTCACATGGTATCAGAGCCCTCTCGGTTTAACAACCCCGATCCTTTCTTTTCAATGGCTTTTGAATCCTCTAATCTTCTTCTCCACCACCCCTGCTGGTTTTGACGCCGCAGGGGCAGTCTTCATGGCTGCCGTAGTCGGAGCCGATTGATTACTCTTCGGCTCTATCCTATTGACCTCCAAATCACCTTTCGTCATACTCTGTACATACAACCTCACCTTTTCCAACCCAATCGGTTTTCCCCTTGGCCAATATAGTCTCTCTCATTTTCTTCCCAATCAACCTTCATCCTTCACATAAACCCTAACCTAAACTTATCAACCTTTTGCAGAGATTTACCTTCGGAATCTGGGTGCCGCACTGGCCTATTCGCCAACCAAGTTGCCGCCGCCCTTCCTGCCAAAATTGGCTTCTTCGCCCGATGAGGCGACTCTTCCGACTGCCCTTCTCGCCAAAATTGGCTCCTTCGCCCAATGTGGCGACTCTTCTGGCTTCAACATTGTCTTTGTCCCTTGCTCTAGGTTTCCCCTTCTACTTCTTGGGGTTAGAAATATTCTCACCAGAGCTAAGGCAGCATCGTCGCTAAGCGACAATCCCTCTTCATGGGTTAGACATATTCTCGCCGAAGCCAAGGCAGCATTGCCGCTGAGCGGCGATTCCTCTGCAATTTTCGATGGCCAAGAAAGTGTTTCTCTACGCCTCCTCTGAACCAGGTTGTTGACTTCTTCAAGAAAAGTGTTTCTCAACCTCTTTGAATTTTTCAGATTCAAGCTTCACGTTCGTTTAAATCCGACGCTTAGCTTGCGGTGGGGTGTTAAGGATATTTAGTAATAAATTATAGTTTACCATATATATTATATTTGATATTTTATTATAAGGCAAATATTAGACATTTGCCTTATTATCATAGGTATCTTTTCATTTATTGTTATTTCCATTTATTACTATTTCCATATCCTTGTAATTTATTTGATTATAAATAAGATAACTTTCACACCATTTAGGTGTGGTGGATTAATCAAACATTCACACCGATGAAGTTAGGTATTCGATTGTGTAGTCTGGTGAGAGAGCGTAGGTTAACGTCGAGCCTCGAATCCATCGTGGCTGGCCGTTGAAGAACGCGTATCGGCGCGTTGAGTGAATCGTCGTCGTTGTTGCGTCGTTGATTTTAATTAGGTCACTCATTCCGCATCGAGGCGACATGATGCTCGCGATCGTTTCGGAATCGAGCTTTCCAGTGACTGATAAACCTAAGCGCCTCTGGTACAGAATCAACGCCGATACGAATTGGTCATCCACGAAATCGGAGAAGTTGTTTTCAGGAAAAACCGGAAGGTAACCGAATCGATTCAAATACTTCTTCAGCTCCGACATGCCGGTCACTTCGCTGCCCTTGCCGGCGTCGAGGAACCGAGCGAAGTTTCTCCAGACATAGTTGTTGCTGGCATCGAAGGCGGCAGTCGCCGTCGTGAAGTCCAGCGGAGTTGTGGCGGGAAAAACAGAGGAAAAGAGAAAAACAGAGGAGAGAAGGTAGAAGAAGAAGATGTAATAACGGAAAAACGGAAACATAGTGATATTATTTGGCAGTTATCGGGACATGAGAGAAATGGAAAGGGAAAAGACTTTTATCACCGATCAACTTTGCGATTTATTTATTAATATTTTTGTTTTTATTTTGGTTAATATTTGGTAAACAAACCATTTTCTTTTTTAATAAATAAATAAAATTGTTATTAAATCTTTCCTTTTCAATTTATTCAATTATATTTAACTATTAAATCAACTAATAATGGTTTCTAAAGCATACAAATGAAAATATATTTTGTTTTATTTTAGCCACTCGTCCTTATGGCTAAATTTCTTGTGTTGCATCATGGCTTGCATTTTTTGTTCAAATTTAAAGACATAATTAACTAAAGTTTAGATTGAGTTGTTATTTTGTCCCAACAGATAAATAATCTTCTTTAATTCCTTCGTAATTAGATTGAGTTAGACCAAATTCATCTTAATCAAGAACATGTTGGGTACACGTTCAACCTCACGTGTGGCCAACCCTAAGATTAACCTCGGCCTATACTCACTTTTGTGATAACTACTATCTAATTAAAAAGATTAAAACGAAATATTTCTGCATCAAAAATCAAAAGTCAAAACAAATAAATCAATGAAAAGGTGAGTGTGATGTTTCCGCTCCAATATTCATTTAATTTTAAAATATCTAATTTATTACAATTAGTAGTTAGTAAGTACCAACATGATTGAAGATTGAATGAAGATTGAAGAGAAATGAAGTTATGAGAAGGTGAAGCATATTAGGTTTGGGTTGATATTTGAAGGCTGATTTGTGTTATGAACAATGATGATTACATCACTAATTAGAAAAATAATGTAGAAGTTGAACAAACAAAGATTTCCATAGAGAGGCTCACCAGTTCCCAACCCCATTTCTTTTATTTATTATTTATTTATTTTTTTGAAATAAAAGAAAAATGGGTAGAATTTGGTTCAACGGTTCAACATTTAAGTGGTGAAAAAATTATTATAAGATATATGAAGTTTATGGAATAATGATTAGTGTTTGTTCCTTTTGTTATTAATGGTTGGTAAACTTCCTGTTGACTTTTTTTTTTCTTTTCTTTTCTTTTAACAAAAACAAATTGAATGCTAATGGTTATGGTAAATTTAACTATATCAATATCAATTTCGTATGACGGATAAAAAAATATCATATAATGCATTGGGTGGATGGATAATGTTGTGAAATTTTTACTTTTAAATCTTTATTTTCCGGCTAAATTATAAATGTGAAAATTAAAATTTAGTTTTTATAATTTTAAATACTAGTTTTATTATGTTACGAGACTATTTATGAAATTTTATGGGACAATAAGAATCAAATTTGAATGCCATGGCGGAAGTAATCTCATAGAAAATTAAATTTTAAGTGACCATCATAATTTGAATCAATTTCTTCAAAAACTTTTTATTGTTTTCAAGATTCTTAATGCATTGCACAAGAACACACTCGACGATGAAAAACATATTAAAAACATGAGAGATAAGAAACAAAAAAAGAAATATGGGCTAACACTTTATTGACAGGTAAGCCAACCCTTCAAATATATGTTTGAACTTGAAGAGGAAGGGTTGAAAATGCAGTCTATTTCTTGCAAAACCAACCTGGCAATCGGCAACAATTCACCGTTTCAGCTTTAGTTGTAAGGTAAGCAGTGGATGATCTGAGACGGGTTCTTGGCAGTTCGATGATCCATACATCACTGTATAAGTTCGTGTGAGCTGATGGATGCTTTCTTTGGTTGAAATACTTTCTCTGACATCTTCTTCACACTTTCACCTATATTTGGTTGCACAAAATCCCATAACATTTGATGCAGAAAACCACGAAGAGGCACCGGTGCAGACTCCAAAGCAAACAAGAGGTTCAAGACATGGTTCAAAGTCGAAACAAGATTCAACATCAACAACACCCAGCTTACAACATTCAACATCAAACCCACAAACCTATATTAATTCTCATTCTCCACTTCTAATCAATCAAACAACAAGAAACAAACCATTAATCTCTGCATAAATCCCATAAATAAACCCATCATAATCCAACAGATAAACAAGAAAACCTCCTCATTTGGTAAACTAAGTAAAAACAGATTCTTGCGACTAAAATTCTCTCACATGGCAAATAAGAGATGAAAGCTTTTTCTAGTGAAGGAGAAAGGTAGAGGGCGGTTTGTGACCATCCAATTTTCTAGTGATAGGGCCAACCTCCAAGCTTTTCATGAGCATCACCACAAGTGTTTATGCTTCAACTTCACCCGTCACTTGTCGATTATGCATGTCAGCACCTGCCACATCATGTTCGTTAACTTTAACACTCAAATAAAACTTAACAAATCTATTAAATATAAAATTAATATGAGTAAATGAATAATGTATGAAGAAGGGCACCATGTGTGGCTGTTGGGCATGGAAAATGAAACATATATGGAAGTGAATGGCAAGCCCATATGGAGCATAAGCTATCAATTCCACATGATGTTATGAGCACTATGAACAATCAATCTCAAATACCAATCATTCTTCACAGATCATTATTACATGAATTCCACATCAATATATTCTGAATTACGTCTTTGGTAGTAAAATTCAAAATTATGTATTTAAACATTTTTAACATTTTGGAGCATTTTTGTATTGTTGTAAATAAAATATTTTGGATCTTTCTTGAAATTAATGTCCATTACATATTATTATTTTCTCCTATTTCTTATTCCTTCATGATCTGATAATCATGAACTTAAAAAACTATATATATAAATATATGTGATCTGAGAATCATTGTCAATGTCGCACAATTATATTTTAAGTTTATATTTACAATTTTGTATTGGTGGATACTTTCCCTCCAATTAAATAATTTGAATAGTTCTCTTAAAATAAAAGTGGCCAATTATAAATATTAATGGTTGATGATGCGTTATTCTTTTTATTTAAAAAAAAAAAAGGAAACAAAAAAATTAGCCTATCTTTAAAATTTGAAGAAAATAGACGTTAATACCATCATTAAATTATTATTTTTTCGCGGAATTTTATTAGGGAGAAATACTTTATCATTTTATCATTTTGTTTGATTCTATATTACCAAAAATAAAAAAAAAAAAATAAAAAAAAATTAATCAATGTGATGAACTTTAAAATTTCATAAATATTTATGATTATCATACCCATGTTCTTGAGTTTTGTACTAGACTCTAGAAGTTTAATACATCATGTGGGGTAGAATGCATATCTAGTTTATGCTGTGAAATGTAAGTTTTTTTTAATACAAATTATAATTTATTAATGATGGCTAAGGTTTTTAAGGAGCACAATTTTTTTACAAATATAAATATTAAACAATCACTTACCCTGGAAGTTGGGGATTTTTTTTTTTCCAAGTCAATTTTCATTAAAATTTAAATGTTATCGAATTATTAAATTAATGTAACCAAAAACCCAAATTATAAAATTAAATAACCATTTAAAAAAATTGGTCAGCCAATAATCCAAACAAAATACACAAAACTAAGCTAGAAAAATTCCCACGGGAATCGGTAAAAGATAAAATTTCTGCTCAATATTATTATTATTATTAATTATTGGATGTAGTAGTTGGATTGTGCTTATTTGATAACATATGCTTGGAGGAAATAATTGATCGTGAATAAATTTAAAGCCGACCACTTTTAAATATATTATTATTGCCTGTCATTTGATGGTGGAATAATTATTATTATCCTTCAATTATATTATTTTGTTTTATTAAATTAAAAAAAGGGAAGCTTAAAACTCGTAATGGATCCTACGTGGAATTCACATCATAATATTGGATTGGTCTCAAATGTCAACGTGTCAATATCTCATATTTTCAAATTTTAATATCCACATAAAATTTCATTCCCACGTAGTTATATGTGTAAGTGGATGGAGCATAATTTTGTCTCGGACGCACTTTTGAAAAACGAAAAAAAGGAGGGCGAAAATGGAAATATCAAAACTTTATTAGAAAAAAACGTCTCCTCCAACGTGGAGCATTCCACGTGGATTCTCTTCCATTTGTTTAAACATAAAATGCTTGCTTTTCTGGAAAAGTATTTCAAATCAGTATAATTATGAGAATGCAGTTTTTTAGTTCTAATTAATTAAAAAAATATGCTGTAGAATTAAAATACCCTTCATTTTTATTTACTTATTTAATTTGAATTTGAATTTGAATTTGGAAAAATACATGATACTAATATATACATATAAAAAAAAAAAGATTTTTGATAAATTTAGTAGCTAAAATAAACATAATTAATTGTAATGGAGTGGATTACACGATTTCAAATTTTTAATAATGTAGTTTTTAAGAAAAATAAATTAAGGTCAAACTGTGAAGGGAAATGTATAATTTATATTCCTTGGGATTATTTATACTAAACGCAATTAAAATATGAAACAATGAGAGTTGTCTTACTCTACAAATTCCTAATCCCTTAGAACATTCCAATCTCTTCCTCTACTTTACTTTTTTTTTTTTTTTTTTTTTTTTTTTTTTTTTTTTTTTTTTTTTTTTTTTTTTTTTTTTTTTTTTTTTTTTTTT
>NW_019272032.1:3563022-3570210 GCF_002738345.1 Cucurbita maxima | reverse complement strand
TTTTTTTTTTTTTTTTTTTTTTTTTTTTTTTTTTTTTTTTTTTTTTTTTTTTTTATTATGCCAACAAAGCTGGCAGACGTCCCAACCCCATCATTGCCATTCTTTTAATGCCAACCAGAACTTCAATTTTGGAGAAACCCCCTTAAATTACCAATTTAACCCAAGGATTCAAGTTTAACTTCAATTTAACGTCTTTAAATATGTCCCTCATTTTAACCTTTATAATTTTTAATTTGGTCAAAATTTACAATATGTATTTTCTATTTGCCTTTATTAATATTATTTCAAACAACTCAACAATAATGTAGTTAGGTTTATTTATAATGTTGGATAAAAATTGAAAAAATCAGAGAAAAAGAAAAAGGAAAAAGGGCGGTTTGGTCGGCACCGTGCCAATTCTCTCTCTCATCGTTTTCAACCACAAAAATAACTCTCACTGCCATCCCAAAAAAAGAAAAACAAAATGTGTCAAATTATTCCAAAACGACGTTGCTTCGGTCTTATAAAAACCCGTACCCACCAAGCTGTGAGACCACCCCTGAGCTCCGGCTGACTCATCATCGTCTTCTTCTAACTTCTCTCTCTCTCTCTCTCTCCAAACTTTGAAAATGGTGAAGTTGGCTGTTGGTTCCCCGGCTGATTCCTTCAGTGCGGCCTCTCTTAAAGCTTATCTCTCTGAGTTCATCGCCACTCTCCTTTTTGTCTTTGCCGGAGTCGGCTCCGCCATCGCCTACGGTCAGTCCTCTTTCTCATCTCAACACATTAATGCCTTTTATTTTTCTTCCAATGTGTTTGAAACATATGAATAATTGATTTAATAATAATTTAATGACATGTAGGAGCTAATTTTTACGTATAATGATGAGAAATAACAATGAATAAATAATGGTCAACTCTAATTTGATTCCTAATGTTGATGAGTGTAGGTAAGTTGACGTCCGATGCGGCGTTGGATCCACCAGGTCTGGTGGCCGTGGCCGTGGCTCATGCATTCGCTCTCTTCGTCGGGGTGTCGATGGCCGCGAACATCTCCGGTGGCCATCTCAACCCCGCTGTGACCTTTGGGTTGGCCATCGGCGGCAACATCACCATCTTGACCGGCTTGTTCTACTGGATCGCCCAGTCGCTTGGCTCCATTGTTGCCTGCCTCCTCCTCCAGTTCGTTACCAACGGCAAGGTAACTAATTTCTTAAACTAACTCTTAAGATTATTTTAGTTTTTTTTTTTTTTTTTCTTTTTAACAAATTATGAAAATATTACTTATAAATCGTGGTATATTACAGAGCATCCCGACCCACGGCGTGGCAGCGGGATTGGGAGCAATTGAAGGCGTAGTGTTCGAGATCATAATCACCTTCGGTCTGGTGTACACAGTTTACGCTACAGCCGCAGACCCTAAAAAGGGCTCTCTTGGGACCATCGCCCCAATTGCTATTGGGTTCATAGTTGGTGCCAACATCCTTGCTGCCGGCCCATTTAGCGGTGGGTCCATGAACCCAGCCCGTTCATTCGGCCCAGCTGTTGTCAGTGGAGACTTCTCTCAGATTTGGATCTACTGGGTCGGCCCACTTATTGGTGGTGGGCTTGCTGGGCTTATCTATGGCGACGTCTTTATTGGGTCTTATGCCTCTGTTCCAGTCTCTGATGACTATGCTTAAGTTCAGTTGTCCTTTAAGGTTTGTTGTTTGTGTGGTGCTTTTTTCCTTGGTTTTTTGTTGGAAAAGAAAAATGTTGTAATTTGCTTTGCGCTTTTCTAATTTATCTCCTTCGCTTGTTTTTCTTTTGAACTTATTCCTTTGGGGTTGTACTTTTTTTTAGTTTATTTTTAATAAATAAATAAAAAAAAGTGTAAATTAGTCTTGTCTTCAAAATTATTTAAATTATTATGATTTTACATTAAACTTTATAATGCTTCTTTATTTATGCTAATAAGAATTCCATGTGGAATTATGACATAAGAAAGAAAAAGTAATTAATAGAAGAGGTGTCAGACCCCATATCAACGGGAGAGAGGAACGAGTTCCTGAATGAGAGTGAATTGTGAGATCTTACATCGGTTGGAAAGAGGAATAAAACATTTTTTTTTTTTTTTTTTTTTAAGGGTGTGAAAACTTTTTCCTAGTACACACATTTTAAAAACTTTGAGGGGAAGACGATATCCGCTAGTGGTGGGCTTGTGGCCAGAGTCAGACATTGGACAGTGTGCCATCGAGGACGTTGGGCCTCAAACGAGGTGGATTCTTTATAAGGGTGTGTGTAAATCTTTTCTTAATAGACACGATAGGAATCCTGAAAACAAGAGTTCAAAGAGAACAATAACTATTAGTGATGGATTTAGACTGTTTTTTTCAACGAAAGGATAAGATGTAATAATAATAATAATAATGGGATGATGGAAAACAAGGAAATATGATGTTCAATGTCCAAAAGCATGAAATGTCATGTCAAAATTTGGCATTGTATAAGACAGACTTCTAGTGTTTGGAGTTCTTAGAGATATATCCAACAACAACCTAATTATTTACAAACCATAAACNAATTTTTTTTTTTTTTTTTTTTTTTTTGTTAATTATGCAAGATTAGATCATCCAATCAGCCTTAATTTGGTCAAATTTAATGATTTGTTATACCTTACAAATTGGTTGAACTTGAATGTGATAAATAACACCCATTTGAATCACAATAAATGTTTCTAAGTTTTGGTGTAATTATCTTCTTAATGGATTTATCAATCACAATAAATTATCTTCTTAAACAATCTTTTTTTTCAATTAGGAGCTTAATGTCTATTTAAAAATTTAAGTTAGTGGATATGATTAAAGTATATTATTTCATTTTATTTTTCTACCCTTTATATTAGGTGCAATATTTTCTTCACCAAAACCATTGAATGAACATTAATTATTATTTTTGCACATAAAAATTTTAATATAAAGTTTCCTTACCAACTAAAATTATTTCTCTCTGAAAGAGTCTAAACTAATGTTTGGTGTGTGGAATTGTATATTTTTTCTTATGAAAAATTAATACACAGTCCAAGCCCAAGTGAAGTGGAAGTTACAACAAACATCATATACTTTGGAGAAAAATATATAAATTTATTTAATGATATTTGAAAAATGAAATATAGTGGTTTCTCCTAATGTACCAACCCAATTCACCAATTGACCATATTGTTAAAAATCATAGGTTAAAATAATAATAATAATTCAGTCATGTAACCAATAAACATATGTTTTTTAGTTCCTTGAAAAATGTATAATTCTGAGAGAATGGGCTCCACAATTTCAATTATTTTTCTTTTACTTCATCAATGCAATTCCGAAACTAATTTTGACCATAATTTTTCTTCCCAAAATTGATATTTTCCAAACCATCATAGTTGTATTTATTTTCAACGCATACAATGTTTATAATAATTGGAATTTCTTTTTGTTTTGACAAAAATTATTGAAATAAATAAATGGGTTCAAACTCATGTCCCTCCCTTCTTCCAACTTAACCCATTCTTTTTTTTTTTTTATTATACACACGTCTAAATAAGAACAATCTCAAGAAGAGTAGCACCGGGTCTATAAATGGATGAATAATAAGGAAGGGAAGTAGGAGAAATCCGACAACATTATTTGGAGGTGTATGGTTGTTTGTCGCTGTCGGCTTTAAAAAGCTTCCACCAAGATTAGGTATGGCATTAGATGAAGTGGAAGCTTTTCATTTTCATTTTCATTCTTGTTCTTTTCCCCCTTCCTTTCCCTTTTTTCTTCGCTTCTCAAACCACACTCCAAAAGTATAATACATTTATGTCGGCTTCCTAAAGATTCTATTCCTCCATGTTTTTTCTTCACCTCACTTCTCTTCTGTTCCAAAAAAGGCCCCCATCAAATAAACTTTTATTTATCTCTTCAATTCAAAACAAGGTTTACACGAGTAGTTCTCATCAAATAAAGAAAAAGAATAATCCATACGGAATAAGCAATATATTTCTTGTTTAATGAATAAATCATAAGAAAAATCCAAAATTTTTAAATATATCACCCAAAATTAATTTTGAACTACTAAGTTGGTAAGAATTAATTTTTGACTGAGACCCATCTGAATTGCAACATAATTCAAACCTGAAAAGAAAAATAAACAAAAAGGAAAAAAAAGTGATGAAAGAACCTTTTTTTTTTTTTTTTTTTGCATGGAAACTCAATAAGGTATGAACATGCAAGTGGCCCAATGGGTTTTTTTTTTTGAAAATCTTCAATTATTAAGTCTATGATATAGTACAACATTTATTGAGAAAATAAAATAAAAAGTGTCATAGAGTGGAAACTAAAAAAATTGAATGAAAAGATTATACACATCAATGGTCAAAAGAGCAATGAAAGTCATTGATGAAGGCGCCTTAACTTTATTCCTCAATACAAATTCAATAATATTATAAATCAATTGCCCAAAAATGTTCCATTCATAAATAAATAATCATCTGGGTCTGTTCCCAATTTTCAAATTGAAGAATCCCCTGCTTGCCCGAGTGTTAAGAAGCAGCCCCCCTCGATTCAGGACGAAGCTTTTGCATGGTGTTCTTAATTTAATATTTTTCTCCATTTCGATCTCCGTGAATTTCAATCTCTTTCTTTGTTTCTTTCTGATTGCTTTTGGCTGAACCCCGACCTGATTTTGTGGTGGTTCAGAGCACGAGGCTGTTGGAATGTGCAGCTGAATCTCTTCTTGTCTGGTTGTCTTTGGGTATATAAGGTGTTTGTGAAAATGCCGCTGAGATAATTGTTCTTGGAAGAGACATTTTTTTTGTTTTCCAAAACAGGGTTTTTGATTGTACTCTTGTGGGAAGGATTTTGGGGGAAAATGGAAAAGGATTACTGTTCAAGTTGGAAATATAGCTCAATTCTTGGGCTAAGGAATACGGAGGAAGACGAGGAGATGAAAATTGTGTCATCTTTGCCTTCAATTCCTCAGCCTCAAACTCCACAGGAACCCATGGAGTTCTTGGCCAGGTCTTGGAGTCTATCAGCTTCTGAGATTACAAAAGCTCTTGCTCAAAAGCAGAAGCAGCTTTACATTGAGAGGAGCCCCATCGCAATTCCCGAGGTCATTGAACCCCCACAACTTGTAAGTTGAAGATTATAGATATTTTTCAGCTCTGGATTTGTGTTTTGGCCAATATTTATTGACTGTTTGTTCTATTTGTTTTGTGCAGCCAGGAAAGATTATGAGTTCTGTCCATGCTTGGAGGATGGGATCATTGGGAAAATGGTTTCATTTTCACCACAAGGAGGGTGGTAATAGTGTTGACAAAAAGAAGGATAGAGCAAGAATTGAAAATGCTCGTGTTCATTCTGCTTTATCTGTGGCTGCACTTGCTGCAGCCTTGGCTGCTGTGGTAGCAGCAGAGAACTCTGGTGGCTCTGATTCAAGAATGGGCACGGCTTTAGCCTCAGCTACTGAGATTTTGGCATCTCATTGCATAGAGATGGCTGAATTTTCTGGCGCCGACCATGAGCGAGTCAGTTCGGTTATCCGATCCGCAGTTGATGTTCGGAGTCCAGGTGACCTGATGACTTTGACAGCTGCAGCTGCCACAGGTACTTGTTCTATCTTTCTGGCCTTTTAATGAAAGATTAAGATCATTTGTTTCATTTGAAGAAGCATTGATATGATTAACAAAATACAGCTTTGCGAGGAGAAGCCGCTTTCAGATCAAGATTACCGAAGGAAGGCCGAAAGATTGCTTCGGTTAGTCCCTACGATAGGATAATGGCTCAAAATCATTGGGCTACTGCGTTTAATAGCCATATGGAGGAGCAGGAGCTTCCATGTGTGGGTGAATTGCTGCAGTTTACACAAAAAGGTTCAGTTTTTTCCTTTAAAAAGTTCAATTTCCATTGCATTCTGATTCCCAGATCGTTGTGTTTAATCAAAAACTTCATATTGGGTTCAAAACATAACAAGTTTTGTTGAATGAACTGTTATATTTGATAACAGAACTTCCACAATAGACCACTGGTGGAGCTGCTCAAACTAAACCACTTCTTGTTGTGATAACAGGAACCCTGAGATGGAAGGAGGTCTCTGTCTACATCAACAAGAAATCTCAGGTAAATAATTTGACGTTTCACAAGAAACCAGACGACAATCAAAACTCGTTGTAATGAATATCAACCACGATTTCAGGTAATAGCATCGATTAAAAGCAAGCACGTCGGAGGGACCTTTTCGAAGAAAAACAAATGTATGCATCTAATATCATTGGTTTCTTCATCCTATTCGTCATGGACTTGTCCTAACAGCTTCATGTAACTGTGCTTCTGCTGTGTTCTAGGTGTTGTTTACGGACTTTGCGACGAAACGTCGTCATGGCCATATGAAAGAAAGAGAGATATCTTGAATGAGATCTACTTCGGCCTGAAAACTGCACAAGGTCTTATAGAGTTCAAGTGCAAGAACAAGGTCCATAAGCAGAGTTGGGTTCAAGGGATTCAAAGTCTTCTTCATCGAGTTAATTGCATTGAAACAACGAGGAGGTCTTTACAGATTTTGAGCTTCAGCGAGAGTATATAAAGCAGTTATGCATTTAGTATAAGCATATATAAATCAAAATGAATTATCAGTTGCCAAAGTTCTGTAAACTTGAGATGAAATTTACTGTCTGTGTGCATAAAATCTTGGTATTTGTAAGAGAATCATATAGATAACTCAAATTTTAAGTATTTTCTTATTCATAATAAACTTTTTTATATTTGTTCTAAAATATTTCCATACAAATGTGGGAATAGAAAATCAAATCAACAAGTAAATAGTTACACGGAAATTTACTTTCAATTCATAGTAAAAATGTAAAAATAGAAAAAAAGAAAAAAAGAAAAAAAGATAAAAAAATATATATTCTAACAAAAAAGGAAAAAAAAAGAATATAACATAAGATCTGTGAATATATATATTCTAAAAAAAGAAAGAAAAAAAAAAAGAATATATAGTTTTGTGGAATCAGAACTAAACTTTTAACTTTTAAAATTATAAGTATTTAATTTTTTTTAATCTACTTTTTGATTTAACAGAAAATAATAATAATAATAATGAAGACTCACATCGTAATTTAATATAAAACTGAAGTCTCAAAAAAAAAAAAAAAAAAAAAAAAAAAAAAAAAAAAAAAAAAAAAAAAAAAAAAAAAAAAAAAAAAAA
>NW_019272032.1:3560221-3562824 GCF_002738345.1 Cucurbita maxima | reverse complement strand
AAAAAAAAAAAAAAAAAAAAAAAAAAAAAAAAAAAAAAAAAAAAAAAAAAAAAAAATTGAAGTCTCTCCTTCTTGTCGTAAGAAATTTTAATTTTTAATAAGAAAAATACAAAACACATATGTAGAAAGACAACACTATTTCCCTCATTTACTAGAATCCCCGGCTTTCATCTTCTGCGGTCCTTTCGCTCTGTGTTCTACAAATGCCTGTAAGTTCCTCCAAGCTTAAGATCCAGATCTCGTACAACATCAATTCAATCTCAAGTTCTAGGGTTCTTTATTTTATAAATGTTTTGTTTTCTTATGCAATGGAATTTGTGAATTTCTGATTCGAGAAAGATGATTGCGTTCGTCGCAGTTCGGGACGTTCATTGAAGTGGAACCGCCCAGTCCACTCCGATACATAATTGGGGCCGTTATAATGATGATCGGAGTCGTATTCCCTCTCGGATACATGATGTTCCGGAATAAGCGTGGACCTTCTTCTTCTTCTTCTTACTCCAAACAGACGTAGGTGTGCCTATGAAGTTTACTTTGTTTTCGCTGTTCTTTCTTCACTCTCTAGTTTATTAGTTCTTTTCTCTTTATTTTACGCGTTATCTATTAAATTTAATCATTTCTATGACCTGATATTGATTGGAAATCATGGTCGTCCGGTTATTATTATTATGTTTATATGAAATTGGATTTGTTCTTTAATTGCCAATCTTGTTGACCTGATTAATGGACTTTCGGAGTTCGGTTTTACTGGAAGTAGTCGGAATTGGGTATAATTGATTGTTGAGCTTTTATTCTAGCGTTATTTATTAGGATTCTGAAGTCTGATGTACCTTACAAATTCCAAAATGAGGTTTTGGTGGAATTTTCGTTTAGAAGGTGAAGAGAATTTCTTGTTGTGCGCTGAATTATCTCTTAGGCCTGTTGTTGAGTAAATATTGATTATGTAGTTTTTACGAAAACCAAAAAGCTTAGCTGTAGGAGCTCCTTGATTTCATAGATGAATTTCCCTCTTTGATTCCTTTTCTTTGGACTTGTTGAAGTTTTTCTGAACATATGAGAAACCTGTAAAATGATCATGATCCTCAACGAGTTTTCTGGTTTGAGGTAGAGGGTGAGATTTCTTACTAAATTATGTTTTGGATGACCAGCATATTGAATGGGTACATGTTGGAAGTCTTGGTGGACGCGATTAGTCATTCGACTTGCAAATCTTTGGATTTCTTTTTAAACTAAAAAATAACTTGCTGAGAACATCATCTTCTCCCTTCCCTTCGATCTCCCAGTATCCTCATCTCTCCCTCTTTCCTTCACTGCATAATTTCATGTCTGCTGGTACCTCCACGATTAGTGTTGCCCTCGTGATGGAAAGGCAATGTCAAAAGAAAAAAGAAAAAAGAAAAAAGAAAAAGAAGAAGAAACAATTGATGGAGAGGCATAGTGTGGGTGGGATTTTCATCTTCCTTATAAGTGGTTGTGGAGAGTAGATAAGAACATCCAATTTGCAAAGTGTAGAATGGGTAATATATGTCAAGTGTCAACTGTACTTTTATGATAAATCTTGAAACAGAACTACTCGAAATTGAAACATGTATCGGGGCTGTCATAGGTTTAAGACTTATCTATATATCTATTTTTAGGGTGAAATGCACAATTTATTTGAGTATGCCCCCTGTACTTCTTGGTCTATTTCTTGTGAACTCCCTATTCTACTTCTGAGATATTAGTCCTAGCCATTTGTAGTTTCTGAGTCCAACTTCGTTGGACATTCTACGTACATGATACATATGTAACTAATTTAGGCACTTCATAGCTTATAGTTCTCTCTTTTCTTTATGGAGGAGCATCATCTTGGATTTTTGAGGGAAGAAGATTCTCCTGTGTGTTAGACGTAGGAAGATTATTCCATAGTTCTTCCAACTTCATGAACTAGGATATCATTCCTCTCTTATCCGTATCAATTGAGAGCTATCCATATAAAGGTCACATGGTTCGTATGCAAAACTTCCGGTAAGTTTAATGAAAGGACAAACGCTAGTTTAAAGACGGGCAGTGCAAGGGTTTGTGTGTATGTGTATACGAATCATAGAATACTTAGGAACAAGTTACTCGTCTTTGTTTTTTTTTTTTAAATCTTGGGGAGCGAAGTCTCCATCCAAGCACGAATATCTTTGTTTAAGAAAATATTTTTGATATAGAAAGTCTCAAATTCAGGATCTTCCGTCGTACATATTTCCTGAGAGAGGAAGTCATAGGCACGTAGGTTCAGGGCCAGACCAACAACTCTAAAAACACTCATCCATAAACGAGTACTAGTACAAAATAACATAAAGAAACGTAACCAAGCTTTATTGAAAAAAGCAACCCCAAAGATTTGAGACCAAAAGCGGCTAGTGGACCACTAACCAGGGGGAGAAATAGTAGGATTTTTAGGTGGATAGAGAGGTCTTTGGAGGGTGTGCAGGAGGTTGTGAGATTTCTTTTGCATCTTTATGAGCGTCCACTAATCAGTCTTTTTGTAATTATCAGCTTGGTATTATTTTTTTTGTTTTGTTTCTTTAATGAAAAATCCATTTCTTACCTCCCCTCCCCCCCCCCCCCCCCCC
>NW_019272032.1:3535396-3560020 GCF_002738345.1 Cucurbita maxima | reverse complement strand
AACCCAAAAAAAAAAAAAGAAGAAGCTGAGGAACAGGTAACGGGTTCGATCTTCTGTGGTGTTCATTAATGCTTCATTCTGAGCGACACTAACGGGAATTCTGCAATTTGGAATTTCAGGACCAAAGTTTTGATTTAGTTAGAGGAAGAGACGCTTCTATTTTGGTTTTGAGCTCTCAGCTAATGGAGGATGCTATTCACAGGGTAATGTAAATGCATTGAGATTTCAAATTTATGTGGAAACTGACACGATTTTAGTCCAATTATTGACCTTAAGCGATGCATTTTGTCATTGTTTTTTCTTGAAATCAATGCCATACAATTGTATTTCGTCATTTGTACTTTAATGAATTATGTGTGATTACCCGTTGACCCGCATTTTGTATTATGATTATACGACCACTAGACATCAAATTACTCTTTCTTGACCCGCATTTTGTATTATGATTATACGACCACTAGACATCAAATTACTCTTTCTTGACCCGCTACTGTATTTCGTAATTTTTAGCTTCAATGGAAGTATGGCTTTGGCCCACATTTTACTGCCATTAATTTTAATGCCAAAATACCAAAAATTCCCTCTACTTGGGACTCTACTTTCGTTTCAGTATTTCCAAATGTCAAAATTTAATCTTCATACTTAAAATTAGTCCACATTATAATTAACCTTTCCACAAAAAGAAAAAAAGTCCTCAATTTTTTATAAAATTTGAAAAGATATTTGTCTGATATCCTAATTTCATAATTCTAAAACTGAAAACACCGACAAGCCCAAGATTATAAGGAGACTGGGGGGGAGGATCTGTCTGGAAAGAAAACTATTCTATTACATAATTACTGAAATCTGTTTGTATAGTTCTTGAGACTGATCACTGTTCGAATGAAAAATACGCGACAGAAAGGTTGGAATAGAAGAATCAATTGAAGCTGACTCACGGTAATATTCTTTTCATTAAGAATTGAATTGAGTACTGTATAATTAGAGGAAATAGGCAAAGAAGTCCTCGAGTAAGCCAAGTCTCGTAGGAATTATGCCCACCTTCCCAGTGCTTCTCCAGCACGTATTCGGTCTCCACGTTTTATAGAAAACTTGAATTCTGATTTGGAGTCCCCATTTTTGTGTAAATTAGAAACAGGTGCCTGGAAGACCAGTACCACTGTTGATCCCATGTTGAAAGCAGCCATCTACAAGCATTTGACAGATACCAAAGTTAACAAATAAATCTAATACTCTGGATGCGTTATCACATCAAAGCTCGATTATTTCAAACATATATAAAACTTAACAAGTAACCATTCATCATGAAGCTTTCTGGTTGAATTTGGATGGTCATAGACGACAGAAAGTAGTTAAGTTCTAGAGATGCAGGATGTTTAGAGAAATATTTCAAAATTTTAGACGGTTGATTATTCAAGATAATGTGCAGAAGGGTTCGAACCAATTTGCAGGATGTTTGGATGATCATAAGTGAAAACTTGACATCATCAAATTCACAGCATCCATACCTCATCCCCCTTCTTCAGCGTTATCCCCACACCTTCAGGTTCATATACCCTTTCCTCAGGAGGCTCTGAATGGAGTGACTTTCCTCTCTTTGGTTTGTTTGTCCGTAGCTCTGGCTCAATGAAAAGCTGACACATTAAAGTTACAGAATTAAGTCCAAAGAATTTCCGTGTACGAGAAACTAAATCACATCAACCTATGATCTCTGCATACGTACTTGAAGAAAATGCTGGTGATGTACAAGTGTGCATTGTAACTATTCAAATAAAGAATCAGTTAACATGACCCCACAACCGGGGGAAAAAGGAGAGAAGCGATGTATCACTTATTTATAGACGCGAGCATGCGTATATGTTACCTACTTTTATTAATAGTGTATTTGGTGTCTAAAATCATATCTTCGTACACCGAAAATTACTGAGCCAAAACCAATAGAAAAGAGAATTGCATTTGACATCATATATGTATTTTCAGCTTCCCAAACCAAACTTTCCCTGCTCGGTCAGGTTTTCATGTAATGGAGTTCAGAATTTATCAATTTATCAATTTATCAGCTCCAAGGAGTTACCTTGATAGATCCAATATTTGTCGCCCCAATAGCTGCAATTGCCATATATCCTTCCTGCCATAGACCTTCAAGCACAACCTGCAACATGCCAACGATAATTAAGGAATCCCTAATACCTGTGAAAAAGAGATTTGGGATCGTAACGGTCAGAAGATTTCTAGATAATTTATAGATTTTTCTTGACGAAATGAGGTTCATAGGATTTGGATTGCATATTTTAATTGAAGCAAATAAAAAAAAATCATAACTATACAGACTAGTAAATAAACCAAGCAGTTCTAGATAAAAGGAGAGAGAGAAAGAAGAGAGCCAGGGCAAGTACCCTTTCATTCTCAACATATAAGTTCCTTATTGTTCTAACAGCACGCTCATTCATAGGAAATAGGTGACCTGAAAATTATAGTAAGAAAGTGAAAACAGATGATTGATGAATAAAATCCCTTTCTTTTCTGATAAAAATCAAACTTTCACTAAAACAAATGCAAGAAGGAACCAGGCCTAGATAGGAAAATCAACAACACCATGACCGTGAGAATCATTTTGTTGTTCAAAATATGAACAGCTTTCTCAATAAGATAATGACCTGAAAAATGGCGCCGAACTAGAACCTGCCAATCAACTGGTGAGTGTATTCGATGATAATCTCCAGGCTTCAAGTATATTACACAGTAGAAAAGACCTTTCACTGGGCTATAATGAGAATTTACAATTTAAATAAGTAAATACGATCACGTGGCAAGATACCATAATGAACATAATTTTTCAGAGAAGATTAAAACTTCAACAAATACTAAGAGGAACTAAAGGATAGTGATGAGGATTTCATTTACAATGATAATATTGATGAGCTTGAAGTAACAATGAGAATATTTACAACGATATCATTAAGAGGAAAATATGTACCATGTAGAGACTGGGTCCAAAACTTTAGGGTAAGCCAGAGAAATTTTCCACCACGACTTTTTCCTACTATCAGCAGAACTATTTTCTTGTCCACTGCCCTCTTCATCGGTATCCCCTCCCGCCATCATGGGAAGTAAAGAGCCAGCACCAAGAAGAGCAACGACAGAATATGAAAATCCTTTAACTTGCTCAATCATTGCCCCTGCTCCTTTCAATTCACCAAATCTTAAAACTGTACCATCCACCGGACTAACCTAATGACAATTAACAGGTCATGTCAAACAAAGTTTTTTAGAATGAAAAATTTGAGGATGATTAAATGTTCAAGATGCTGGTTACCAGTTACCAGGCATTGTAAATCAGGGTCAATAGGCCTGCAACCCTCCTTCAAGGAACGTATGAAGAACTCACGTAATGAAGCATATTCATCCAGAGGAAGAGCTACTTCTTCTAAATCTAAAATGGAAACAGATGGTAACTGTAACTCTGAACATGAAATAGAAACAAAAACTCACTTCAATTCAAATAAAGACCAAAGAAAATACGGAAAATAATCATACTTGAATGAAATGCCCGAGCCCATGCCCTATGAACATATGGACGCAGCCAGACAGGAAGTTCCTAAACCAAATTAGCATCACGTCATATACAATGACAACACTACGACAGTAGGTAAAAAAATCATTGAAATATTGAACCTTTAACCTATAGGTAAAATATGGCATTAATGTCAAAGATAAGTCAATTTCTTAAGAGAGATGCTACCCAAATATGGGTGAAATGGTAAAGGAATGTAGTCTCAGTTTTTCCCCCTTTCTTTTCTACTTTCTTTCTGCTCCTTCCACTTTGAGGAAAATTTTCCCTGGTAGTTATATTAATGATAAATAAAGGGACCAAATGTATGCATTTCACAGATTAAATGAGTCGAACGAGATCTTCATACAGTTTAGTATAAGAATTATGGTTTACCAAGAAATCTAGTGGATAGAATCATGCGAAAAAGTAAGTTTAGCTGGATCATATCACATGAATATTTTCGAACTCAAAGAAGAAATCAGAAAATGAAATAGAAATAATAATAATAATTTTTAAAAAAAGCTAAAGAACTGGAAGGTTACTCACCACATTAGTCAAGTGACCCCAACATCTTGAAACTAAACGCAAAGGAATCAATCTCAAAAAAGTTGCCTGCAATCGTGAAGGAAAACATTCAGATTAAATTCGGAATTACTTGGTTACGATATACTTCCATCAACAACAGAAATTTCTAATATCTAATAATCACTATGCAGATGTTGTACTTTAATATCCGACTTGAATTCAGGCTCTATGCCTCTCTCACGTGCCTCTTCAACCTGAACAAAGATGGAGAGTTAATTTCTGAAATTGCAAAACCATCCATCTCTATATCTAACATGACACAGATTATTTCTTCCAAAAAAAATTAATTCAATTCGTCCCATCTTACTTCTAAGACCAGTAAATGGTTCAGTTGCAAACTAAATCACCCAGCTTAAAATCAATATCATGCGGAGGTGATTGTTTTACAAAAACATTTGAAAGACAAGCTAATTATCATAAAGTAAGAAGGAAAACCAGATAAAAAGATCCACCAATTTCTTTCCTGAAGTAATAAGTAGTTCAAAGGACTAACTGTATTCATCCTACCATCTTATAGATTGTATAATAGATACCTTCTTGTCATCATAGAGCCGACGAGCATGAAGTGCACCGAGCATCAATAAAGTAGCGACCGTTGCACCAGGCACCAAATAGGAGTCACCTGCACATACTTAAACACTGAGCTTCGAATGCTTAATCTAAACTCAACATACAGAATATACAATCGATCATAGAAAACTTGCAAACCCGAAGTAGCATATTCTGCAAATACATTAGTTACAATTACCTTGAGAACTGCCATTTCCACCGCCAACAGAAGCTCCAGCTTGTACGGAAGTTTGAATCCTCCTGAAAAAGGAAGTGAAGTTTCGACCATGTTTGCGAACACAATTCAGGTGACTGGTTGAAGGCAGTATGAAAATCCTCTGCGGAGCCCTAAATTTCATATTCAGGTTTTTTCTCCAGAAACTGCACTCTCTGGGCCAATTGAATGACGAAAACCGGTGGGTTAGCCTTAATTTATGAGAGCTATGGGTTTTGTGTCGTGGGCTTCACTTCACATTGCTTCCATTTTGCAAGCTTCAGCCTTCCAAGTTTGAGTATGGAAATATTCTAGTAGACGCGCTTTTTGAGAAAGAGTGGAATACGAGGAGCAGAATGCAAATATGGAATTTGCTACATGATCCCCAATTTCACCATTTTTATGCTATTGCCCATTTGAAAAAAAAAAATAATTAATAGAAATTAACTTTAAAATAAAGTTGAAATCAAATTCCACCTAAAATAAAAGAGTTCAAGGACAAAATAATGGAAGTAAATATCAAAATGATATTTTAATTTGTTTCTGTTTCTGAAAATTGGTTGAAAATTAAAATATTTTAACAGCAAATGGGAAATCCATGGATATTGAAAAGAAGCGATTGACGATCCAATTGCAATTCAGACCCACAGGCTTAGAAAGGCTACAGATGTCATTCATCGACTGAATGGCAGCCTTAGCTACAAAGAGAAAAGCCATCGAAATGTTGAGGTGCTAAACGGGAAGCAATTTCAAGCAATTCCTTCTCATCCATGGCTACTGTAGCTACAGTCAAGTATGGAATCATTGGAGTGGGGATGATGGGCCGAGAACACCTTCTTAATCTCTACCATCTTCGCGATCAAGACGTTGCCGTTGTCGCCATAGCTGATCCGCACGCTTCATCACAGCGACAAGCCCTTGATTTAGCTCACTCACTTGGCTGGAAAATGGAGGTATGAAGTGTTCTTTAATCTTGGATATGACTGTCTAGAGTGTTTGATTTGATTGCTGTTCCTGTGGTAACTGCAGGAAATGGCATTGAATTTCTTTCTTAAATCTAAATTTCAACTTTGTTTTTAGGATTTGATCATTAATTAGTTTCTTGGAAATTTGTAAAGTGAAATCAAGTTTCGAATGGACAAATCTAAATGCAGAGAAAGTAGTGTTAGATTTGTGCTATGCGCCGTCACAGTCTGGTTCTGGATTGTCTCCCTAGTTCGAAATCTTCAGATTAGTCTCTTATTTGAGAGGAAGTAAGAAGTTATTGAAAATCTCTATAGTGACAGTCTTTTTTCTGGTTTTATGCAAAATGGAGAACCTCCTAATCCAATTCTGATTACAATAACTAGAGATTTTACTCTTTATCTATATATTAAAAAAAAAAAAAAAGGCATGATGAGCTGGGCCTCAACAATCTTGCTTATAAATCTCACATTTCAAAGTTTTTATAAATATTTATACATTTTCTTTTTTAATAGTTTTCTTAAATGAATGGTGGATAATTGACCATCACGAAGCTATAACAACATGATTGCTCTTATTTAAATATAACAAATAGTTAGTGTTAGAGCCGTTTGGTCTTCTGATATGGTCTAGAGCAAAAGTATGGTCTAAGTGATATTTCTTCTGTTTTCAACTGTTCTTGAATTGAGGAGATGTTATCTTTCTTGTAAATTGTCATAAGTTTTGATTTGATTTTGTTATTTGGATTAGATTTGGTCATACTAGATTTAGTCATATTGAAATTTGATATTGAGATTTGAGAATGTTTTGTGTGTCACATTGTATTTCTTGAGTGACATATTGACGAGAGTCTATATAGTGTGATAGTGAGGTATTCACTTGTAACGCTTAGTTTGATTAGTGATTGGTTAGTACCCGTGGATGTAGGGGAACTTCTTCTTCTCTCCGAACCATTAAATATCTTGGTGTCTGTTTGTGTAATTCCGTTCATTGGTGTTGTGAGTACATCTGCTTTCAGCGCAGAACACTTCAAATAGCCCAAATGCTATAAACTAACTCTTGATTCTATCAGCACAGGGGTTTCAATTAAGTAATGTTTCTGATAGAGAGAGTTTGAAAAGGTTTTCTCAGGGCACCAGGAGCTTTTGGATAGTGCACTTTGTGATGTATTGGTTGTTTCAAGTCCAAATATGACTCATTATCAAATTCTAATGGATATCATCAACCATCCTAGACCTCATCATGTACTTGTGGAGAAGCCATTATGTACAACAGTTGCTCACTGCAAAGAGGTCAGCCATTTGATTTTCTGGCATATTTGAAAATTTTAAAAATTACTAATTTAAAAAATATTGAATAAGTCTAGAACTTTTAAACATAAAATTGAAAATTTAGGGATCTAGGTACAAAATTTAAAATTTAAAACTTTGTAATTTAAGTTATTTTTTATTTTACGCATACGGTGGTAGCATTATGAACATCAGAAAATATATTTGCTCCTACGTGGAATAGGTTGTAATGGCTGCAAAAAAGAGGGAGGGTATTCTGGTTCAAGTTGGACTGGAATACAGATACATGCCACCAGTTGCTAAACTGATTGACATAGTTAAGGGTGGGAATCTTGGACAAGTTCAAATGGTGGCGATTCGTGAACATCGATTTCCTTTCTTGGTTAAGGTCAGTTTTGAAACTTTTATGTTTATGCTTGTTAAAGTTAAAATTTGCTCTTTTGACTCACTGTTCTAGTAGGTCAACAACTGGAACCGTTTCAATATTAATACTGGGGGGACTCTGGTGGAAAAATGCTGCCATTTCTTTGATCTGATGAGGCTGTTTGCAGGTGCAAATCCTGTCCGTTTGATGGCATCTGGAGCCATTGATGTTAATCACAAAGATGAAATATATGATGGGAAGGTAAATTGCTTGGCACTTGCACAGCCCTTGCAAACTTATTACAGCTTAGTTTAACTAAATTCTTTCATCATCATTCTCCAAAATAGCAACCCTGTTTCGTATTCACATTTTAAATTTTGGGCAGGTTCCAGATATACTTGACAATGCATATGTAATAGTTGAATTTGACAATGGTTCAAGAGGAATGCTGGATCTTTGTATGTTTGCCGAGGGAAGCAAAAACGAGCAAGAGATATCAGTTGTTGGTGATATTGGAAAGGTAAAGATTCCACGCCCATCCACCATTTGCAAAATTTTAAAAACTTCCCCTTATAAATGCCTTCCGTAATAAGCGGAGCTTCCACGCCTTCATATATAAAAAATGAAAGATGAAAACGTTGTGACAGGGAGAGGCTTTTGTTCCTGAAAACATTGTCCGTTTCGGCACTCGAGTTTCTGGAAGGGATGGCGTCGAAACATTGAAAGCAGAGGATGGCAGAATCAAGTCAGTTGCTTTCTCTTGAACTGCATATAACCCGACTCCTACACTTTCTTCAGTCTATAAAAGCACTTTATCTGAAACCAATTTTTATGTTTAGGTACGAAGGTCTGCATCATGGGTCTAGCTATTTGGAACACCTCAACTTTTTATCTGCAGTTAGAGCTAAGGATCGACTAGTTCCAGCAGTGGACTTGGAGGATGGACTGATATCAGTCGCCATGGGAGTTGCTGCACAACTTTCTATAGAGACGGGTCGATTTGTCACCATTGCCGAAGTCATGGATAAGTAGGCAAGTTCTGAGACCAGTATTGAACTTGTGAGATCATTCCCAACGGTTCTTATTTTTGTAAAAGAAAAATCAGAGAAGTGTACAAATGTTCAGCATATGAATCCCTTGATAAAAATTGGCTGTGGACTGTATTTAATTTTTCATTTTGAATTTGTACCTTTATAATGTACCTATTTTGGTTCAGGGCAATTATTTCATATATTTATGATAAATGTAATTTAAAAAAATATATTGTTTTAACTATAACACATAATATTTCATAATTATAAAACAGTTATTATTTTTTTAAAATGTGTTAAGTTAATTATTACACAATTCTAATTTAATTTTGAAAATAATTTTGTCTTTGCCGTCAACAACAAAAATTCTAGCTGTAAAATTCATCTGACTTTTTTTTATTTAAAGCAAATGTTTAATCCATTTATTAGATGTTTTAATTAAAAAAAAATGTTTTAGTGGAAATAAATAATAGTCAACAAAGTATCAACAATTCAGAAATGGTAAGGAGTGTTTAATCTTAATTGAACACGGTCATCAAATAACAAATATGGAATTTCAAACTTCTTAATTAATTATTTTCTTGGAAATCAAAATTACATGCATCAGGCCGCTTGTTTCGCGCCAAAATTACAGTTCCAAGTTCCAGCAGCAAACGGGAGTTAGAGCTCTCTAAATAGAACACAACTGAAGCGCGGAACTGAGATCAACTGGAGACTGAAAATGGAAGACGACGGAGGTGAGAGATCGAGCTACGTCATCGGTCTGATCGAGAACAGAGCTAAGGAGGTATGTTTCTGCAATTCCTAACAATCGCACGGACCGTTCATTTCTTATTAAAATGCGGGAGGCGAAAAGACACTGTTTACTGCATTTTCCTTTTTCGTTCTGTGATTTTGGAAACAAGAACAAGAATAGTTTGAGAGTTCTTTGATGCGACCACTTTCTTTATTCAATCTTATGTCATGGAAGAGAAAATGATATGGTAGTTCTACGGCCGAGTTATACTGTACTGTATCCTCAAACTAGATAATACAGGTGGCACCAAATGATTTTAAATGTAGCATTGCTCTGTTAGCATTTTATTTAGTTTAAATGCGTTTGTACGAACTGATTGAGAACTGAAATAATGATTTATGTTGCTGAGAGATGCACTTTGGAACTTGTGTTTGGTATTAAGTAGATAATTCTTTAGCAAACTGGAATGATTCATAGTTGAGTATTTACTCCAATTTTTAAGAACCAGACAGATTCAGTTTACTTCATTTTTCCATATAAGAAATTGTTACGATGTATGGTTTAACCGAAGATTAAGCTTCGATTGCCAGCATAGGAGAATAGTTTAATTGACATCAATCTCCTGACAGGTTGGAGTTGCTGCGTTCGATTTAAGATCAGCTTCACTTCATCTTTCTCAATATATAGAGACCAGCAGCTCCTACCAGAATACAAAAACTTTGCTGCATTTCTATGATCCAATGGTGATTCTAGTTCCACCCAACAAGCTCGCACCTGATGGCATGGTTGGAGTTTCTGTTTTGGTAGATAGATTTTATGTTAGTGTGAAGAAGGTAAGTTCATATTCACCGAGTTCGTAACTCCTTCACTCAGCATGCAGTGTCAGTGAAGATTGCTTACTTTTACAGAGAAACTTAAATTGAATGCGAAACTCTGTAGGTTGTAATGGCTCGTGGTTGCTTTGACGACACAAAGGCATTTTCCTTTTTCCTTCCTCTCTTAAAGTTTTATTTTATGCATCTCAGTTTCATATGGTTATTGTATTGGATGCTGTTCTTTAATCAGTATGCTCAGATCATATCTTAGTCGAACTTTCCAGGGTGCGGTTTTGATTAAGAATCTGGCAGCCAAGGAGCCTTCTGCTCTTGGTTTGGAAACTTATTACAAACAGTACTATCTCTGCTTGGCTGCTGCTGCTGCTAGCATTAAATGGTATTTTCAGAACGTCAGCCTTCTATAAGTCTCATATGGGAAGTGTTGTCTATAGTTAACTAATAGGAAGAGACAATTTTTTTAATGCTTAGTTGTGACTAATGATCCAGCTTCTTGATGCACAGGATAGAAGCAGAGAAGGGGGTTATTGTGACCAATCACTCTTTAACGGTAAATTTGCCTTTCTGAAATGGAAATGTAGAGACTTCAATGGTTTGATTTTCTCCTGATGCTTGAATGAGATTTCGCTGTAGGACAAACGATCTCATAGTGACCAATATAATTTGCCTTTCTCTTCTATGCTACTCTTTGTTTTCCATCCTCTACATTACTTCTCAAGGTCCGACCCATCCTCTACATTACTTCAATTAGCGAAGACATTTCTTTTTAGTTTTCACGTTCCTTTTCTTTGAATGGAGTTCTATTGCTTCGCCACCTGTTGGATTACTCTATGCGCGAAGATCAAGTCATCTCTTATTCTAACCTTAGACAAGGCTTTTACTATGCATTGGTTGAGTCGCGAATCATTTTGACTCTTTGTTTATAAGTTTTTTAATTCGGTATGGGATTTCAATTTTCTCAGCAGCTCCTTTCCTCTTTCACTTTTTGTTGTTCTACTTTCTAGATTTGTGTTTTGAAAGATAAAGTACTCTGAACAGGACTAAAGATTCTGTCTTGTGGAGGTGTAATTAACTAACTTTAGGAACTAGGCTTAAAACAATGTAGCCTCTCTGACTTCGAACATCATTTTCTATTTGTCTTCGGAGTGAATATGAACGAGACGTTCATTTATTTCTGGAGTTCTTACTTCATCCTGATGGTTCTCAGTTGTAACTTTTAGGTCACATTTAATGGTTCATCCGATCATGTGAGCATTGATGCAACGAGGTTCCCTCCATTTCTTTTTTCTTTTCAAATATGTGTTACTGCTGATCGCAATATCAATGTCCTAAGTCCTTGATTTATATTTTTCATACTTTTCGGAGAACATTTTAGTGAGAATTGGCCACAAAATGTTGGTTTCAAATTACTGATTAATGCTGAATTATATGCTGACAGTGTTCAGAATTTAGAAATTATTGAGCCACTTCACTCCAACCTTTGGGGAACAAGCAACAAGAAGAGAAGTCTGTTCCACATGCTCAAGACAACAAAAACTATAGGAGGGTACGAGGATTCCTTAGGAATGTTGATATATTTTTCTTCATTTGTCTACCAATTGCTGCAAAAATTTATTTTGTTACCTCTTCGTGTTATCATCTAAACTAGTATTTGAAGTCCTTTCGTTTATACATCTTATCTTGGGGCGGGAAGTTTTGATGACATGTAATTGACCAAAGGGAAAAAGTTATTTTGATATGCAGTTATTGCCAAGTGCTCGTCTGAAATGTTTTTAATCCCGCTCGTATCTCAAAATTTTATGCTTTACTCTCTCACTGCAATTTTGGTCAAGTTTTTGTTACAGGTCTAGACTTCTTCGTGCCAATCTTTTGCAGCCATTAAAAGATATTGAAACCATTAATGCCCGTCTGGATTGCCTGGTTAGTATCATACATGGTTAATGTACTGCCATGTTCATGGCGAACTGAAATTGTTTTATTTGTTTGCTGTTAAATTTAGGCTCAGAAAGATTTTAGTTCTTATATATATGTTTATGTGTTACGATCTAAGTTTGATATGCAGTAAACCAGAGTTAGTTAAGGTATCGACAATATGCATCTTATCTGGAAAGAGACATTTTCGTATATGGGTTGCATGTCATTATTTTGGTAAAATGAAAAAAAAGGAAAACCGTACCACTTTGGCCATTACGTATTGTCGTCAACCTCACGATTTTAAAACGCGTCATCTACTAGGGAGCGGTTTGCACACCCTTATAAGGAATGCTTCGTTCCCCTCTCTAACTAATGTGGGGATCTCACAATCCATCCCCTTGGGAGCCCAGCATACCACCCGAATGTTTGGCTCTGATACCATTTGTAATAGTCCAAGCCCACCGCTAGTAGATGTTGTCCGTTTGTGCCCATTACATATCGTTGTCAACCTCATGATTTTAAAACGTGTCTGATAGGGAGAAGTTTTGATACCCTTATAAGGAATGCTCAATCAAGATCTCATGAAAACATTCGCTATTATACTTTGTGTGCATCAGTGATCAGATGAAGAAAATTCAAGCGGCAGATAAAAGACGTTTTATGTAACTTTTGAAGCATAATTGCTTTAGAACTTGCTGTTGATGAGCTTGGATACATTCATTTTTGCAGTAACAATTACAAATCTTCATAAAGAAAGCCCACTTTCTTTTTAAAGTGGCAAGTAATAACAATGTTCACTTACTAGTAATACATTCTTAACCAGGCCATATCATAGGTTTTCCTTTCATGTTTGTTGTGACTTTTACCTCTGTCCTTCCTCCTTAGAGAGTAGTTTTCCCAAATTAATACGAAAGAAAAACCTGTCAACATTGCCATGTCTTGATTGTATAAAAATAATGGTGGGGGCAGATGAACTATGCTGGGGATGCTACAGAAATCTATGGAATCTTTTTCTTCAATTAATATCTATGGAAAGTATTCTGTTTCAACGTGAAGCATTGATTCAATTCCTATCAATTGTTACCCGAAGTATCTTCTTAAATTGAACTAACTATGATCAAGCAATGCATTAACGATGTAATTCAATGAATACAGTAAAATGAAATATTTCAACCTGCAGTACTTAATCTTATCGTGCTTAGAACTCTGCATTATCTACTTTTGGAGTGTCTTCATAAATTTCTTGGATTAATCCAGGATTTCAACCACCAACTAGCTATAATAATTAGTAGCTCATATAATAAAAATATTTATTAAATAAGACGATCTGTTCACTTAAGACTTCAGTAGCTGCCAGATACTTTTTTGACAAGTGCTGATCATAACCCTTTGTTTTTCTTTTCTAGGATGAACTGATGAGCAATGAACAACTGTTCTTTGGGCTCTCTCAAGCTCTCCGTAAATTTCCTAAAGAGACTGGTAAGCCTTTAGAAATCGTGAAGGCATAAAGAAAATAAAATGTCAGTGTGAAATGAAAGATTATTAGTTAAGTTCTTATACCTAATCATTTTTCCATGTTTTTAATTCAGACAGAGTACTTTGCCACTTCTGCTTCAAGCAAAAGAAAGTTACCAATGAAGTTTTGGGTGCTGATAATGCTAAAAAGAGCCAAAGTTTAATATCTAGCATTATTCTGCTGAAAACTTCTCTCGAGGCATTGCCTTTACTTTCAAAGGTAGTTTGCTTTTCAAATCTATACACGGTTTTCAAGAGTCCTGCACATATTTAAGATGGCTCCGTTCAAAATTTCAGGTGCTTAAAGAAGCAAAGAATTTTCTTCTTGCAAACATCTACAATTCTGTTTGTGAAAATGAAAAATTTGCAACCATTAGAAGGAGGTATACTTGGCTTCTGCTAATGACTGCGCAATTCTAGTTTTTATGATATTTGGACTAGTAGACCAACATTTCTCACAGATATCAATTTAATGCTGAACGACACTGGCATCTTTAACAGTAGCCCTCAATAAAGTGACTACATATTTATGTTATTTCAAAGAACTTCCTTTTTACAGGATTGGGGAGGTTATCGATGAGGATGTTCTTCATGCTAGGGTTCCTTTTATTGCCCGCACTCAGCAGTGTTTTGCGGTCAAGGCTGGAATTGATGGACTGCTTGATATTGCAAGAAGGACATTTTGTGATACTAGTGAAGGTTATTCTCCTGCTAATCCATTGATTTGATTAGTTAAACATCTTTGATATGTCTTATTATGTGAGTAGTGAAGGTTATTCTCCTGCTAATCCATTGATTCGATTAGTTAACATCTTTGTTATGTTTTATTATGTGAGTCGAATATGAGTTATGAAAAGTCACCCTCATGCCAGCAATACATAATCTTGCTAATAAATACCGAGAGGAGTACAAGCTGCCCAATTTAAAACTGCCATTTAACAATAGACAAGGGTTTTACTTGAGCATTCCTCGGAAAGATGTACAAGGCAAGCTTCCTAGCAAGTTTATTCAGGTGAAGCACGACACACTTGCTTTCTTGTCGATGCCTTCAAAATTATTTGAGTCTCACCTTCTTCCCACAAAATTCAGGTCTTGAAGCATGGGAACAATATACGATGCTCTACTCTGGAACTCGCTTCTGTGAGTATAGGGTTGTACCCATAGATCGATGATCAGATAACCTGCCTATAATAGGGAGATAATTGTGCATTTATATTAGGTTCGAAGTTACTTGTATAATGTTGATGCACTAAAATACAGGAAAATTTTTACTAGGGTAGTGTCGTACTCCCTTTATTCACAATTTTGCTTTCATAAATATTTTTTAATGCTAGTGGACCCACATCATTTTTAAAAGGATGTTGATGTGGCAAGCAATAAATGGAAGGAATATACATACTCGTTTAGTACAGGAAACTTTCCATAGAATATCCTATTACCAACAAATAGTGGTCATACTATTCCTTTATTACATTTGGTTTACTTTGAATTACCACTAATGCAATTCAAAATTCATATGGTCTAGAGTTGCTATATGTCTGAATTGCGCATGAGAAATTACAATGAAGGGCCTAATTTAATCTGTAAACTCGCTGTTTCTGTACCCTGATTGTACTCAATTGTTGATTGCTATCATTCTCACAATTATGATGTCTCAGAAATGATATAGCCTTAAGGAGTAGCTCATTTAACTATAATACTGAAGATTGCATGTCATCAAGATGGTGCATGGTTTGTAGTTCCACAAAATTCTTAAGCTTGGAGAAAATGTTGTATACGATTTTGCACACCTCCAGTTTCTTTTCTTCTGAAATTTGTGATTCACATTTTTGTGTGCGTAGCAAATTATGCTGTTGAATGCAGCAAAACTCATGCTTTTTTTATCCCATTTGCAGCTGAATGTTAGGAACAAGTCTGCAGCAGGAGAATGCTATATACGAACAGAAATTTGCCTGGAAGGTTATCTCACATGCTTAATTATTTAGTAAATCTTCACCCACGAGCTACCAATGATTAAGTTCACCTATATCTCTGAATTTGCCGTTTACCAAGGAATGATAAATTATATTGTAAAAAAACATACGAATACCCTATCATATATAGGATAAAAGGCCTTATCCTCAAAGGGCCTCCACCCTACTAATTAATTTATTCATTAACTTCCTTTGTTTTTTCTTGAAATCTCGCACTCTGTCTCGAAAAACAGAGAATATCTAAATTTTAACTGATTTCATCTCTTTCCCTTGGAAGGAGGTCCTAACGTCCCTCCACTCGGGGGGAAGGAAGAAAAACAATTTCCTAGTGCAAACTTGTTATGTTATATTTGATTTTGAAGTTTGTCAGTAATTAGTTTATATACAGGACTGGTAGATGCCATAAGAGAGGACGTCTCTATGCTCACACTGCTTGCAGAAGTCTTGTGTCTCTTAGATATGATGGTTAATTCTTTTGCACATACAATATCTTCGAAGCCTGTGGATAGATATACTAGGCCAAATTTTACAGGTAAGCCAACACTCTCCTGCCAAATTTTACAGGTATGCCAACAACAAACGTATGATTGATTTTCCTTGTTACAATAGAAAGTGGCCCGATGGCAATTGAAGCTGCGAGACACCCAATCCTAGAAAGTATACACAACGATTTTGTTGTACGTCTAAATTCATTGACAATTACTGATAGCTGTAATGTAGGATTATTTTAAATGGAAACAACTTTTCTAGTTTTTGATATCAGTTCTTTGAAGTTCAGTATTTGATGGAAATTTAAGTTTCTTCCATGCAGGCTAACAGTATATTTCTATCGGAAGCATCAAACATGATAATTGTCATGGGCCCAAACATGTAAGAACTCGCCTCATGACGTGATTTAAGATTTTCCTGCATAAAAAATGTTATTCATCTTCATGTTTTATCTTTGAATGGTCAACTTCTTGAAATAATATCTATAAAAGAGAAGAAGTTTAAACAATTGCTCAGAATGGGGAGCATTTATGAACTAAAGTTGTGAATAGTTTGAGGTGCTAAAAGCATACTCTTAACTAACTGGTACGGTCTTTTAACTTTCTCGCAAGATTAACTACACAAGTTACTTTTTCTTTTTTAAAACGTCATATCATAAATAGTCTTGGGAATATTCTAAAAGATCTAAACATTGTCTTTTTGTTTCTGGTAAAACAAAAATATTATTTCCACAAAATGTGCATGGTAACATTACGTAATATATTCATTGATACTCGAGGAGAATGACCTGAATCTAGATAATGGTAAGAACAACTTGGATATCATTTCAATATCTCTGACACAGTTAAGCCAAGGAAACTGTATTTATTCCTTCCAGTTAAGATTCAGACTGCAATTATACAACTTGAAGTTTTTAAATGACTTGCACTAACGAGCTATTATTTCTTGCAGGAGTGGAAAGAGTACCTACCTTCAACAAATGTGCCTTCTAGTTATTCTTGCTCAGATTGGATGTTATGTTCCAGCACAATTCTCAACCTTGAGAGTTGTTGATCGTATATTCACAAGAATGGGCACAGAAGATAGTCTAGAGTCCAACTCCAGCACAGTATTGTTTTCCTACGAAGTTCATTTTCTTTAACTAATAATCCATAGTTTGAATTTCAAAGCAAGGATTAACACCAAAAAAGCATATTGACACTGGTATATTACGGGGTTGCAGTTCATGACAGAGATGAAGGAAACAGCTTTTGTGATGCAGAATGTCTCCCATAGGCAAACTAATCTACTGTGAACTTGAAGGACTCTCGAAATGTTCCACCATTCATTGAGATGTTTTGTTCACTGGCATGCAGGAGTCTCGTTGTCGTGGATGAACTTGGGAGGGCAACATCTTCTTCCGATGGATTTGCAATTGCATGGAGCTGCTGCGAATATCTTTTATCACTGAAAGCGTAATATGACAATGCATATTATTTTCATTTATAGTCTAATCAATCAGGTCGCAGATGCCTAGTTATAACCTAAAAACACCTATTCTCTTATCTCTCATTTAGACATCAGTACTTGTTTGTAATTTCATTTATAGTCCCTTTTCCACTATCCTTTATGCATTGGGGTTTAGTTTTTCTAAAGGATTGATCTGGTCAGGTCATCGACTTTAGTCTATAGGTAGTTAATTTGACTATTTGAGTAGATTTAAGATTTTTGATTACTATCTGTTCTTATACTCACTTGTGAACTTCAAAATAGGTACTTACCGCTTCCTTTCTTTTCCTCAGCTATACCATATTTGCCACTCATATGGACGGCCTATCAGAACTAGTAACCATCTATCCAAACGTAAAAATTCTTCACTTTCATGTTGATATAAGGAATAACCGTTTGGATTTCAAGGTAACACTAGGCATTTCCGTAAATCTATTATCTATGTTACCGTCGTTTGTCTGACTGATTATTTGAATCATTGATTAGTTTCAACTAAAGGATGGAATTAGACATGTACCACACTATGGCCTTCTATTAGCAGAAGTGGCAGGACTGCCAAGCTCAGTTATTGAAACTGCAAGAAACATTACTTCCAGGATCATGGAAAAGGTACTTACTAATACTCCAAAATTTTCCAATTCATGAACACATTACTCTTGTCCCACTCTAAATAGGAAAAACCAAAATTCTTTTTTAAAATCTATCATCGAAGATGATTGAAGTCTTTTCAGTTTTCGTAAAAAAGAGCGCCCCATTCCCACATCGATAGATTTGTTGTTAGATGTAGTTTTTATAAATCGGCTGGCGCAAAAGGCTATCGCCGAGCCCGGTAATGCGAGCTTATAACCCAAATGGGGGCATGAAGATGGTTGGAGGTTGGCTCAGCCCATCTGGTAGGGAATATGGGGTTATTCTCTGGCCTGTCCATTCCAAGTAGGGAGTTGGGCCGTTGTCCTTGGGCGAAGGCCCAGAGTCATTGGTCCCTAGAGGCGAAGGGAACCGCGTGAGGCTGGTTTCACAGAGCAGCGTCACCTTCCTCTCCCGTCGGTGGAAGGATAGCAGGCCGGTTCTCCATATCCCGATATACCCGATGGGTAGTCCTCAGCCTGACAACCATTTTTTTTTCCAAGTCCAGTAGTTAAATGTTGAGCAAATTAATTGGTAACCAAACTCCCTTTTAAGAACCTTTCCCTCTAATTAATTGGTTCCACTTTGAATCTCATTTCCATTATTGTATTGAATATTTCAAATTGTTTAGGAAGAAAGAAGGATGGAGATAAACTACTTGCAGTACCATCCTATTAGAATGGCTTATAATGTAGCTCAGCGGTTGATTTGTTTGAAATATTCCAGTCATGATGAGGATTCAATACGAGAAGCATTACAAAATCTGAAAGAAGGATACATAAGTGGGAGGCTATGATATATTCTCGATAAAGTTGATATGTAAGACAATGTATACAGTGTGTTATAGCATGCTTGAGCTGCAGTTGATGAAACTTGTGTCATTCATAAGAAATCTACCAGACTTACCTTTATGCTTTGTTCTCTTAACACCTTAGGGAAGCGGATTAGAAATTCTAAAATCATCATTTGATGATAATAAATAAGCCAATGAATTAGCCTAACATAGTTAGATTTGAGAAATAATCATTAAATAAATTATTCATTGGCATTTCATGTGTTAGAATGTAGTTCATCATTTATTAGAAATTGCAATCATCTTACATAAATTGAAACCGAAACTATATCATACTACCCTAAATGAAATATAAAAATTTGCCCAAATCTGAAATAGGAACATTTTTCGAGGCGGCAAAATTGAAAGATGTTTTATTTTACAACTTGTTCTGTTTTTTAGTTATTAATTATCAATAGATGTTTAACATTATAGAGAATTCAAAACTTAACTGCTGCTACAAATTTAAATATTAAATTCACGTGCATTTAAAAATATATATATACAGAAAAAGAAAACAAATTCCAAAATTTTTAAACAAACATGGTCATTGCATTTACACGTTTAGGTAAAATAATCTCATCCTAATTTTCATTCTTTAATCATAGAAGCAAGAAAAAGTTTAGAAAACAGATACTGCAATGAACAAAATTATAACTTAGTTTAGAAAAATCCCGACAATTCTCGATGTAAATATAAAGATGGAAACATTCTAGATCGAAGTAGTATCTTCCACTAAATTCTTCAAACAGAAGCAGATAATAAGAATACCAAAACATAGAGAAACATAACCAAAATCAACGGTAACGACGAAGAGAAAGAGTGTTGTTCCTCTTCCAGGTTGCTCTGCGAGAAGGCCTGGCCTTGTGGTGCAAGTGTCCTTTTCCACGGAGTCCCCTGTATTTCTTGCCAGCGGATGTAAGCCCTCGGAGCTCCCTGTGCTTGTGGACTGGATTGCAGATCCAGTTGATTCTTGGGTCATTGCGAACAGCATTGTGGGCAACATCAACCAATATCACCTCATAGTACTTGTAAGTAGAATCCTGTTTCAGTGTCAAGAACAGTCAGAATAGAGGTAGGGGGAAAGAGAGAATGAAAACCAAGAACATCTTATATTAAGGTCTCATCTTATAAGTACTCCTAAACTTGGGTCAATACGAGAAAATAGAAAGGAGGTATGGTATAATCAATGACCTCGTTGATCCAGTATGAATTGAGAACCCTCAGACCACCCAACTTTCGTCCTGCTCGTTCTTCTGCAACTGATCTCTTGCTACGCTGGAACTTCAATTGGGTAACACCCTGGTTGGTTGGTTTTCCATACACAATACCCTTGGGAACTGGCCTCTTCCTACCACCACGCCTCACACGGACTCTGTAAACAACATAACCCTGCAACCAATTTCTTAAGTAACCATTCGAGGATGAGAGTACAATAAATATCTTCACAATGCCAAAAAAAATTAATAAATAAACAAAGCACAACCCAAAGGATATTTCATTCGTAAATATGGTTGATTACAACATAATCATATTTTCAAGAACATTCTAAACCCTCTCAAAATTATGGCAGATGCGGACAACCAAGTTAGACGAATAAAATGCAAAGTTCATTTGTAACTTCTAGACAATTAACCATGGGAATAAAACATATAGAATATTCTAGACAATTAACCATGGGAATAAAACATATAGAATAACTAACAAATGATGAACTGTATCGACCTCGACAAAAGCAAGATTCAGAGGAAGAGAATCGGCTTGGTTGGGCGACCGAGATTGAGTTCAATTTAGCCAGTCTCAGGATGTATCCAATTATTGTACGAAAATCCACAAAAAGTGAAGTAAGCGCATAAGGATACCGCTTATCCAACTCAGACAACCTTAGTAACTTGATAACCGAAAACATGCTACTCAAATCACCTAGGGAGACCTCTGCTAGTCACTCTAAAGCGTAGTACAACAAAAATAGTACGCACGTTTGAGAAACCAATCATCAAGTGAAGACCTCAAAAATAAATTTCAAAACGGTAATGTAATGCTTGTATGAATCTGCACTCGAAACTGAATCTCAAAGTGATCGAAGATTTTTTTTTTTTTTTTTTACCTGCTTGGCCTTGTAGCCGAGACGGCGAGCCTTATCAGGGCGAGTGGGGTGATTGACGCGGACAATGGATGGATACTGGCGATACTCCCAGCATCTCACCCTCTGAAGGAACCTCATCACATCTGACTGCTTCTTCCTCCATAGCTCCGACACGTACTTGTACGCCCCTATTTTCCAAAGCCCAAAGTTAATCAAACGCAGATACAACAATCCAAACTTCTCCATAAACAAAAACTGAGATATTTCGACTGCGTTAAAGATAATAAATACAAGCAGCTAGAACCTTGATTCAAAAACATGAGACAAAGTCGTCATACAAAACGGAAATTGCAACAAAAAGGAGAATTGTTCGAATGTGTTGAAAAAAAAAAAAAAAACGAGAGAGAGAGAGTACCCATTGGATCGGAAAGAGAACTTGCAGGGAGGAGTCACCAACTAGGGTTTTCGCCGGGAGAACCCTAGTTTATATAAAGAGCGATTTTTCTTATGTTTCGGATCTGGGCCGTCCATTTCGCATAACGACGTCGTTTATTTGTCAGAGAAAACGCATCTTGGGTTTCAATTGTTGGGCCGAATTTCTCCTAATGGGCTTTGTCATATATTTGAACCCACATTGCTCGCCGTATTGGTGCTCATGCAGCCCAAACATCAAAAAATCATAGTGATCGGTAGCAATCAAGAAATAAACTAAGTTTTAAGTTTTATTAAAATTAAAGATTTGAAAGTATGTAGATTAAAATGAATTAAAACCAAAGTAAATGATATTTAAACTAATAAAAAATAAAAAATAAAAAATAAAAAAGTGGTTTTTTATTCAAAATACAAGTGGTGACCTTTTATTCAAAGTATAAAAATAATAATAATAATAATAAAAAAAAAAAGTGGCATTTTATTTAAAATAAATTAGACAGAAAACACCAAAAGGAGTCCCGTTTCTCCCCAAGCATTCTCTTGGCAAGAAATGACAATGGCGGCTTCACTGTATCTATCTCAAAGCCCTATCGCCACTGCCACCCGTCGATCTTCACCCTTCATTTCCCTTATCCCTCCTTCTCAATCCATCAAATTCCCCTCTCTCCACTGCCATACCCTCAAAGATCTTTCAATCACCGCCTCCCACGCGTCGCAGCGTGCTGCAACCATCATCCCGCGAGCAGCCGCCACACCGTCATCCGCCGCTTCTTCAACCACCGTATTTCACGGCAGCTGCTATGTCGTCGGAGACAACATCGACACTGACCAGATTATTCCGGCTGAGTATCTTACTTTAGTCCCCTCAAATCCTAGCGAGTATGAGAAGCTCGGATCCTACGCCCTAATTGGCCTTCCTTCCTCTTATTCGACCCGCTTCGTGGAACCTAACGAGATGAAAACCAAATATTCCATCATAATTGCCGGCGACAACTTCGGCTGCGGTTCTTCACGGGAGCACGCGCCGGTTGCGTTGGGAGCGTCCGGTGCGGTGGCTGTGGTTGCTGAGTCGTACGCCCGTATTTTCTTCCGGAACTCGGTGTCGACCGGAGAGATTTATCCATTGGAATCGGAAATAAGGATCTGCGATGAATGTAAGACTGGCGATGTGTTGACAATCGAGCTGGCAGAAAGCCGCTTGATCAACCACACAACGGGAAAAGAATACAAGCTCAAGCCTATTGGTGATGCAGGTCCTGTCATTGAGGCTGGTGGGATTTTCGCATATGCTAGGAAATCTGGTATGATTCCAAGCCTAACGCCGTCAAGTTGAATTTAAGTTCTGGGGGTCGGGGGAAGTCATTGTTGTTTTGCTTGTTAGAGTAATTTATTTGCTTGCTAATGAGCTTGGAATTCTGTGGAAGTGTCTGTCTTGGCCAAGTGTTCTAATGAAATAATAACGCGGACTGAATAGATCCGCCATATCTAGGAAGCAAAAATGGTTATTCTCTGAATTGAATTCTGAGACGAGCCTTGTATTGTAGTTTTGGCTTCTTTTTGGAGCAGGGTTTATGTCAGCATTTGATTACAAATTCTGGAAAGTTCGATTTTGAGATGTTATAATTTTAAGTATTTGCTTCTCTTTCAAAGTTATAATTTGATTCTACATTGTGGAAAGCTTGTGAATTTTATTCTTGCTGTGGACTATATTCACATTCCCAATATTTGAGAGCACGCAGGAGGATTTGTACCCTTTTTTCGGTGTGGATGATTTGATTATCTCTTACTTTTAATCTTTCCGTGATTTCAATGTAAATGAAGTATTGTCGTTAAATTTTGGAACTAACCAGTCGTAGGGGGCCCTATTAGTCGAGTGATTGACTGGCAGCCTCAACTCTAGCTAATAAATTTGGGACAGAGTCTGAGGTAGTTGTAGTTCATATTCTCTATATGGATGGAAATGTAGTTGTAAGATTTTCAAACCATTTATCAACAATGGTCTTGACAAGGCAATGTAGCTACAACTTTTACTCTGCATCAAGTATCTTTTGGATTGATGTGGTTCGTCATATTGAATCATTTTGCTTTTGGGAAAAATTGGAGTTGTTTCTAATCATGAGCTTTGTGGTTCTGAACCTGCTCTTGTTTTAGTTCATGAATGATATGCAGTTTATTCTTTTAGAACTTGAGCTTCGTACTTATCTGCATTAGAGTTCTTAGAGCTATGCAATATTAATTTTCTGCCATACCGCTAGTGCACTTTCTACCACCAATGGACTTCTCTCATCTGAGGTCCCTTATCGGTGGAGAAATTGCCTTATGGTCTGGACTCTGTTGATGAGTTTTGTTAGTTATTTGTCACATCCTTTCTTTAATGATAGTGAAGAAGGTTAGCTGGTTAAAAGTTTTTTAGGAAGCTCGCTGCTGCCAATCTAGCACTGGTTACTTTTGGTGGCTTCTATAAGGAATGTGGTGCAAAGGAGGCTCGAGAGGCTCGAGGGCTTGTTAAGGAAGGTAACAAAGGCTGGGGGTAAACCCAAAGGCGTTTTTCTGGTCCATTGAGTCAGGTGGTGCTTGTGTGTGGTGTGTGTCACGATGAAACAATGGAATGAAAGGCAGTTATCGGCATTCAAAGTTAAACATAGTTGAGTTTGTGACAATGAGCCAACTTGTATCTTCCACCTTCTATAACAGAAGTGCAATGCTCACACTAAGACACAACAGTTACAAAATTCTTAGATCATCTTTATATTTTACATCAAGATTCTCTTCAAATATTATTACTCTATTGAAAATTTTACTACTTTTATAATAGCTTTCCTCAAAATAAAGATGTAATTGAATCATTTCAAAGAAATAATGTATGTTTTATCTATGAATCTCTATTTAAATTTGTCGTGATATTATTAGTTCATTGACAATGAGTCTTACTAAACCGAACGATCCTCATAGTCAACAAGCTATACCGATCCGTCAGTAGTAGAAGTGGAGAAATGGGACTCCTGAATACTTCAAATTTAACTTTCACTTGTTTCTTATAAATTCAGAAATCTCAGGTTTAGAAATTACATTCAGAGGAAAAAAAAAAAACCTCGCACTTCTTACATCCTTCACCTAAGACAGGTACCAAAAAAAAAAAAAAAAAAAATTA
>NW_019272032.1:3523185-3534858 GCF_002738345.1 Cucurbita maxima | reverse complement strand
AAAAAAAAAAAAAAAAAAAAATTAATGCATAGATAAAAAAAATGCAAATCCGAAATTACAAATCTGACATTCATTCAAGTTGGGAAGATGTCTGCAGGACTTCAATATATAAAATAAAATTCAATAATCAATAAAAAAATAATAATAATAATAATAAATAAAGGCTTTCCAACTCAGAACTAAAGCTTTGTACCAATTTTGGGGTAGCTAAACACCCTGGGAGATTTAAGATTTAAAAATCATACGTCTGTCAAGATTATTGAAGATAGAATCACAACATAAGCGAGAAAAAAGAAAAAGGCAAGCTGAACAAAGAACTTTGGATTTTCTCTCATATTTGGGGATGTGATGGCCCTACAAAATTTGGTACATTATCCAATAAGATCAAAGCAAAAAAGAGGAACGGATATCTTCCACAGCTTAAAAGAATTCCGATAGTAATTACCTCGCAATACGCTGAGAAAGTCGTTGAAATGGCAAACTCTGGATAAAGACCATGCCTGGTCCTGTTAATGTGGCTGTCACTAAGTTGTCGCCCTGAAATTTAACAATACGATTTGTTAAAAGATGACAAAAGTGTATACCAAACAGATACAGAGAATGCCTGGCTAAAGCTTAAGAATGAGTTTGAAATTGTTGGACAAAATTTCCTTCTTCATAACCAGAAGCTTCTGCTATTTTTATGATTTCTTTTGAAATAAAAAAGAGATGAAAGAAAGTGGAGAAAGATGCCCACCCGAGAGAAACCCTCAAAGGTTAAAAAACCTCCCCATAAAGTAGAGCTCTACCAAAGCTTGGTGTGTAATCATACATTGTATCTTTATTTCAAGCAAGGCATAACCTATAACGAGTTATCTTTTGCGTAGATAATAACCCATAAATCAAATAATTGCTTGGCCAACGAAGAGAAGACATGTAATGAGAAAAAACAAACTCCATAAACATAAAGAAATCTTACCCCAAATACTGTTCTTCTCACAGGACCATTGTATTTGATTTGGACATCAATGGTGGTGGTCATAGCCAGAATGCAGGAGATATCCACTGATAGTACTTCACCAACCTCGAGATTTTTCTGTACAACTAGCAGAACCCGAAAAGCTTTTATAATCAGCTAACTTATATCATACATTATTAATTTTATTCTCCATCTTTAAGATTGAAATAAATATATCAATATAAATAAGGTAATCTCCTTCTCTTTTCTAGGCATTGAGTATATCGTACTAAATTAATAACCATAAATCTCTGAAGAAAAAACAAACACCAGCAATTAAATTAATATTACAGAAGTTACTCCATCTACTTTAAGTGCGATTACAATCTGAATCCAATGAAACCTATTAGCATAAAAGCATATGAGTTGGCACAATTTAAGGTCAGCAGTTGTGATGTGATTGACCCCATTACAAGTGTGGAAATAAATCTTAATTACAAAATGATACATGAGTTGCTCTAGCCAACAGGTGACATGAAAACTCAAAGAAGAAACTCAAGCTTCTTTTCAGTTTTCATGATTGCATAACAGAGGCAAACAAGTCCTTTGGGGAATTTACTAAAATAAAATGCAGTGCATACCAGATCCACCTCCAAGAATGAAAGCGAGCCCTTGGCCTGATAACTTCTGTCTAAGAAACCCCTACAATAACATCCACAGTAGAAAGAGAGTGAGGAAAAGAAAAACAAAAAAAACATAGGGAAGAGCAAAAATTAATACCAGAAAGCAGAGATGCATGGAGCAGTTTAGCCAATAAGGAATAATAAATCAACTCACCTCCACACTTGTGGTAACATTGCGTACTCTGTGATAAGCTGTGTCGGTAACCTTTACATCATTAACAGAGCAGAGGAATGCATCTGGCTACGTAAGAAAAATGAAGCGAAAATTATCAGGCAACCGAGCTCAGAAGAAGACAAATTGAATAATTTGAATTCAAGACAACTAAAATTTAAATGTGTGAAACATATACATTTAATCTCTTTCACTGTATGTAAAGTGAGAGGGAGAGGGAAGGGGACAACGGAAAATCAATTGTTAAGAAAAGTACCAAAAAAAGCTACTAGGCAGAATAAACAAAGTAATCAATATTCTCTACCTGGCATAGAAGCTCTCCACCAAACATTGCCATGTCAATCTGCAACATAATTGTGGAAACATATATGACACTGAGGATATTGATGAGAACACTTTTTTTTTTTCTTTTTTTTTTAATAATAATTATTATTATTTACCGGGAGAATCCTAGCAAGAGAAGGTGCAGCAACTCCAACATATCCATCACTTGTACCGGAATTCCGAAGAATGATGCTAGTGACACTCTTACCAAATAGCCAATGCCAAACACCCACTTCATTTTCCGGGAGAAAAATATTTTCCATCTCAATAGACCCAGACATGAAGCACATGGAGCCTGCAAGAGTAAGTGTATCAGTTGCACATACAATTAACAGGTAACAAAGAAACAAGAAACCGTTCAGTTTCACCAATTAAGTAAAAGTCGATGAACCATATGAAAACCTCAGTTCTTCTCATAAACATAACTTCTTGAAATAAAGAAAGCTGTCATGACTATTATTGCAAGTTTCCTATGAGCATTGAGAATAAGTTCAGTTGAAACAGCAGATAAAGAGCATTAACAAATCATCAAATTGCCAACGTTCTGTATATCTAGTGCCGATGTATATTGACCAACACTATGGGGGAGAACTTGAACCACTTGCTATTCACAAACTATAAGGATTTGTTTTTACAAAACAATCATTTTATGCAAGTGTCCACAGAGTGTTGATATTGTGTACAAATTAAAAGCACGTCGAACAAGTGTTGTAGACATATCCGAAACATGTTAAACATGAACTTGACCCAAGGGAAGTTTTATAAAAAATAGAAAAAATCTTTCTCTATGAAGAGATGGAGAGCAAGACGAGTTTATCCAAGAAAAAAAAAAGTTTATTATAACACAACTTACCAGGCCTTGCAATAACTTTCTCTTGTGGCTTCAGCATTATCTGCCAAAGCAAAATGAACAAGAAAACAAAGAGATACAGTACTAGAAGAAAGACAAAAACTATGAAAGTAGTTCACCATGATGCCTCTATTTGACACATAACAACAGCAACAATATATTATATACCTGTACTACTTGGGCTTCACCACCCAAAATCTGAAAAGGTGTCATTGCGTCTTGTGGACTCTACAACAAGACGTAGAACATACCACTGTTAGTAAAACAAAAGTAAGAAACATCATACACTAGATTACAATTCAATAAAACTTAATGGGAACTATTAAAATTTAATCCTTCCAAATCTTCAGAGAGAGAGAGAGAACAATTTCATTGATAAATGAAATAAAATGAGTTAAACACTCCTAGCTACCAAAAGGTGTATTCAAATCTTCAAATATTGTAGTGTTGAAAAAATCAATTCAAGGCGATCTCTACATTAAGAGGGAGAGAAATCTTATGCTAATCCATTGATTTTCTTCTGCTTAGAAAATAGGATGGCATCCAATGCATGTGTGCCATTTTGACTGCTGAGCTGACTCAGAGTAGTTGTTGGCCTGTCATCAACCCATATCACTTATTTGAAGGCTTTTTGCCAGATCACAAACATGTATTCTTTAGTGTGCGAACTGTAGTGTCTAAAATTTTTCTTTTAGTTGACGTCCAATATCCATAATTTTCACTTATGCCAATGCCGATTGTGGAAGAGTAGGATGCGGGAATACCCATTAGGCCAATGAACCTAGGTTCAACGACTCGAATCTCTGATCTTTTGATCAAGGACGTATGTCTTAACCAGTTGAGCAATGCTCATGTTGACGTTATTATAGTCTAGATCAACTTTCTGAAACAATCTACACTCTACGGTCTTCAAGAGATTAGGTAGATGGTAATATCCAACCCAAAGAACCCATAAGGAGATATTGTTCGGTATACTACATTGGTTGTAGAACGAGTTAGATGTTGATTTGTAAATGCTTAAATGTATCACCTCTTGAGCTACTTTTTGAGATTAAAAAAAAGCTCACTCCAATCATATAGTTAGCGAACTTCAAACCTAGCTACCGTACATGTCCATTCCACAGCCCCGCAAATGCATCATCGATGCCAGTGGTACTATTTACTTCTGCTCTAGAAATGAGATTATGTTCTTCCTTTTGAATCATATCTAGATGTTTTTTGAAGTTTTGTCTGGGCTTAAGATCAACAAGAGAAATGTTAAATTAGGAGGCTCAACTGCGATGAGGAGAAGCTCAAGAGTTGGGCGGAGGTGGTGGGTTGTGAAGTTCGATCCTTTCCCTCCTCTAACGTGGGTCTCCCTCTTGGGAGTAATCCCAAATCCATCTCCTTTTAGAATCCAATGGTGAACATAGTTATGAAAAGTTAGTCTCCTGGAAGAAATTTTTTTTTCCTCTAAAGCTGGGAAACTAACTTTGATTCACTCTGTTCTAAGCGGTATTCCTATTTATTATTTCTCCTTTTTTAGAGTTCCATGCGCGGTTTGTAAAAATATTGAGCACATTTCAGAAGGATTCTTGTCCTTGCGCTACAATCGATGAATCTAACATTTGGCCTGTGAGAACAAGGCTGGTAAGAACATAACTCACTCGCATATCTAATGAATCACAAAATGTCCTCCACCGATCAATAAACCCCGCGTTCACGATTTTTATTTTTATTTTTTGAAACGTTCAGAATTCAAACCAATGAGATTCGTAAGGAAGTAAAACGCCTTCCTCACAAAAGAAAAGCGGCAAACGATCACACACGCGATACAGACGATCAGGAAAGCAACCTAAACTAAGAAATAAGACATATAATGAACATTCCAATTTCATCGTCCAGAATTTTCCAAAAACCAAGCAGGATCCAGAATCAACTTCAAATTAGAAACAAAAAAATGATAATCGAGAAGGAGAGAGCACCTGGTAAACATAAGGCTGAAATGGCGTTGAGAAGAACGGAGCAGCCATATCCAGAAAACACTACAATTAAAAAATACTAGCGATCGAGATCGAACAGAAGAGCTCTAGTCCAAAATCTATGCACCATTAATGCGGCCGAGTGGCAATTACGGGAGGAAAATTGAAGAAGAAGTTGAATTGAAACAGACCAGCTTCTTTTCCTATCTTCTTTTTTGGGGGAAATCTAAGAGCAACTAAACTACTAAATAACCTTTCCTGCCAAATATTGCAAACTAACGTAGTTTCGCTATGACTTATGTGTCAATTAATAGACAAATTAGGATTTGATATTTTTGCTGGCCTACGCGAATCCATGGTGGAGTCCACGTCGAGTAAGCTAATAACGTGGCGCTTTTTCATTGGTTACAGTATCAGTCCTCCTATGTGTTGTTTGATGACACGTAATAAAATAGGGCCGTGATGGCAAACGTGTTTGGTCTGATTATACGACGTCGTTGGTGCTTCAGCCTACTGGGCCTTGTTTAATCTTATGGGCCAGCGCATGATCTGTAGAGATGTATCGGCGCAGGTTAGTGTCTTTAATTAATTCCCCGTACATATTTAATATAGCCCTACTACTTTTTATTCGGTTACTAATTATTTAGTTTTTAATTTTTTTAATTTTTTTTGGAATTAGTTAAGTCTATAAATACTACTCCTATCAATGAGTTTTTATCTACTCTTTTTCAAAATTATCTAAAAATTCCAAACATGGTATAATTAATTAATTAAATTAAATCACCCTAACCAAAGTAATTAACTTTAGAATGCAAAACTCCGACATTTGTGTCTGTTGTTCACATTGGATACTCACAAACTTACCTCTAATTATAGTTTGCAAACAACTAATATTGTCAGTTTCACACACAAGCAAAGGGTTATTAACCTTGATTATGTCTAAACTTTAAGTGAATCACTTTAGGCACAATTTTTGTTTATTTTTTAATTTTCAAACATTAAGTTTGTTTATTTTGTTTTCTTAGTTCAATAAAGTCCGGGAACTGTGGAGATTTGAATCAAGTGTGAGAAAGGAAGGAACACCAATTATTGCAATCTCGCATGATCAATTATGTTATCTTATTCTGCAAACCAAAAATATTTATGCTTTTAATCTCAGCTTACAAAACCCTAATTCACTCACACTCAGACCTATTAAACAAAACATTGATTTTTCTAGCCGCTCGTGGACTACTGCTAGAACCATTTGTAAAAGCTCAAGTTTACCGTCCGCAGATGTTATTTGTTTTGGTTCGTTATGTATCACCGTTAATCTCACGGTTTTTAAAATGTGTCTGCTAGGAAGAGATTTCCACGCTATTATAAAAAATGCTAATGTAAAATTCCATCTCTCTTTCTCTAAAAGTGAGAGGATGATGCTTTTTGGAAGGCCATAAGAGCAGGGCCAATTATTATGTCTGGTAGAGCAAGAATCTGATTGCTTAAAAGGGACTTATAAAACCCTTCAACTCAAGTAATCAACATATTTGGAGAGCCACAATCTCGATGCCACTGCTACTCAACAAACATTTCTCTTCCTTCACGATCAAACCAACCATTCATTTTATATCTCTTTTGCCTGATTCACACCGGCAGCCACCACCACCCCATCGTCTCCTTACCTCGATCTCCCATGGCTGCCACCGTTGCATCGGTTTTCATATACAGGTATGTTCCATAAACAAATTCAGACCTTTAGATTCTCACCCTAGTTTTTCAGCTTCCTTCTATGTTTGATCAATTTCAAATGGGAAGGGCCGTTTTCTTAGTAATCTCTTCGTTGAAAATGCATTATACAAATTTATTACAAAATGCATTAAGTTAATGCTGAATTATGCATGCTAATTATGCCACATTTGAACATTTTCAGGTTGTCGTTTTCTTTTAATCATAACTTCTTATTATTAATCTTTCATTATATAAATCTTAAGTTCAGTATATAATAGTATAATGTACCGTTAATTTCAAGTTGATGCCATAATATTTTCTAATGTCAAAATTGTACTATTTGCTTTTCAAAGCCTGAAAAATACGTTTACTAAAAATAAGAAAGGTTTTTTAAAAGTGTTTTTTTTTCTAAATACTAGAAAGATTACGGTTTCATCCAAACTTGTTTTTTAAAAGTGTTTTTTTCTAAATACGTTTACTGAACTTGAAATTACAACATTAAAAGAAAACTCCCCCTTGGAAATAATAATGTGAGTTGCATATCGTCATCAGTCTCACAACTTTAGAACGCGTCTACCAGGAAGAACTTTCTACGCTCTTATAAAAAATGTTTCATTCCCTCCTCCAACCGATGTTGGATGTCACAATCCATCTCCTTGGGAGCCAGCATTCTCGCTAGTACATTGCCCGGTGTCTAGCTCTGAAACCATTTGTAACCGCCCAAGCCTACTACTAATAGATATTGTCCACTTTAGCCCGTTACATATCGTCGTCAACTTCACGGTTTAAGAACGCATTTGCTAGGGAGAGGTTTTTACACTCTTATAAGGAATACTTTGTTCCCCTCTCTAACCGATATAGGATCTCACAATCCACCTCTCTTAGCCGTGTAGCGTTCTTGTAGGCACACCACCTAGTGTCTACCTCTGATACCATTTGTAACTGTCCAAGTCCACAACTAGTAGATATTATCCGTTTCTGCTCGTTACATATCGTCATTAGCCTCACGGATTTAAAACGCGTCTAGTAGGAAAAGATTTTCACACTTTTACAACGAATGCCTCCTTTATAATTGACATGAGATCTCACACAATTCATTAGATAATTCAACTAGTTAAGTTAAAGACGGGGGAGAGAGAGAGGGAAAGATTGAAGAGATAGAATGAAATGTGAATTGGAATAACATGGGAAGGCCGAGTTGGTCCTTTGCATGCATGCAATATTTGAATATGAAACAAAGGGAAAAAAATACATTCAAACACACTGAGTTTGTTACCAATTAACACTCAGATCCAATATCATGGACAACCAAATCCATGTCAAAATTATTCATACGGGGAGTAACTAAGGATCTTCTAACCTAATAATAATAATTTCCCTATAAAACTAGTTTATATTTTTATATATGTTATTAATATATTAAACGATATATATTTGGATCATTAAAATCCTAGCAATAGTTGATTAAAAGGCATACCGTTCATTTTTCCATCCTTATTATGTACAGCAACCGCATAATATCATTAATATTGGCTTCTTCTCCACTCAACTGTACTTCCTATAATTAGTATTTTGTATATTTTCCATTTTTCATTTTTTTCTGGGACGCACACACCATGTAGAAATAAATTTCCTCTTCACTTCCACATATCCACTTGGTGACTCGACGGCGATGCCCGGGCAAATTCTGGCGTTATATCTTTATGTTCACACTCCGGCCCGGCGGAGCTCTGGGGCACTTGAAATATAGCACCATCAGAATAGTTGGGTTGCTTCAAATCTTGATCGTTGCTGAGCTGAGAAGCCACAAATTTTTCCATGACTCTCCAATCTGTCATGTGATCCACTGCGTGCTCCATGCCATACAGCGGGGCGAGGGCGGTGTCTCGGTCATAGGCGTAAGGGAGGAGAGAGTTGGCAGTGGGGACGGAGGACGGGGGAAGTTTTGGGCTCTCGAGATGAGGGAGTTGGAGGAAGACGGGGTCGTGCGGCGGCGCATGGAAGTGCAACTCCAACTCTTGCTTGCAGGGATAAGAGGGGTGGCGAAAGATTTGGGTGGTCGGGGAATCGAGCTCCGGCATGAAGGAGACTTGGTCGTCGTACCAGCACGGTGAGCCATAGTCGCCGCCCTTTCTCACCGTCGGCATCCTCTTCTTGAAAACCCTGCAAACAACCCATCCTTCTTCCTGGTACATTGCCAATTTTATTGGAGTTGTATTAGTATAATATGGAATTTGTATGAAATATTAAAAAAAAAAATCATTTATTTCAACTGGGTTATGCATAACTTCACTCATTATTATGATCCATCCTTAGATTATATGTTCATGGAAATGAAAGAAACATGTGTACAAACATATTCGAATATTGTGGGACACTAATTTTTTTATTTAAACAATAGATAGCTCAAGCCCACAGCTACTAAATATTATCATCTTTTTTAAGCATTTGTTAGAAAGAGATTTTCATACCCATCTCACAGCAAATGTTTGTTAAAAATCATGACTCTCTACAATTGTATGATATTGTCAACTTTGAATATAAACTCTCTTATAAACACTCATGATCATTTTCTAAATCAGATAAGTGGGCGTCCCCTAAATAGTAAAAATGGTAAAAGAGCTACCTGAGGAGTTGCATTTTCATTAGTTTCGAGTCTATATTCGTGCATTATCCAATCTGATTTTTGTCCATTGGGAGCTCTTCCTTTGTAGAAGACCAAGGTTTTTCTCATCCCGACCAAACAATGTCGAGCATAAATAGCTTTGTCTCTTCCTGTTGCTTTCCAAAACCCAGCTTTAGTAGCTCGGTTTGTGCGTGTTCCTGTCGGATACTTCTTGTCTTTGTGGCTAAAAAAATACCATTCATTCTGATCTTCACTTCCAGCCAGCTTACATAGTTCTACACAAACAAAAACAAAACAATCCTTAATATTTGGACCCAAAAAAAATGTTTTTTTCAAGGTATTCCAAAGTATTAAAACCTTGAAGATCCCATGGCTCGATTCTGTAAAGGTCAACATCTTTGATGATATCCAAATCAATTCTTTTGGAAGCAACCTTCTTCCTCAGGTAATAATCAACCAATTCTTCATCTGTTGGGTGAAACCTAAAGCCTGGGGGAACATGTGGAATACAGTTCATATTCACGTCTGATCGATCCACTTACAAACCCTGCATGGATTATGAACATGTCTAGTTCCTTAAACATAGACCCAAATAAGACAACAAAGGCATAAGAAAGAAGTGAAAGAATGATATGAAGAAGAAGAAAGAAGAACCTGGTGTAGTTTTGGAAGTTGCAAAAGGCGTACGCAATGGCGTGTGTTCCTGTGTCGGGGTGTGCTGTGTTTGTTGTCGTCCCTGTGTGGAGGGAGAGAATTGAGATCCCGAGAAGAGGAAAAGTAAAGGAGATGGAGGGAATGGAAAAATGGAGGGGAGAAAGGGTTAAATAACATAACAAACCCAACCCATGGGGCACAACAATCAATCCATTTATGTGCTTCTTCTTCTTCTTCTTTTATTTTTAATGTTTTTTAAAATGTGGGGAGCTTGATTGCTACAAAAGCTTGGAAAGCAATAAAAAAGGGTGGCGCTAAAATGGCTCATCACACAAGCAGCAACCTCTTACAACACACCCACCACCAACTGATGTAGACTATAAATAAAACACAATGTTTTTTTTTTTTTTTTTTTTTTTTAATAACTCCCAGAACACACCCACCACTGCTAAAAAGCTCTCAAATGACTCCAAAGGACAAAAAGTGAATATTACACATCATTTTAATTCACATCATTATTAAACTTATGATCATCATTAATATCTAATTATTTTCTATTATTTTCTATTCGGGGTGGTCACCTCCCAAACTTAACATCATCCTCTCTCTCTCTAGAAAGGTTTTGGTCTCTTCTAGATGGATTATTTATTTTTGTTTTTGTCTATAGGGTAGAGAACAAAATATTGTTTTAGAGAGTGTAAAAACTTTTTCATAACAGACGTATTTTAAAATGTTATGAATGATGTCAATATTTAAGGGGCTAAAACTTTAATGGTTGAAACAGTATTTTACTAATAAATTCTACTCAATTAGGATAATTTATTAAAATTATTAATATAAATTAATTTAATATTCTAATTGAAAAGAATTTAAAAGAAAATATATATAAAAGGGGAAGATGACATTTACAATTCTTAACTGATAAAAGCAACGTATTATTAAATAAAAACAAAGGACAACAGTTTATCTTTCAGATTTAAAAAAAAGAAACCAACATTTACCGACCCATTTAGAAAACACTCATTTTATCATCTTATTGAAACAAAATTATGATCACATAAAGAAAGAAAAGCTATGGAATATCTAAATACAAAGTCAGACAAAAATATCTTAAAAAACAAGCGAATGTGTGTGTGTGTGTGTATATATATATGTATATACAGCAATTGAACAGTAGAAAATCATTTCTGTTCCATGTGGCCTTGTGGGGTTCTTCGCACGTACCATTTCTGTCTTATAAAAACAACCAAAATTTAATGTACCCCCACCAACACATACAATTACATAGACAGCCAGCCAGCCAGCCAATAGAAAACTTAACTAAAAAGTGCAAATATTTAAATGCCAAATCATAATTTTTTTTAAATATTTTTTTCTTTTAAGGTTGGTCTCTTTGTTTTTAATATCCCTTCAAAACTTAGTATTCTTATTCTTGATCATTTATAGACTTTTTTAAACGGTTATGGAAATGTTAATTCATTAAAATCTTGAATAAAAATTAATATGACAGTAACTAAAACACTTTTTTTTTAATTCAATTTGAAAAAATTACATTTAGATTCATCAACTATTGGACAAATTTTATAATTATTTTTCTATTTTAAAGATAATTTTAAACGTTTATAAAAGTGGTGTAATATTATAACTTTCCAAAAAAATAATAGATATTTACGAAACAAAAGATAAAACTTTAAAGTGTTTTTTTTTTTTTTTTTTGTATTATTTATGTATATATATATATATATATATATATATATAT
>NW_019272032.1:3426398-3523098 GCF_002738345.1 Cucurbita maxima | reverse complement strand
TTTTTTTTTTTTTTTTTTTGTATTATTTATATATATATATATATATATATATATATATATATATATATATATATATCCACCCAAGTCTCTGTTGCACGCGGGCTCTGGTTGGTCGGTCCGGTCCGCATTTAAATTTTTTTAATTAGTTTTTATATAAATACTTTTTTAGAAGCTTAGTGGGTCCCACTGGTAACCGACCAATGAAGAATACGATGGGGACACCTCTCCCTCCAAATCCTAGAATTAATTATTTTTATGTTTTATTTGAAAAAGGAAAGCAGCGGCTCGGCTATGTGAGCGGCTAAGCCGAGAGAAGGAGACCAGCTGGCGGTTATTTTGAATGCGTGAATTTCCGTGCCGAGGGACCATGGTGGAGACTCGGGCCCAGCTGAACAGAATGATGTCTTCGGGAGTGAGTACGTGGCGGCTAATGGTCCGGCGTGGGCTAGTCCATGATCATTAGGCTCACAATACCGGGGGGTAAAATAGAAAAGGAAAATATATGGGGCCCAGCCGTTATCCTATGTGTGGGTCCCGCAGGCGGGCCATACGGTTTGCTTTTTTGCCAGAGAAGCTCACATGCCACGTGTCCCACACTATTTGATGATCGAGAATGCTGATAAGTCAAGTCACGACTTTCTGGTTTCTTTAGGGTTTGTTTTAGTTTTTTATTTTTTTCTTTTCCTTAAATTTTTATTTGTCTCCATATAATAAGGCCGGTTACGCGCCTAGGGATAATGGGGGCCACTAAATTAAATATCAATATTAATATTATTTAGGGTAGATTATAAATTGAGTTTCTCTATTTTGATCAACACTTTACTAGACTATACTTCATATCCAATTTTCCCATCTATTCTTCCTTTTTCTTATATTAAATTATAATTATGTGCTAATTTAAATATATCTCAATGGATTAAAATAATATATTATTAACTGAAATGTCTGAATCTCTCCCACACAAAATATTTACAATTTTCATACCTACGTTCTTAATTTACCTTTAATTAATCTATGAATATTATAGGTCTATAAATTGTTAATATAGTCTTTAAAATTGACTTTTTTTTTTCCTAATAAAATTGTTAATATAACTTAAAACTAAATAATTATCAAATCTGTTGTTCACTCAAATTATTATTCATTCATCTTATCAACTTAATTAGAACATAAATTCATTGTTATTAAAGTCAAAATTGAAAATTTAAATTCTGACGTCTAAAATAGTTAATTAAATAATTAACTAAGACATTATCATCATTGAATTAATTTAGAAAAAATAATTTAATTTAATTAACATTTTTTCTTAAAATCTAACAATTATTTTTTGGTTTCTTTTCTTCCGCTTTGTTTCCGAGGAAGTACAGAATTGAAGCAAAAGTTTCACACGTGAGCCAAGTGTCATTTCTGGCCCCACATCATACTTGCGTGGCATCATTTTTTTTTTAAGAAGAAAAAAAAAAAAAGAGGGTGAATTAGTAACAATAATAATGATTTAAAGTTTTAATTGATTAGAGATTTAACAAACAGCATTTTGGTAGGGTAATCAAGTAGTAATTTCCGCATAAATTATGACCCATTACTAATTTTATTTAAGAATTGAGTGTTTTAACACTTTCAAATTCTTTACACAATCGAAAATGTTTTTTTTTTAATGTCGTTTATCATTAATTAGGTCAGATATGTTGGGAAAATGTTGGAATTTTATTACCATGTAACTATACATAATTATAACTGCCAATCATTGTAATATGTCTTCCAATATATAGTAGGATAGGTATATATATATATATATATATAATGAAATTCTCAAATATTCCATTTATTAAAAAGTGTTAGATATGGATATGTACACAGATACACATAAATCTAAAATTAATAATGGTAATAATTATTAAAACTCTCCAATATCATAAATTTATTAATTTCCACCTACAGTCACATTTTATTTAAAAAAATTAATTAAATTAATAATTGACCATTTTTAAATGTTAAGTTTTAATTCTTCAAAAAAGTCTAGAGAATGGATGCATGAACTAATTTCAAATTGAATTTATTAGTGATGGTTTATGAATTTAATTGAAATACAAAGTATCAAATTTATAATGTTAACACTAACTTGATGGCACATCCACTTTTGAGTTAAAGTGAGTCGAGTGTTTTAAGGCAAAAACAAGATAGATTTCATTAACCACATTAGCTTATCATTCTTTATCTTCTCACTTATTTACCTCGAATTAAACACCAACACTATTTAATTATATTCAATAACAACATTTTCACTTTTAACATTTGAAAATCAAGATAAATACAATTTAAATAAATAAATAAAGAATCTCCATATTGAAATTGTAATTTTCAACCAGCCCAATATTTAATTATTGAATTCAATGAATAAAAATGCAAACTTTAATTATTTGAATATTTTTCATATATTTGACCTCGACTATGCTCGAATAAGCATTTTAAACCCTAATATAACAACTTAAAACAATCCAATTCAATGATGATTTAAATAATCAAAGAATTCACATAAAACCCAAGTAGTTCGAAATTAAAAAAATATCTATCTAATTGAACTAAGAAACTAATAATAATAATTGAGGCGTAATTGGGATCTTGTACACTCAAATTAATATCTGAATCTTGAATACAGAAAGTTGATGAGAAATAGGAAGTGGAAGCAGAAAGAGTAAGAAATGGTGGGGTTGAAAATGTTGATGATTATGGATATAAAGTCATTATTGTTTTGGTTCCCCACGTTCAACAGAGATACATATAATACATATTCCAAAAAAGGGTTCCTCTTACATATTTTCAATCCCAATATGAGAGCCAGAGGCTTGTATCATAAGATTAATCCAAATTCTTGAGCTTTTCAATCCCAATTCCATCCCTTCTATGATTGCAAACTTGTTTACCCAAGAACACTCTCGTAAAGATTAAGAATTTAAAATTTTTCTTAATAAGAACAATGCCTCTACTCTCTCATATTTGGGCTTCAAATAGATACCAAGCTTGTTCTACTCTCTCATATGGCGAAAACGCAGGCAGCCACCAAAAGCAGTTGAGATTTGATGTGAGGGTTGAAACAAGATAATTAGATTGACCCAAATACTGATTAAAGAAAGGAATGAAGAATTAATAAATATAATCATGAAACATCAAAATCAGCGTAGTGATAAGACATGGACCAAAAGGGTTTTGTGGGTGTAAATATTATGTGTATACCTAAAAAGGAGAAATATGGAGTAAAGATTTGGCAAACATGAAAACACACGTAGCAGATACGCTAAAACAAAACAACAAGCTAGCAGCTATACCTTAACTTTATACGTTTTTTGTGTATATAATTATTTCATAGAATTGAATACGACCATCTACCTGCATTTTCCTTTCATTTTCCATATGCTCCATATCATATGTCTTCATTTCATTCATTTTTATTAGTATCATGGTGTGTTTGTTTGGGATGTTTTGGTTTCCATGAATTATGTTTGTTCACTTGCTATGTTTTTTTTTGTTGGTGAGATCCCACGTTGGTTGGGAAGAGAACGAAACATTCTTTATAAGGGTGTGTAAAAAGGAAAGCTCAAAGAGAATAATATATATTAGTGGCGGGCTTCAGCATTGTGTCAGCGAGAAGGCTGAGCTCCAAAGGGGGTGGGCACAAGGCGGTGCGTCAGCAAAGACGCTGGGCCCAGAAGGGGTGGATTGGAAGTCCCACATCAATTGGAGAAGGGAACGAGTGCCAGCGAGGACGTTGGTTCCGGTGGATTGTGAGATCCCGCATGGACTTGTGTGATTACATTGTCCCTGTCCTCTCGTATATCTTTCTAAAAAAGATGTTAAATTACTCATTTAGGCCTAGAACGAACTCTTAAATTTGTGTCTATTATATATTACAATCTAACACATACATGGATAGTTTTAAACTTTTAAGTAAGGGTCAAATTAGGAATGAGAGCCATTAAACTTTAAGGAGACAAAGACTATAGCTCCAACCTAATTTCAACTATATTAAAATTAAAGACAACAAAAAAACATGCGACGTTCATTTTCAAAGAAATAATCAAAGTTAGAAATTTAGAACCCTAAAGACAATACAATACGTTAGTTGCTTGGGTTTGAGTATTTGACCGTTGACTACATTAGTCAACCACACTATTGGACACCAAATCACATGCTCCAATCAAGAGGCATCATTTTGTGTTTGTTGGTTATTGGCGTGGAGACTAATTATTACCATTTTTTTGAAAGAAAAAAAAATCTAAATACATACTTAAAAGAGTCTAAGACCATAGTTTTCTTCTTCTCAACACCTACGTGTTACTACTACTTACGTATTTTATTTGGTATTGATACCGTACATGACTTTTAAAATCATGATAATACTATTGTCGAATATTATCAAAATATTTTGAAGCATGAATATATGACCCTTTACATGTTACGTTTATTACCCATGCAATTTGGTCAATTAGTGAATATCGAGTGTTCTAGCAATTATTCGTAGTAGTATACAATCGGTTTACGTATTAATAGGGACTTTTATGCTATAGCTAATCGAATAATAAAAAGATGAACTTTTTCCTAAAAATATCTACTTAATATGATATCATTGCATGATCCTTGAAGAGTCATGTTATTATTCCATTATTTAAATTTGAAGAGTGATGGTTTGTGGGGGTGGGTTCCATAAGCAATAAGGGCAACAAAAACTAATGCCAACTGCCCCTATTTTGCATTCACATCTTTGAGCTCATACCACCCAAGTGTGAAACCAATGTAGATTTAGATTCGGATTTGGATTTTGTTAGGTAAGATTTATGAGATCACTTCACTTCTCAATCATGTGTTTTCTTTAATTATTAGTTTCATATCATATGTTCATATTTCTTCAACATACCCTACACCGCTTAATTCCCCAATAATCCTTTCATTTACTTAAAACATTATTATATATTCGAGGTAGAACATTCCCATTCATTTTTAACTTTTTTTTTTCTTTTGAGTGTTTCCTATGTAAATTTATTTTTCATAAAATTATAAAGATTAAATTTACAATTTAACAACTTTTTAAGGTTGAGTTACTATGTTGGTTCTAATTTATTTCTCTTGAACTTAATTTAAATTTCAAACTCTTTGGGTTTTAAATTGTTTTTATTTTTAAAGTTTGCAATACCATTTTCGTTCTTTCTAATTCCAAGTGGTTTAAATTTATTATTATAAATCATTACGACAAAATATGACATGTTTTTTTTAATAAATAATTAAAGAAAAAAAGTACTGTGGACCTCATTTTACTCATTTGTTTTCTATCAAAATTGCCTCTTACAGAATCATGACACAATGGATTACTTTCAACCTTAAAATCATGACATATCTCAACAATTATTTTTATGATAAAAATAATTTCATCAATCTATCTCAACATATGTGGACCTCATTAAGAGTATGGTTTTCTATCCTAATATTCAAGCACAGTAACCCTGCTTTGAAGGATGCCACAGCCCATAATTCCCGCCATTGAAGCTTCCCTCATCGATATATGTTTGCAAAAGACTATATCTAATCATCATTGGGCTTAGAACTTACCTAAATTTTTGTTTCAAAAGGAAAAGTTTACAAAATTCAAATGAAATCAGTTCAATAAGTCTTTTTCTTTTTCTTTATAAAAAAAAAAAACAAAAAAAAACAAAAAAAGAACGACTACTCCTGGGCCTCCATGATCGGAATAATAAACGGAAATCCGGTCAGTGGGCTTACGTTGTTTTTCCTTTTTTAAATTTTTCCTGAATAAATATAAAATTTAATTATTTTATATTTGAAAGTCCGAACAAACATCTGCTGGAGTAGCTCAGTTGGTTAGAGCGTGTGGCTGTTAACCACAAGGTCGAAGGTTCAACCCCTTCCTCTAGCGTTTTCTTTATTTAATTCTCAACTGATTTTTCATTTTCTTTCATATGATATTCTAGCAGTTTGCAGATTGAATTGTGCATTCAATTTATTGTTATCATTTTTCTTTTCAGATTTAAGGACTAAAATATCTGAAAATCACCGATATTGATCACCACTACTTACAAAAATAGTGAGTTTTTTTTTTTTTTAATTTAATTTTTATTTTCTTTTTTGGGTGAAATTTTAGTCGTTCCTCCAAGATGCATAATGTAAATAGATATTTTGGCTTCCTCGATTGGGAAATTAATTATACATTCAAAATTGATTCAATTGGGTCGAAATTTAACAAATGGACAGCCAAGTACTTGAATAAGTACACCTTGCTTGAAGGGCTAAGTGTCCCAGGAACAGCAATCATCTTTGCACAAACATGGCATAATTTAATAACACCAAGCCCCTGACCCAACAGACAAAGAATCGCAGGTTGTTCAAAACAGGAACCAAAATCAAGCAGCAACTTCTTGCTCCTTGGTGGCAAGCTGGTTCTGGATGTGCTGAGGTACCACATCGAACTTGGCTAATTGCATTGTGTATGAAGCTCTCCCTTTTGTCATCCCCCTTAGTGTACTGACGTATTGAAACATCTCTGCTAGAGGAACCAACGAATCCACCACCTGCATTCATTCAATTCAAAGCTTTGTTCGTTTAATGCTTGTTTATTGACCAAAGCAATTATGTGTGGTTATTGTGGCATACCTTGAGACCCCCAGGCTTGTCACCAAAGCTATTGATCTGTCCTCTCCTGGAGTTGAGATCTCCAATTACATCTCCAAGATGTTCCTCTGGGGTCACAACCTCGACTTTCATGATTGGTTCGAGCATTTTAGGACCTGCTTTCCTCATCCCTTCCCTGAAAGCTCCCCTGGCTGCAAGTTGAAAGGCCAACACACTTGAATCTACATCATGGTATGTACCATCAACGAGCACCGCGCGAACGTCAACCACGGGAAAGCCAGCAAGAACCCCATTGCTCATACACTCTTCCAATCCCTTGACCACCCCAGGAATGTATTCTTTTGGCACTGCTCCTCCCTTGATTTCACTTTTGAACTCGTATCCACAGCCTGCTTCCATGGGTTCAAACCGCACTGTGATATCAGCAAACTGTCCTTGACCACCGGATTGTTTTTTGTGCACATACTTCACTTCCGAAATTTTCGAAATACTTTCTCGGTAGTTAACTTGCGGCGCACCCACGTTAGCCTCAACCTATTTAAACCAAATTTTACTGTTAACTAATTTTCTGCAAAATGGATTTTCAAGCAATAAAGATTTTCATGGTTAGGAGTAAAATGAGAAGCAACAAATACAAACCTTGAATTCCCTCTTGAGCCTGTCAACAATGATTTCAAGATGCAACTCTCCCATGCCTTCAATCACAGTCTGGTTAATCTCTTCATCACGTGAGAAGTGGAACGATGGGTCTTCTTGAGCCAGCTTGATTAAACCAGTTGCCATCTTATCAACATCAGCTTTAGTTTTGGGCTCGATTGCAACCTTAATCACAGGATCAGGGAAGTCCATCCGTTCAAGTACAATAGGCTTATCTGGATCACACAAGGTTTCACCAGTAACGGTATCTTTAAGACCGGCAAGAGCGACAATATCCCCAGCAAGGGCCACCTTTACATCCTCTCTGCTGTTTGCATGCATTTCAAGAAGTCTACCAATTCTCTCTTTCTTTCCTTTGTTCGAGTTCAATACATAAGATCCTGCAGAAAGTTTACCTGCGTATACTCTCACAAATGTTAGTGATCCTACAAAAGGATCACTCATGATCTTGAAAGCTAGTCCTGAAAATGGTTCGTCATCACTGGCAGCCCTCTCAACTATCAGTTCTGGGTTCTCCGGGTCCGTTCCCTTCATGGGCGGCAACTCAACTGGAGAAGGTAAATAGTCCACAACAGCATCAAGCAATGGTTGGACCCCCTTGTTTTTGAAAGCTGAGCCACACAATACAGGAACAAAAGAAGCAGATATCGTCCCCTTCCGAATAAGCCTCTTAATGGTCGACTCATCAGGTTCAATTCCTTCCAAGTAGTTATCCATGGCTTGATCATCCAACTCGACAACAGTCTCAACCATCTGAGATCGATAGTCTTCAGCGAGATCCTTAAGGTCTTCTGGAATATCTTCATACGCAAACTTAGCACCCAACTCTTCTCCCGACCAAACTATAGCTTTCATTCTCACAAGATCAATAACACCCTTAAAGTTATCTTCAGAGCCAATTGGTAACTGAATAACAAGTGGCATGGCACCCAAATTTGTGACAATCATGTCTCTTGTTCGGAAAAAGTTAGCTCCAAGGCGATCCATTTTGTTGACAAAGCAAATTCTGGGAACTCCATACTTATCAGCCTGCCTCCACACAGTTTCAGATTGTGGTTCAACTCCAGCAACACTGTCGAATAGGCATATCGCTCCATCCAACACTCTAAGCGCACGCTCCACCTCAAGTGTAAAATCGACATGACCCGGTGTATCAATAATATTAATACGGTGTTTGTTCCAGAATGTAGTAGTTGCAGCAGAAGTAATGGTTATTCCTCTTTCTTGTTCTTGCTCCATCCAGTCCATTGTAGCTGTTCCCTCGTGTACTTCCCCTATCTTATAGTTTCTCCCTGTGTAGTATAGAATACGCTCTGTTGTAGTCGTCTTACCGGCATCAATATGAGCCATGATTCCAATGTTCCTATAGTCTTCTAGCGGGACCGAACGCTTTCCATCTGCAAACAAAAGATGAAAATAAGTATATCCCTATTGAGCAGCTTCCTTGCATAACTTGTATTTGTGAAAGAGTAGGCGGCTGTCTTAGAGAAACATCAAACTGGAAAGTTCAGTGTTTGCATAAACATATCAACTGTAACCAAGGCCACATATTGTTAAAAAGAAAATACACAAGGTGTTTCAAGAAACAATGACCAATATGAAACTCACCCCTGCAAGAAATGAAAAGCAAAGAATTGAAAACAAATAGCTAATAGCGGTCAAATAGTCCTAATACTTCAGAACACATCCAATTCTGTAGGCTTTCGTAATTTAAAATATGAAGTGGGTATTATTGGCAATGAAGGACATTGAATGGAGCCTCCTTCTCAGAACCAAAGTTATTCACATCAAAATTGAAAGTATGTTAAAACATGCAAGTAAATAATACATTCAATGCTATGGAGCTTCCCGAATTCAGAACTCTGGCATATAAAGTAATCCGAAACCCCAATTTAAAAGTGATAATTCGCCATAGAAGAACAAGGTGGGGAAATGATACCTTCGGCAGCCATAGCAAAGACAGAGATGTTGCGTCTGTTCTTACAGAGGTTTGAGGGAAGTGATGAGGCCACACGAAGGTTTCTACCGAAGAATTGGGAGCGGGAAGAGAGAGTAAAGGAAGAAAATGTTCGCGACGAACGAAGTAGAAAGGGAGTTCGAGAGAAAGGCGTTGCAGGCCTTCTCTGAGAGCCATTGAAATTGCACACAGATGAAGCTGCTCTCACTGACTCTGCCGCCATTATCGTTTCCCTATCTCCTCGTTTCTCAGAGAGAGATTTGGAACGGCAATGGAGTTTTAGAATTCGTGAAATAGAGCGGCTGAGTTTCCTTCGGATTACGGCCAGTAGATAACATCTCCAAATTTTTGATTTTAGAAATTATTTCCTTCCGGGGACTACCCTCGTAAATCACGATAATAACCCAATTGCCCCAACTAATATGTATTTTTTGAAACAGTATTTATAGTTTAATCCAAGGTTATAAAATTATTTATTGTAAGATAGTAATTTGGAAAGAAAGTAAGGGCAAAAGTGTAAAACATGCCACTTTTGAATTGACAATGGGCCAATAAAGAGCAGGTTTGGAAGGTGCCACATAGCCTTGTAATTCCACGCCGCAGATTATAGGTGTGGTTTTCCAACTCGAACCCGAAATCACTCGCACGTGTGTACGTATACATATCATTCTTGTATTGTATAATATGAGGATATGCTACTAATTTAATTTGGAGTTGTATAAATAATAGCTTCTGGGCTGGGTCGTACCAGGTAGGCCGAGCCCATTAGAAGCTCTAGGAGAGCCTGTACTTGGGCCCATTAAATATTTGGGCTTTAGATTATTGGGCTTTTCTTACGATAAAAAGATTTGTTGACAATATAACGATCGAATAGAAACTTAGTATGTTATTCGTGGAAGGATCTTAAGCCAACATTTCAAAGATAAACTAAGTTAACAAAAATAGATGCATTTGAGAGTTTAGGTGTCTTTTACGTGATAATAATTACATTCTCCTTTCCTTTCAAGTTCTCAACAACCAAATAGAAACAGAGAGGAGAGAAGTGGGTATTCCAAAATGGCTTATACCGACCAAGCGTAGCTACTTGGGACCTTAGCCTTCACATTGACTCCATTACCAATAATGAATATGGAGAAGATGGGGAGGTTGGGGGCAGTTACAGTAGTTTGACTAGACAGAGTATGGGAAAGGTGAGTAGCATTACTAAAATTGTGGGTTCCAACAAGCCCCATGTGCCCGTCCTATCAGATCCCCTTTTTTGTTGTGTGAGCCTGTGCAGTGGCCTCTGCAGCAGCAGAGGCACCAAGAATACAAAATGGGGGACGTTAACTAACAGGGCACATAAAGCTAATCGACCATACAAACAAACACAAAAGTTTACACAACTTAAAGCTTTCCATTGCAAAATCACTATTGGAGCAAGCCCAGATAATATACGAACAAGCCTAACACACTCCGAATTCCAAATACAACATTAGTGCTTTTTGTCGGCAAAGTGATTAACAAGAGCGAGGGCATTACTAGTGACTTGAGCAACAAGTGTAATCTTCCGGCGAATCGCTGCCTTAACTTGGCCATCCAAGCGGCGGCTGGCGAACCCATCAAGGCAAGTGGTTTCATCAGTCAGGGCGGCGCTGACCCAAGTTTGGACATTACTCAAGTGCCACAACAAGTCCCCACCAGCTGTTCGACGCAAGTCCCTGAGCTCTTTCACCGACTGTCTGAGGCGGTCCACGGTGTCGCCCATGTTCTCAATGCAGTCTTTCAGGGCCTGGTACTCTAGTCCTCTGACTGCACGGCCTTTGGCGAGATTGGACACGAAGGCTGCGGCGTAACGGGATTTGTTGAGGCTGACGGAGAGGGCGGTTTGGGTTAGCTGACGGCCGCTCTGGCGGATGGAAGTGGCGTAGGCTGAGAGGGAGTGGACGCAGAGCGCCGGGTAGCGAGTGACTCTGCAGGAGGACTCGATGAAGCTCGTGGCAGTGGCTGAGTGTGTGGGTGCGGCATTGTGGAGGACTACAAGGACGAGAAGTGGGAGTGAGATCTTGAGATTTGGCATTGCTATAGTATGGAGGGAAAGGGAGAGGAGGACAGGGTATTTTATGCCACAAAAAAAAGACATTTGGAAAGTATTATATAAATAATACTAATACTCTCTAATATTTTATTATTTGTTTTTAGTTTAACAATATGTGAATCTTGTAATTTAAAAAAGAATAAAAATATATATATATAGAGAGAGAGAGCAGAGACTTCCCACATGGTTTCATAAAAAGTGGGTAAGGTCTGTTTCATCATCCACTTTTGAGTGCATTATTGAAGGCTGTCTTTATTTATTTCCCTACCTTTTGCTTGAAGGCTGCCACTTTTTTCTCGGCCTCCTGTCTGCCATCCAACAAAAATAACTAATTCAATTTAACCTAAAATAAAATATAATATTGATCGAGAGGTAATGATATTATGAGTTTTGGGAAGGGATTAAAGTGGATTATCATTTAACTCAACAAAATTTGATTCCTTCAAAATTATTGTATGGATGTGATAACAACAACTAACTAACCCTCGAAGAATCCGATTCTTACCTTTGAATTTTGGGCTGGATTCCAGAAAGTCCGGAGACAAAGTCAAAAATATCCTTCACTATCTTCTCATCAATCTCATAATACCCGGATCATTTGTTCCCCGCCAGGAAACGTTCATTAAATAAATTAATCGTAGGAAACGTTCATGAATCGGGTGTTAGGTCGATTGGTTAGGACAAGCACCGGGTGAGTAGAGATCATATTTAAGGATTGAGGAACTCAAATAGATAGCTTAGAAAATTTCTATGAATTCTGAAAAAATTTGTTTAATAAGTTATTGAAATACTCAGTAACTGTTCTAGTTTCTCGCAATCCAGACTACTAAGCTGCTGTCATGTACTTGAGAACAGCCCCTCGAACCTTTTCCATGAAAGCAGCAGCATCTTTCTGCATATCGTCAATGAAGAAGATTCAATTGCCAAGATCTGTGTTCGTAAGCTCTAAAGATGTTGTTTGAAGCTAACATGGTGAAAGAAGAAATTCATCAATGGCTATTACCTGGTTACCACTTTGCGCATTGGCTATGTTTTCGTCGAGAAGGGCTAGTAGCGATCGATTGAGCTCGTTTCGTTCCACCATATCCAACAACTACAGAATAGAAACGACATGGTCAGCATTTTGGTTGCAGGGTCAGCTATAAACAGCAGAGTGAAAGAAGAAACAGAACACATACGGTAGCTTTTACATCCTTTGATGTTAAAATTTTGGTTAAGCCTTCCCTTGCTTTTACCAGTTCGCCTTGCATTTTATCATACGCTTCTGTAACACAAAACTAAATGAAGTATGTTATAAAACGAAGCAGCCCAGGGAAAAAGGAATTAAGGTTTCAGACAGACCTATTCCTTCTTCTAGCGCTTTCTGTAATGCTTCTAACTCAATCACTCTGTCTTCCATGGCCTAAACAATCAAGGGAATTGCTTGTTTAGTTGTTATCGCGATGGCATCGATCTTCATCTAAGGAAATTTTAAAACATGACAAGAATTGACCTCAGTTTTGTTAACAGCAAATCTAAGCTCTCCCAGCTCAAGTTTTATACTCGAAAAAAACTCCTCAGTCAGCCTGCCATTCAGTGCATGTTACAGCCAAGAAAAACATAATATGATCAGACAATGTTGATATCAGAGCTGATTGAGCTAACAGAACTGGAAAAATTAGAATCCTGTTTCAATCACTAACCTGGGTCTCAACCTGGCGATTTCAAATTCAATATCCTGAGCTTCAGTATCAAGAAAATACTCAATAAGGCCAGTCACGTTGTTCGGAACTACACGAGACTATCCATGAACACAGATGAGAACACAATCAGTAAACTCTGACAAACCAACAACAAACCCAATTGGAAAAAGGTCATGAAATTGAAAAACCCAATTGCTAGAATTACCGCTCGAAGCAATTGGCGGCGTTCTTTCTCTTCCCGGACTTGGCTTTCGAAAGCCTCGCGAGCTTCGGCGTCCCTCTCCAGCCGCCTTTTGAACTCTTTTCGAGCGATATGGCCGGTCTGAGGTGGTCCAAAAATGCCTTCTGGGTCCTGAATCGAACAAATCTCTGATAAAGAAGGAAAAACGGAAGTGTAAGAAGAAGAGGAAAGATTAGAAAGATACCCATCCGACGCAGGTAATGGTCTTTGGGATGGGGCGAGTGCGGGTGAGAATCGACGTTGATGAAACGTGGATGGTGGTGGCGGTGAAGCCGAACCTAAGAGCGGCCATTGATGGGCTCTGTGAAATAGTGAAAATGAAAAGATTGTAATTCTCAGCCACTGGTTTTTGGGTCCTCGTCTCACTCTGTAGTACTCTGCACCAGCGTTATCCGTATGCGAATGAAGCTCCCTGTGGCGGGAAATCTTAACCGTCCAAAGCGTAAAAAGACAACCGTTCGTTTTTAAGGGTTCTACCGCCAACCTAAACATAACCATTACTTCTACTAATCCAAAGTATTATATCTTTGATTAACTTAGAATTTAGCCACAACTTTTTATTTATCACAATCTGGGTCTTTCTAATTTTTGTATATATTTTAGGAAGTAATATTTTTATTTGCATGTTTAATAGGTTTTTATAACTTATTTAATTACAAGAGGATAAGAAATTTAAATTCAATACGGGAGACATTCAAACTTCTGATCTTTTAGTCAATCATAGAAATCTCTTATTTGGTCACGATCACACGACTCCCTTAAAGTGAAGCGAGTTAGTTGTAAACTCATTAAACATTTGTTTCCCTCAATGATGCACTTGTGGGCTCGTTCAAACAGGCCTACGGCTATTGTAAGTGTAGTCCTTAAAAGCAATCAGTGAGCTGGGCCGTAGCATTTTTGTTACTGAATTTCTCTCACATCTAGCATTTCCTCCACATATAAATCTTCCACACAAACACAACCGCTGGGTCCAATAGTTGCGTCCATAGTGATTCGACTGCCGACAAACATATGGGACGAATCTACCATACTCCATTATCACACAATCTAACCCTCTCTCAAATGCATCAGGGTAAGCAACAAAAAAAACTCCTTCTCTTCTCGTCTTACGAGCATACCCTATTCAAGATTTTTAAAACGCGTATTTAGGGAAAGGTTTCTACACCTTTATTAAAAAAAATTCATTCTCATTCCTAACTGAGGAGATGGACGGAGTGAGAGTGGATGAGCTAATTGCGATCACCAGTTGCCCTCCAATCAAATCCCTTATTTGCTGTTTTTTCTCCTAATCTTCTGTTCTCATGTCCAATTAGGTGATCTATCCTACTCCATCACACCCAATCCTTACTCAACTCCCTCCCCAGTCAACACCCTCATTCACCTGCTAGATTTGATGATTAAAATACATTAATTCATCATACACATTTAAATTCTTGGTTCTTAAGTACTTTTCTGTAAAATCAATGAAATTAAAAGTCCCAAGTGAATGTCTTTTCCATTTACTTTCCAACAAAAAACCTATTGAATTGATTGTTCGTTACTCATTCCCAACTCGCTTCCTTCTGTGTGTCGGCGTTTCCATCCATCATTTTGCTTCCCAAATCTGTGCCACAATACTTTTTCTTAAGAACAAATGACGATTGCATTACCCACTAATGGCGTAAATAATTGAGGTGATTAAAAACGTAATCAAAGTTTATTTAAGTTCATAATTTGTTAATGAAAGAATTGAATTGGGTAGGTGAAGAGTCGCTTTTTGATATGGGTTAATGGTGTTTGAGCTAAACATGACGCTAACAAGTACTTGGAGATCGAATACTTCATCATTAACCTAAGTGGTATGGTGGGTGGCAAAGTTGGTCATTTTTTAGGGTTAATTAAAATAACCCATTCGTCTTTTCCTACAAAAATTAACAAAAACATTTCGCATCCTTTTTGATCCCTCTCCACTTTGTTGCATTTATAAACATCCATCCAATTCAACTACGACCTGCCTACTTCCACAGTTCCTTTTGGGGGTTTCGTTAATTTTTAAACGCAATGGGACTCTTTGTTTCAAACTCAATAAGAGAGATTCATGAATTGGGTATAGTAGATTACTGTCTTTTATCATGAATTTAAGTACCAATTTGTAAACCCTAAGCCTAAGATGACGTATTTTTCTTAATTAATAGGGTTGTGCTTGGATTAACCAAAAGAGATGAGGATTATTTTGTTGTTAGGGTTTGTGAGATCCCTCATCGGTTGTAGAGGGAACGGAACATTCTTTATAAAAGTGTGGAAACCTCTCCCTAGTAGACGCCTTTTAAAATCAGAAGGTTAACAACAATGTGTAACAGGTCAAAATAGACAATATCTACTATAAATGGTTTCAGAACAAGTCACCATACGGAGCTTGAGTGGTGTTAGAGTCAGACATTGAGCAGTGTGCTAGTGAAGATGAAGCATTTCTTATAAGAATGTGGAAACCTCTCTCTAGTAGATACGTTTTAAATCTAATACGAAACGGGTCAAAGTGAACAATATCTACGAGGGGTGAAAGTATTATTACATCATGCATGTACTAAACATTTAAACGAAAGGGTTTTGTGTGTTATGAAACATCAAAATGTAAAATGTTTTGGAACCCAAAAAAGGAAAACTCATACGTGGTTGGTTTTGCATAGTTACAAGAGACGAGACACCGTCGGAACATAACAAGTGTAGTTTATGTTGTTGAACTACAAAGGAATTTGTGTCTTCTTTTAAAATTATGTCTGTACCTGGTCAAATGGTCTTGTTTTGCAGTATCTTCAAAGTAATTTTAAATATATGCTTTATTTTTCCTCTTTGGACACTTGGCATCTGAATTATCAACATCGTCTCTTAAATTTTCTCATCAAAATGACGCTTTGAATTCTCATTTCTCTAAATAATCACTAAAACTAGATGCATTGAATGCTTTTGAAAGTACGTAACAAATTCATAAACTTTCAATATCTTGGTCTAAATGGATAATGGAACCAATATTTTTTAAGTTTATGTTTAAAAGTAGTCAAGATTATGAAGACTTGTAGGGTAAAGGGTGGATGTTCATACCCACTAACCTACGCCAAGAGACATAAGTCAAAACCCAAAAAAAGAGGAGATCTGTATACCCAACCACCCATATGGTATTTGTGCTCTATTATCAATGGGTGACATTAAAATAATGATAGACGAACCAACAAAGAAAGAAAAATTAAACACATGTAAAATCTTCAAATGGATAGAACCCTAAACTTTAAACAATTCTTTTTATAGCCACCATAGACTTTATGTGCTTTCTCCTTCACCTAAAATATATATTTTGCTCAAACTGGGTAAATACTTTTTGTTGTTGCTTAAGTAAAATATAACCCAGGCTTACCTACCTCATGTACATTTTTAAATATATGGATCAACTTACCTTCGGTATCCGATCCCTCTGACGTTTTCCTACGACATAATCACGTTTCCTACTTCTTTTAACATGTTTTGTCCTCACTCACATGTATTTCAAGAAAATTCTTAAAAAGTCCCCCAACATACCATTGTTCTAAGTAAAACACACTTAATAATGAAATTTTTATGACCGAACTACTAAAAAACAGAAGAGCCACCTTTCAATTTTTTAAAGTCCTTTTTAGTCATTAAGATCGCTCTCATTCGAATATGATTTAATTCATTCATGGACTCCTCCTTTACTCGAACACTTCTTAAGAAAGAAGGGGGAGATCGATTAATTTCATAAATTCTTTTTATACGCTCAAGTTTATCTTTTGAATAAATTATAATGTTAAATGTTGCACGAAATCAAAATTTAGATTCATAAAGAAAGGAATATTTTAGCTATATTTAATAATATGATTATATTATAAGATTTCACTTTTGAAAAGTTGGTTTTAGAAATCTTGGCAAAATTTACTTTTTTGTAATTTTTAATTTTTTTAATTTTTAAAAGACATTTGCAAAAGGCAAGTATATATATAAGAAAAGAATGTGGGGGGAAGCGCAGCCTAGCTATAATTATGAACCAAATAGACTATTTAATCAGATTATTACCAATATTATGTCGAGCATTTCCTTTTAAATATATAATTATTTTACTTTAAGAAAAGAAAAAGAAGCCGGTTTTTTCATCATGAACAGAGCGCCAAGACAATGTAGAAAATAAAAAAACCGGGCCATTCATGGAACAGGTTACAGGTCGGTGAGAATATTATGAATAAAATATTATTATTGGAAAGCTGGAGGAAGTCCAGTCGTGGCCCCTCCAATGCCACATGGCAACACCATATTAATCTCCCTACTTTCAGAAAGGACACGTAAACGTAGAGATGACGAGATGGCTGATGTACATTGCCTATGTGGTGGAGTAAAAGTTGAATAAGCAAAAACTTGGTTTTCCCTTTTTTTCTATTTTCTAATTATAAATTTGGTGTTAAAATTTATATCCTTAATTAAAAGCTTATGATTTTGCTAAAGTAGTGTGTTCAATAACAAGCAATTAATCATAGAGTAAAACAACGTTTTAGTATTGTTTATAAACATTTTAAAGAATTTAATGAAGAAAATTTTTAAAACCATCACACTAAACTTAAAAATTTATAAATTTTGTTGTATCTTTTTCCTTTTTGTTGTGCCACTTCTGATGGTTGGTTACATGTGTAAGCTCCATATTCAGCTGACCCATCTCCATTTACTGCAGCTAACCACACCAGAGCATTGCCATGGTAGCTCCTCTGTCTTTTTCATTGCAAAAATGGTGGACCCCAGAATCTTCATCCTTCTTCTTCTGATTGATCTCCCATTTCATGCGTGTGCATTTTGTAGTATATATTAAGAGTATTCCAACGTGAGGGCTTAGATAGAATAAACCCAACCACAAATACAATCACAAACAGGGAGGTTCAGATAAAGGTGAATAAGCCTTGTGGGGCTTTTGGGTCCTTCAAAACAACACCAAAGCAGCGGCCTGACGCCTATTGGTGCTTTCAGGTTCATCCCCGCCAATTGTTAGAGAAAAGGTTGAAAAATATGGGGAGGCAACCTTGCTGTGACAAACTTGGAGTTAAAAAAGGCCCTTGGACTGCTGACGAAGACAACAAACTCATCAACTTTATACTCACTAATGGGCAGTGCTGTTGGCGGGCCGTCCCTAAGCTCGCTGGCCTCCGCCGTTGTGGCAAAAGCTGCCGCCTTCGTTGGACCAATTATCTCCGCCCTGATCTTAAGCGAGGCCTTCTCTCTGAAGCTGAAGAGCAATTGGTGATTGATCTTCATGCTCGTCTGGGAAACAGGTTGGTGTTGTTGTTATTATTATTATTATTTTATCATTTTTGGGACTTGGGTCATCGGAATTCAGTAAAATTTAAGAAAAGTTCTGATTTTTTGGGTACCCTTTTGGTGATTTTAGCTTCAAAGCTCCTTCTCAACCACCTTCATTTCTTGAATCTTAAGCTGAGAAGTTCATTTACGCATTTTGAAGTAATGTGTAGGAAAGAAGACAAACTTAACGTCTGTTTGTATTCTAAATTTGTATCTTAACTATACATTCAATGTCTTGTTTCATATTTTTCTGTCGCTTTCTACCTCTCTCTTTGCTTTTTGTCAAATCCCGGCGTGATTTAAGATGACTTTCGAACCCCTTTATAAGAAACTACCTATGAATAAACTCTAGTGTCTTTCCTTTTAACTTTTCAAAAAATTTCCTTTCTAACTTTTCATATTTCTTATTTATAATTATAAACGTGGGACTTTTTCCCGACGATTTAATATTCAATCTAAAAAAATTTATAATTTTAATCATTGATGTTTAGATGGTCGAAGATTGCGGCGAGATTGCCAGGAAGAACGGATAATGAGATAAAGAATCATTGGAACACACACATAAAGAAGAAGCTCATCAAAATGGGGATGGATCCAGTAACACACGAACCCCTCCAAAAACAGCCAGAGAATCAGAAAAACGAGTGCCACAACCCCAACAACAACAAGAAGACCAAAAAAACGGCGGAAAGCTCCGCCGGAAACCACCATTGCAAGGAGGAAAACGAGAGCGTTATGGATAACTCAAGCTCCCCGACGAAGACGGAGAACAGCAGCTCCGTGAACACAGACGAGTCGCTTCTTCTAGACAACCTCATAAACACCAGTTTCTGGATTGAAGAAGAAGCTCTTTGGAACAACAACAACAACCTAGGTGGACATGGATATGGAGGCAATTTTTCATGGGAAGAGAATTGGTCTTGGCTGCATGAGTGTGAGGATTTTGGTATCCATGATTTCGGTTTTGACTGTTTGGATGATTTTGAATTAAACGCCATCAACACAACAGAAACGGAAGGAAAACACTAGAAAATAAAAGAAAAGAACATAAACAAAACATCATAAGGAAGATTAAATTTCTTGTTTTTTGTTTTTTGTTTTTTTGTTTTTTTTTTAAAGAAGTATTTAATGTGGACATGTTACGAAGTACCATGTACATGAAGTGTTTATTGTTGGGTAATTTAGTAAAGGAGGTTAATATGTACAAATTTCAAAACAAAAGAGTAGAGTGACATCAAAACATGTCCCTTTTAACATCAACAACCATTGTTGTAAGTTTGTGTAATCTTTGTAGAAAGAGAGGTGCGTATTTGTCTATATTACCATCCTTTCATATTAAACTCCGTCAATAACAAATCACTCGAGCTCCCGAACCAAAACACCTAACAAAGTAATCTCTTATCGAGTAGTTACCCTAGCAATATATATAATTTAAATTTCTTCCCTCTTTTCCATATTCTAATATTTTCTTAACCTACCAAAAAAGGACCATAATTAAACTTATTTTTTATTTCTTGCATGATTAACATGTACAAATATGGCTAATTGTTTAAGACCACATTGGATTTTCTTACATTTACCGGACAACATTACAATTAAAAAAGATCATATTTTTATTTATAAAGAAGCATGGGTAAAGATTTTTGAATTGGTCTCTCTCTCTCATCGTAACTCGAATAGTGACCTAAAAAAACACAATGATTAGCCAGAGGAATGAAATTAATAATTGCTAAACCTTTTTTTAGTTTTAATTGAATTCTTTTAAAATATGTCATGGCTCAACGTCTAGTGATCGAGTCAAGGGTCAAATTGACCGAATTTAATTGCTTTTTTTTAAAAAGTAGCGAAACCCAATTTATATAATCTAGGTTAGAAGAGTGAATCTTTTCTTGAAAGATCAGATCCAATTAGATGCTCCAAATCTAACATCTAAATGGGGTTGGGCCTTGCCTAAGTGGTCACCAAGATATATGGCTATTAGTTGTAATAAAAAGTAAAAAAAAAAAAAAAATTCTGAATTATTAACGTTTTGGAAATATGAATTTCTAACTATTTGATTAATGGTATCACAAATTTAAATTTATTACATTTAATTAATGCTAGTGTTATAGGTTACACTGACTAATTTTAAATGGGACAAATGAATGGAAATTGAAAAATTAAAATAATTCCTTTAGATATGTTAATTATGAACTCTCACATAAATCTTATAATTAGCCATTATTTTATTCACGAATTTTTAAATATAGAATAAAGTAGAATATGCGATTGAAGCCTTCTTGAATTATTTAGACAAGACATTATTTATTATTATTATTAAAAAATCAAATCCTCATCACTCCAATCGAGACAGCTTTTGGAATTATATTCATTATCCACTTTATTCCCATTATTGTCTCCCTTAATGATGTTAATTTAGGTTGGTGTTGGTGTTGGAGGATTATGTACATAATTAAAATGTTATAAGTTTAGGTTTTCATGTCGACATGTTGTAAATTTAAAGAAAATGGTAACATTAAAAATAGCAAAAAATGATTTTATTAAAATAGTATAGTCTTCAATCCCATCAACATGATTTTTAATAATTAAAATTGAAATATTACAAATAATTATTATAATATAATTAGTTAATTGGTTAATTATTGGAGTAGAGATGGAATTAGAGACTTGAGAGGGCGATATGGAAATATAATCGTCTACTCCTCCTCCTCTCTCTCTCTATTCCTGATTCCACCATGGAACCCACTGTCAATTTCCTTCAATCTCTCAATTCCTTGTTTCCATCGCATTCTGTTCAAAATCACCCCTTGATTTTCACTCTCCTTGCCGGTTTTCTCGTTCTTTTGTTTTTCAGATGCCGGCGCCGGCGCTTGCAGCTGCCACCGGGACCCCCCGGCGTTCCTCTGCTCGGAAATCTACTGTTTCTAGATCCACAGCTTCACACTTACTTCACCGAATTGGCCCGGAAATACGGTCCAATTGTAAAGCTCCAACTCGGTACAAAGATTGGTATAATCTTCAACTCACACTCTGTCGCACGTGAGGTGTTGAAGGACCACGATATCGCCTTCGCCAACCACGACGTTCCTCGGGCAGCCAGAGCCGCTACATACGGCGGTTACGACATAGTTTGGAGTCCATACGGACCCGAGTGGCGGATGTTGAGAAAAATTTGTACGATGAAGATGCTCAGTAACGCTAGTTTGGACTCTGTCTACGAGCTCCGCCGTAGAGAGGTCAGAAACACCGTTGCTCACCTATACCGGCGAGCCGGGTCGGCGGTGAACATAGGAGAGCAGGGGTTTTTGACGGTTTTCAACATCGTGACGAGCATGTTGTGGGGTGGGTCGGTGGACGGGGACGAAAGGGACGGGATTGCGGCTGAGTTCAGAGAGCTAATTTCGGACATAACTTTGCTGTTGGGTAAGCCTAATGTGTCGGACTTTTTCCCGAGCTTGGCTCGTTTCGATCTCCAAGGCATCGAGAAACAAATGCTTAAGCTCGCACCAAAATTGGACAACATCTTCGAAAAGATGATCAATCAACGACTGAGAATGGCCGATGGGGACGAGAATCAGGACAAAAACGATTTCTTGCAATTCTTACTTCAGATCAAAGACGAAGGCGATTCCAAGACGCCTCTCACCATGGTTCAAATCAAAGGCGTGCTCATGGTAATTATTTTCTTGATTTTGAGGGGAAAAGAACAATTTCAAAGAACAATTTATTTAATGAAATTGAATTTGCGGACAGGACATGGTGGTAGGTGGAACAGACACATCCTCAAACACCATTGAGTTTGCGATGGCAGAGATGATGAAGAACCCAAATGTTCTAAAGAAAGTGCAAGAAGAATTAGCCGTCGTGATCGGAGACGAGAACATCGTAGAAGAGTCCCATATTGAGAGTCTGCCATATCTGAAAGCCGTAGTGAAAGAAACGTTGCGTCTGCATCCAGTGTTGCCGCTGCTAGTGCCGCACTGTCCGAGCGAAACCACCGTGATATGTAATTACACAATCCCAAAGGGGTGTCGGGTGTTCATCAACGCGTGGGCCATTCAGCGAGACCCCAATCAATGGAGAAACCCATTGGAGTTTGAGCCGGAGAGATTCTTGAATGATAAGATGGATTTCAACGGGAGTGATTTCCGATTCATTCCATTTGGATCAGGGAGAAGAAACTGCGCAGGGACAGGGTTGGCGGAAAGAATGATTATGTATTTGCTTGCCACGTTTTTGCACTCGTTTGATTGGAAATTGAAAGAGGGTGAGGAATTGAAGACCGACGAGAAATTTGGGATTGTTTTGAAGATGAAGACTCCTCTGGTTGCCATCTGCACTCCCAGGCTCTCCCACCCCACTCTGTATCGGTAACTAAGTGGTTTGGTCTTATTTTATTATTATACTAATAAAATAATGTAATTGAATCTCTGTTGGAGTGCCTTCAAATAATATCGGTTTCAAATAATTTTTTATTTCTTATTTTAATCCGTTTATTTATTATGGCCACACAGAATATTGCAGCCAACCGACACGTTTCTTAAAATTTATTAAACAAAAATCCAACCTAATATCCCTTTTTGTTCATAACGTAAATGAATTATAGTTAAAATTAATTGCTACTTCTTACATAACTTAAAATGATTTTTTTTTTCACAAATAGAGATTAAAATATGATAAATTCTTTTCAGTTTACAAAGTGTCAAGGTTTGAAATTCGAACCTTAAATTAGATTTTTATTATATATTTCCTTAATTTATTGTTTATATTTTACTTAGCAAAATTTTGAAAAATAAGAAATCTTAGTTTTTTTTTGGGTGCCCTTTGGAATTGTAAAGCCCGAAATGGCGACCTCTGATTCGGCTTTACGAGGAAGAAGTAGCGCAGACTGCAGGCGCAAGGTCTCCTTGATGACCGCCTGTAAATAGGGGAGCTTGTTGATGTGCGATTCTTCAACTGGATTTCCTTTCCCAATCACTCGCAAGAGTTCTTCTTTGAGTTTCAACATAGTTTCTGGGTTCTTCAAAAGATGTGCCATTGCCCATTGCACGATTGATGTAGTCGTCTCTGTTCCTCCCGTAAATAACACCTACAACCATTTCCAATTCCAACTCAAATATTATTTATGCATCCAATGAAATAGAAACAGAGTATTGAGTGTTTGATTTGGTGGCAGCAAAAGTAATTTCAGTTCATTCAATTCAACGGAGGATACAAATAAGTGAAATGCAGAAATGTTTCCCATTGTGGCGTAGAAAGGCCCATCAAATAATGTGAAGCCCATAATTGGGCACAAGTTTTTAGCCCAAAATTCATATGAAATTTCAATAATCAAATATTGGTATCTGTCTGTGGAACAACCCCACCACCGCCGTGGAGCCTTTTCCTTCCCAACACAAATCCCAATCAGCCAGCCACCGTATGGAATAGTATTCCCTACTTTCCATTTTAATGATAAATAGATACAAATGTAAGAAATATGGTTGCAATTCAATTCAATTCAATTAACAAAAAAGAAGAAGAAAAGGGTAAAGTAGAGGCCAGAGGGATTATTTTGACTACAAATACACGCCTGTCTCACCGACACTCTAATTCCTCCAAATCAATCTCCACCCTCCGATTACTTCCGTACCATCTTCCCTCTTATCTTCTTCCCATCCCCATTGCCATCACTCACTCACTCACTAACTCGCTCTACTGTGTCAACCCAAAATCGACACTCTCTTCCACTCTCTCTCTACAGCTTCCATAAGAGAGACAGATCCCAGAAGAAAAACTCCAAGTCGTAATGGGGGAGGCACCCACCTGGGCCACCCGCCGTTTGAGCAACCCAAATCCGACGTCGTCCGATCACATCCTCGACTTTCAAACCGCCGGTCATGCTGCCGTCCGATCCCCTGCCATTTCAACGGCCCTGATCGTCCTCTCTTGGTACCTCTCCAACATCGGCGTCCTTCTCCTTAACAAGTACCTCCTAAGCTTTTATGGCTTCCGTTTCCCCATCTTCCTCACCATGCTCCACATGCTCTCCTGTTCCTTCTACAGCTATCTCTCCATCCTCTTCCTCAAAATCGTACCCGCCCAACAGATCCAATCCCGAAGGCAATTCCTTAAAATCCTCGCACTCAGCGCCATTTTCTGTTTCTCCGTCGTCTGTGGCAACACCTCCCTCCGCTACCTCCCGGTCTCCTTCAACCAAGCGATTGGGGCAACCACGCCCTTTTTCACAGCCATTTTCGCGTTTTTGATCACTTGTAAGAGGGAGCCGGCGGGGGTTTATTTTGCGCTTTTGCCTGTGGTGTTTGGGATCGTTTTGGCGAGTAATAGCGAGCCCCTGTTTCACTTTTTTGGGTTTTTGGTCTGTGTGGGTTCGACGGCGGGTCGGGCTCTCAAATCGGTGGTGCAGGGGATTTTGTTGACTGCGGAAGGGGAGAAGCTTCACTCCATGAATCTGCTGCGGTTTATGGCGCCGATGGCGGCGGGGATTCTGCTTCCAGTTACGCTTTATGTGGAAGGGAATGTAGCGGCAATCACGGCGGAGAAAGCTCGGGAAGATCCTTGGATTTTGTTTCTGTTGGTTGGGAACGCAACGGTGGCGTATTTGGTGAACTTGACCAATTTTCTGGTGACGAAACATACAAGTGCTTTGACGTTGCAGGTGCTGGGAAATGCGAAGGCCGCCGTGGCAGCCGTCGTGTCGATTCTGATATTCAGGAATCCGGTGACGGTCATGGGAATGGCAGGATTTTCTGTGACGGTGATGGGCGTGGTGATTTACGGCGAGGCGAAGAAGAGATCCAAGATTACGACGCATTAAGGGGAAGATTTATTTTTCTTTTTTAATTTATAAAGTTAAAAAAAATTAATTGCTTTGATTCATTATATTATTAAATCATGTTTTTGGGTTTGGGTCTGTAATTTGATCGGAGAAAAAGGGATTATCTATAGAATTAAAATGGAATTGTATAAAGTGATTAATAGATATGAAGGATTTTCCAGAGAATTAGTTGAATTTGTTTGGGATCTTGTTTTGTCACCTTAAGACTTTAATTGATTGGAGCATAGAGAGAGAGAGAGAGAGAGAGTAAAGTTTTTGTGCTGTTTTTTACAGCTGTGTTGGAATATGGATAAGATGGTCACCCAATTGCATGCCCCATTCTTTTAATCTCATGTAGTTCTTTGGGATCTAAGGCTTTATTTTGTCGGTTCAGATCTATTTCTATTTCTGGGTATAATTTTCTTCATTATTTATTATATCTAAACATATTTTTTTCTTAAATACTACTTTTCCAACCAATAAATTATTCTGAATTTTATTTTTGGATAAAACAAACGTAAATCAAACATGGAATTATCGAACAGTCAATTGCAAAATAATAAAATAGATCAATCACGCTGAAATCCCCCCGTTAATTTCTAAGCCGTCATCAGACAAAGGATGCCAACCACCACGGCGACCAACCCTAATTTGCCGGAAACAACCGATCTCGGGGCTCCCGATGCCGGTGGTGGCGGCGGCGGCGGCGGAGGCGGAGGTGGTGGAGACGAGCTGGATCCGCCGGGAAGCGGGGAACTGGCCGGAGCCATTGCCATGACCGTAATGACGAGCTTCTGATTTTTTGCACAGTGGCCCTCTTTTCCACTGATGAACCATTTTCTTCCGGGCTGAGTCAGTAAAACGACGTCGTGTCCAGTGTTCGTTGCATTCTTGTCAGTTGGTATTGTGCAATTGTGGAATTGACCGCCGTTAACGTCATATACGTTGTCATCCTTCGCTTGGTATTTGAAAACTGAAAACAAGGGGAAAAAACAAATAATCCGACAACTATTTAATTGTTTCGGAAAAAGAAAAAAAATAATAATAATAAAATATTTGTTATTTTGATACAAAAATTAAGTTTATTAATATTCTTCTAATTCAAAACTCCGAAAATATTTGAAAAATGACTTACTAAGATTATCGCCGACGTAGAATGTTTTGTTCTGAGCCCAGTCGGTGTAATTGACACCAACCTTCCAACCAGCATCATCTCCGACGGTGTAATTGGTGGCCAAAGCGGAAGGGGCGAAAATGGCCGCAATGGAAAGGAAGACGAAGAGATGAGAGGTGGAGATCGCCATCGAAGAAGCTCGAATTTGTTGGTCTTTGAAATCGCTCGAGTGTGTAGTTGGGAGTATCTGGTTGTTGGGTTGGTGGGTATTTATAGATATGCTTGTTGAGTGCGGAGAATTGGAGAATAAATGGACGGCCGGCCATGGGCGGCCGGCCATGGGTGGCGGAAGGATACAAAAAGAAGAGGGCTTTTGACGGCTGGCCGTGGGCTGGCGGAAGGATACAAAAAGAAGAGGGCTTTTGACGGCTGGCCGTGGGCTGGCGGAAGGATACAAAAGCCAGCGCAATGCAAGTGCCTAGAAAATTGATTGTAGATGTTTACAAAGAGCACTATGAGAGCTTGTGTCTTACGATGCATTGTTTCATCAGAACGACCTCTCTATGAGTTTATAATATGCTTACAAACACCATTTTTTTATTTCATTTTTTTCATTGGTTTTAGATAATTTACTAATAAAACATATGTCTCATTTAAATTTTAAAACACTAAAAATAATTAATTTTGAAATTTTAGAGACATCAAATTTTAAGATTTTTTTAAGATATTAGGTTATTTTGAGAGTGATGTTTAGAGTACAAAATTTATCCAATGCAACAAATAAAATATGATCAATTAAGTTGGAGTATTTTGTATTATTGATTTTGAGCATTTTTCGTGGCCTAAATTCATAGTTAAATTTAAATATATTAGGTAGTACTTTATAGTGTTTTATTTGTCAAATTTGATATATATATATATATTTCATTAATTGCATAATAATTTTAAAAAACAAAAAATGCAGTGAAAAGCCCCTCTTCATGATGCAATATGCTCAATACCCACTCCTAAAAATATTATATTTTTAATTATTAGAAATTTAAATCTTCCATATAATATATATATAAAATTCAAAATTTGAATTAAAGTTATAAATATAATGCTTCGTCAATGTTGATAGTGTACCACGAAGGCATCGTGATTAAGGAAGAATTTGTGTTGTTCTAAAATCAAAATAATAGAATTATTTTAGTGTATTTACGAGATAAATATAGCCCGAAATATTTAAATTCCAATAACAATAAGCAGCAATGCAGCTGCAAGAGAAGTACAGGAGGCAGCTCCATTCATACAGTATAGAAAAACCAATCATAAAACAGCTTCCTAAAAGTTAAATACACAAACAAACTCAAAACTTCAATCCATGATTACGTCATTATTCCCGCCAGAGCGCCAACCGCCACTGCCAAAACCCCAAGGTGGCCGGAAATAGCGGCTTTCGAGGCAGACCCGGACGGCGGTGGAGCAGTGGGGCTCGGACTGGGAACAGGCGACAGCGATGGTGGGATGCTTTCGCTTGGAGTTGGAACCGGCAAGTGTGGGGTAGTTTGGTTATGACTAGGCGCAGACGCTGAAGGAGAAGGAGCGGAGGTTGACGGCGGCGGTGGAGAGGACGCCGGGGGAAGAGACGACGGCGGGGGAGAAGCCTGTCCGCCGTTGGACGGTGGGTTGTCTACGAAAATTACAAGCTTTTGTCCTGATTGACAGTGGCGGGCAATGCTGCATATGAACCATCTGGTTCCAGGACGTCTCAATGGAATGATATCGTTTCCAGTTTTCAGCGGGGATTGGTTTGTAGGTGCGGCGCACTCTGCGAACGCCGTTACGTTGACGTCCAATACGTTGTGCACCCCTTTCTTATACTTGAATACTGTAAAAAAAATCATATCTTTTAGGAAAAAAAAAAAGAAAAAGGAAACCTCAAAATTTGTCCCAATGAGATTTACATTTTGAAAAATAGATTAAAACACTATATTATTAATTAAAAAAGTTTATGGATAATATGTATGCTTCATTTCATTCACAACAACAATTGAATAAATATTATTTAAGGTTTTGAATTCAAAGGAAAATTTCACCTCAAGTTCTTATTCGTGCCGTTATTTATTTTGGTACACTTTGGATGAAAACAAGAAAAGATGAAGAGAATAATCCACCTAGATTATCTCCAACAAAAAACGTTTTGCCAATAGTCCAAGACGAGTAGTCGACTCCAAGGTCCCAACCCTGATCATCCCCCACGATATGATCGGTTCCTGCAACAACTGAAGAAGGGACCAAAAAGAAAGCAAGAAAGAGGAAGAGATGAGAGAAGTTGAGCATTTTGCAGCTACGGTGTTGGAGCGGCCAGCTGAGACCAGTTTAGTTATGAGGCTGCTTTTGCTTAGTGGGTATTTATATACACCATTTGTTGGGTCCATCCGGGCATGCCCTGACACAACAAGAAAAAGATAGATTGGCCAGCTAACAAGCGTGTTATCTTCACTGAACATGGTTATATGGTTAAAGGGTTCATATTCCATTTGAACGAGGTTTATATTTTAAGGTTTGTTTGTGACATCATATGTACGTCCATAAACTAAGAATTAAATATGCCAGCCATGCTCCAACTGGAGTGTACCTCTTGATTATCGATCCAAGCTTCAAATTTTTACTGTCTCATATGTAGTGTGGTATTAAGAAAAGACAAGAAAGAATTGAATATTTATGTTTGGGTTTTTGTTATTGTATTGGGAGATGGGCTTAGTTGGTGAGTACCCAAGGAAGAAGAGGTTCCGGTGAGCCCAAGTCAAAGTTAGTCCTCCAACCCTTTATCATAATCCATTTCCAAGCACACAAGGAACACAACAACAGCGGATAGGATGAGAAGACAGGTGCGTTTTAGAAATGGTTTAAGCAATTATGATGTTATTCTATGGAAACCTTAAAACATCCATAAGATGAAATGTGATTTGGAGGAGTGAATTAAAAAGTGCAATTAACATGAAGTGAATGGTAAGGGGATATGGGAAACGAAGTGGAAAGGCAATAATAGAAGAGAAGCAAAATGGTGTGGATGGGCATGAAAGAGAGAGAGAGAGAGAGAGAGAGAGAGAGGAAATGAGGGGCTTGGGTTTGATGGAGAGTTGAAACACATCTGTATTAGCTAACGAAGCTTGATCTGTTTCTTCTCTTGGCCTCAAACATCAACATCCAAATCCCTTTCCCTTCCCTACCTAAGCTTCACCATCTCCACACTTTCCTCTAACCTAATGCTTCTCTCTCCCTCTCTCTCTTTTTGTTCCTCCATCTTAAATTTTCATCCCCATGTGTTTCGTCAGTTTTGTAACAATTTGTTTTCTCCTATTATTCATTTTGTATCATACACTTATAATATGAAGATTTGAACATTCTTCAATTCCACTAAAAAGGATGTAAACTACAAAACTAAGATTAAAGAATGTGATAAGAAAGAGAAGAGAGGGCATTGTGTGGGGTTCAATAGTTAAAATTTGATTCACAATGTTTTTAAGGATCCCACCCGCCCATGTATTGCTCATAAATGAAGGCCCAATTAAATTCTCCTAAGATTGTGGTTGAGTTTGGCGCTCAATTTTTGTACCTTACCCACATCGGATTCATTCAATCTTTTTTTCTTCTTTTTAGTCACAAATTTCTTATTGTTATTGTAAAAATTGTCTTCCCGCCTGCCAACGTCGGTGAATACTCTAAAGTATTGCACCATCAATTTCCGTGTGTAAAAAATTCTCAATATAAACAGGCAATTAAAGAAATTTGGTTAAATTATTATTATTTTTTTTAAAAAAATAATATATAGTTTTGGAATATTTGGCTGGCTTGCCTTGCTTTAATTTGGCTGATTGGGCTCTTGAGGCTTCCACATGGGTATTAAATTAATACCCTTTTTTTATTACACATGAAAAATGGTACATAACTATATTAGGGAACATGTTCAATTCACATTTTCCTTTTTATTTATTTATTCATTATTAAAAAGGTATTACCTTTGATTTATAATATAAGTCTATTAGCATTAATTGGGTGAGTTTGCCAATTTGTTTATAATTCAGTATTTTTCAATAAAAAGAGCATTTAAAAACAAAAAGAAAATAATAGTTATCTTTTTTAGAGAGTGAAATAGTAAATCCAAAACTTAAATTCTGTACTAATTATAATATACCATTTTTAAACAACTATTTTTAGCAAAATGGGACAAATAATTAAAAAAAAAAAAAAAAAAAACATGGTTGAAAATAGAGGTAGCTTATGTTTATCTAAAATATAATAGAGCCAATTTCTTTCTCAATCAAAAAGAAATTTCACAAATTATAATATTATTCAAAGGGTATTATGGTAAAATCGGAAACCCTTCAAAAGAAACATTCTTGGAGCCATTAGAATCGCGCGGAAAATCCCAATGTAAACAATACATTATAAATTCTTTTATTTTTTTAAATTCTTTTCGAAAAAATAAGACTTCAAATAATTCAATTTTGTCGATTCTACTCTTCGAGTCTGCCGCCGGAATTTTGCGCGTCTGTCCGGTGAAAGAAACTCCTCGCCCCTCGCCGGCGGCAGATTCTCTTCCGGCTCCGGCCAATTGAAATGACTCTGCAATGACCCATACCCGATTCTTCCGGAACCGGAATTCCAAATCCAACAAAGAAGGAGAACCCACCACAAGCGACGGCGGAGGGACCGCCATGAGAGTTATAGTGCCTCTGCAGGGCATCGTTCAAGGAAGCGGCGGCGTCGTTTTGGGCTCTCTTATACCTTGCGTTCTCTTCTACTTTCTTCAGCTCTACTTGAAACGAAACCGGTCCGAGCCAACCGAGGACCCTCCATCTTCACCGGAGGTGGATTCTCCGGGGAATTCTTCGTCGCCGTCGAGTAATCAGTCCGTGGAGCTCTCTCCTCTGCCTCGAACATTGTCTCGGACCTTCCTCTCGTCCAGGTCGAACGGGCCGGTCTGCGTTTCGTGTCGGGCTAATTCGATTGCCAAAGTTGGGGAATCTTCTATTTTCGTTGGAATGAAAAAGTTCTTTGAGGACCCATTTGATGAATTGGACAATCCGACGGGGATTATTCAGCTTTCTATTGCTGAGAACAAGGTGGGTGGCTTTATGCTTTTTGTTCGTTCGAATGTGTGTCAGCAAGAATTTTCTGTTCTTTGTTTATCGGTTTCTGTGTTGACGAATGTGGATGTTTAATTAAACGATGAAGTTGTCGTCGGACTTGGTGCAAAATTGGCTAGAGGAGAATGGAAGGGATGCTATATTAGGAGGAGGGAATCATAATGAGCTGAGTGTAGCTGGGACTGTTAGCTACCAGCCTTCAGATGGATTGATGGATTTGAAACTGGTAATCAAATTTCCTTGTCTTCTCTCTGTAATTAATATTTTGGAATCAGTTGGGTTGCCACTTGCCTGTATGAAGAAGTTTGAACTGCTCTGTTTTTTGTTCTCTTGTACATGCTTGGATTTGTGTTCTCTGCTACAAAGTTTCCAAGTTGTTTCAATTGCCGATGACTTTATTTGATATGTACCTTCGCTCCTGTTAAAGCCTTCATCCTCTGTTTATCTACATACTTGATTGTTATTCTTAGCATGATCTATGAATATGGCTTTTGGAGACTTGAAAAACTCTGTTTTTGTTGTGTTTAGAGATTAAATTTAGTAAGGGTAATGCAAATTTTGTGAATGAAGTGGTGAGATCTCAATGAGTGAAGCACAGAGTTGACTACAAAGAGCATAATGGTCAACATGGTGTATTGTATGTTTGAACGCCATCATATGCTTGTGTGTTATCTTTGCATTTGATTGGTGTGCACCATATGAAGTTCCTTATAGTGATTGTACTTTTGTTCAAAAGATTTACCTTGTCAAGCATCCATCTCCTCTGATATTCCAATTCTCACAGGCTGTGGCAAGTTTCATGTCTCAAGCTGTAGGGAACTCTGTTTCGTTCATCCCATCACAATTAGTATTTACAAATGGAGTGAGCTCTGCAATCGAAACACTTAGCTTTTGCATAGCAGACGCGGGACATGCGTTTCTTGTTCCTACACCATATTACCCCGGGTACTTGTTCGTTCCTCTTTCATGAACTATGGTTTCTAAGAATATCAATTGAGATTCTGAATCACAAAATGCAGTCTTGACAATGATGTAAAATGGCGAACTGGGGTGGAGATAGTACCTGTTCCCTGTCGTAGTGCTGATAACTTCAGTTTAAGCATAACTTCTCTGGATCGAGCATTCCACCAGGCAAGGAGTCGTGGCCTTAAAGTTCGTGGAATCATAATCTCAAACCCTTCAATTCCTGTTGGAAATCAACTTCATAAAGAAACACTCTACAAACTTCTGGATTTTGCCAGGGACAAAAACATCCACATAATATCAAATGAAATATTTGTAGGATCAACATATGGAAGTGAAGAGTTTGTGAGCATGGCTGAAATGATCGATTTAGAAGATAGCGACCGAGACAGAGTACATATTACGTATGGCCTATCTGAAGACATGTCACTTCCTGGTTTTAGAGTTGCTGCAATCTACTCTTTGAATGAGAATATCCTGGCTGCTGCTGGAAAGCTGGCAAGATTCTCATCTGTTTCTGCCATAACTCAGAACCTCCTTTCTTCTATGCTTTCAGATGCACAGTTCATCCAGAAGTTCATTGGAATCAATAGAAAGAGGCTTGGAGAAATGAATAGTAAATTTGTTGCAGGGCTGAAGGAACTGGACATCAAATACATGAGGAGCAATGGAGGGTTCTACTGCTGGGCTGATATGGGCAACTTAATCCGTTCTTACAGCGAGAAAGGAGAAGTTGAGCTCTGGGATAAATTGTTGGATATAGGTAAAGTTCATGTTATCCCTGGCTCTTGTTGTAATTGTATTGAGCCAGGATGGTTCGGATTCTGTTTTACAACTTTGATTGATAAAGAAATACCTATTGTTATGGACCGAATTCGGACAATTTCCGAAGCTTGTAAATCTTATACTTGAAATGAAATTACTGTTCTGTAAATATGTATCAGTTCTTTAAGTTTTCAAGCAAAATTGGCACCTCTGATAGCCATAAGCATGTTTGAATCATAACCATTCTCTCCTTTTACTTGATTGATTAAGCAAATATATGCCAAAGAGCTAGAGTCGAACATTGTTGATCTTGATCCTATATCATTTTGTTCTGTAGCTTGTGTTCTTATGATCTGATTCCATTTCAAGATTCTCTAATTTTCATCAAATTACATCAACTTTTGACAAAGTGCACGCATGTATTGAATAAAGAGTCGAATACATTAAGAAAGGAAGAGATAAAACCATGTCACCCTCTGATGAATCCCATCATTTTCTCTGATCAAAATGTGGGAATTTTTTGTGAAACTCAGTCCTTAAAGCCAAGTTCTCTTGATGAAGGATATTAGCTTTCTCCCTCAGCTTCTCATTCTCTTCGATTATAGTTTGATTTTCCAAATACAGCTGCAGATTCTTCAGCTCAATATCCTTCCCCTGCTTCTCTCCAAATGATCTCCTGCTGCTAAAATAAAAGCAAGCATCATTTCCAAATGAAACAAAAGTCACCCAAAAACATGAAAATTTTGAAATGGGGTTTTGTAAAAAAGCAACCTGGAAAGCCTCTGAACTTGAAGTTTGGACCTTTTTAAACGTCTCCTGTTCTTGGAAGTATGGATTTGATGAAACAGAATGCGTTGTGTTGCAGTGATGCACATTATTCTTCTATGCAGCTTCTTAGCTTTTGGTTTCCTTTGTAGCAGAATAAAGTGTGGAAGTTGCAGGGGAATGTGTGGGACTAAAGCTCATACTTATATAGAGGGTGTAGACTCACGGGAAAGAGAGGTGAAAGCAAATTGTAGTGATAATAATGGTTGGTGGACTTGTGATTAAGCATTCTTTATGTCCTGTGGCTAAAGCCATGGACGTCGTTAACTACTAGTGCCTTTTGACACTACCTAATAATGGGCTTTCTCGCCTCATTCTGTCAAAAGATGCTTCAAAGCTTAACCCGGCCGCACTTTCTTATAATGGGATCATTACACTCATTCATCTACTTTTTACCTTAAACATTTATATTGGGCCCGTCTATTCGTTTCATTCATGCGTTTCTTAAACTTGAACACGAACATTTGTCGAGAGATGCTTAAAAGCTCGACTCTACCATACTATCTTATAACAACATTAATTAGTTCCTCGTGCGTCCCTTTACGTTAGTATCTGTCATGAAATGCTTTAAAACTCGACTACATCACACTATACCACACTTTGTTATAATGAAATTAATGGTTCATTTTATCTTAAATACTTGTCGAAAGATGCGACCTTGTAGCGCTTTCTCATCGGGGTTTATGTGTTTCATTATTTTGGGTTTGAATAGAAAATGTAAAGAGTCAAATTTAGCATTGAGGACATAGGGGGAGGCCATATAGTTGGGTTAGTATGTTATGAGCATTCATTGAGGACATAGTGAGTGAATGAAGGTATGATGCTAATTTGTATATTTGTGTATGACTGTATTTGCAATGACCTTTTTGCTTCCACATTATCAAAGTTCATAATGATGCCTCTCTCCCTATTTCTTCTTCCATAACAATCATACCCTTCTTTTTTCTTTTTATTTATTATTTTCTCACTCACTTTTTCCATTTCCCTTTCACCACTAATATATACAATAATATATATACATACAGATTTGTATTTCTAAAAGTAGAATACTGCCCCACTTTCCATGAACTCTCAACCATTTGTGCTTGATTATAATGATTTCTTCAACTTGGATCTCATTGCCTCTACAATAACTTCATCACTTTTGAATAAAAATTTGTTGTTTCGGTTTTTGGGCTATATACATATTCACAACATGGATGTCCCATCGTGGTTCGTAGTTGAATTATGCCGTTGGTAGACTTGTACAAGAAGAGCACTATATATATGTACGAAGAATGTAACGCGTTTGGTAGGGAGAAGCTTCAACACCCTTATAAATATAATGAAGTCTCATTCTACGTGAGAGTGAGAATGAGAATGAGGATGATTTCTTGATTTACTGCTGCCTACAAGCAAGTACCCAATAATTGTAAGTTGAAATAATGAGGTTGGCTTTGGTCCAATATAAAAGAGAGGAAGAAGAGAATAGACCCACTGCAAAGCCTCGGCCTGCACCTTGTTTCCTTACTTCCTTCACCACCACCACTGCCTTTTGTACCAAAAAATGATGAGTTGAAGAGGGTGGGGGGGAAGGGGAGCTCAGATTATTGGCTTAGTCAACAATCTAATGAAGGGCTGGTGAAGTTTTCTTTACTATTATTATTACTGTTCTTCACCTTCAAGTATGTATGTTCCTTTCCTATTAGATTCTCATAAAAATGATATATAGGCAATCACATGCACGCTAATGATGAGATGCTATGCATCACTAAGTGTGTAATTGGCGTTATTCCTTGGTTCATTCAGTATCAATCTTGTCAAACTCAAACCCATTTCATTTTCATGTTGGTAATATCATGACACACACACACAGACACACACACACACACACACCACCTTTCTCTATGCAAATATTTGGGCCTGCTTTTAGAGCGACAGGGGCTCTAGTTCAAGGCTCATCTCTTTTAGTGCTGTATGTCACGTGAGCATTATAGGTGCGGTGATAGCAGCCTCGACAAGCTTCGCTTCAAATGAGTATCACAAAGAGAGTAAGAATTGGATAAAGTGTTAAGGCAAAGCAAGATACATCAATATCTACTATGTTGCAATGCAATCATTTACATTCTTCTTATTGCTACTTATCTTCATCATTTATACCCACTACCCATTATAATTTTAGTTTTTTACACTTGAAAGCCCAAATTCCTTTTCTAATATGTTTGGATGGGCTTACTGCGAGTTGGGCCACCCGGGCCTTTCTGGCCCAACTACTGTTGGAATTGGCTTGGATTAGTTAACTATTCGGGGCGAACCGGGTTGGGACCTCGGAAACCGAAAGTAACCATCAAGGGAGGGAAGGTATTTGAAAATATCGACACGTGGCAATTTCAATAATTGGGACACGAATTGATTTTAATATAATATAGTATATAATGTATTCCCTTTCCCGGCTTATTTCTTTAATTAAAAATATTTAACAAAATTGAGAGAGAATCGAATCAATCATTGCTTATGTGGACCCTAACTACCACCAGAAATAGTAGCGAACCTTTTGGAATTATGAAAATAATAATATTGAAAATTGCAAATAATCATGATAAATTATTTAATTTCATTGTACATTCAGGAAAAGAATTTAAAACTCTTTATTTTTGTCATCATGTACTCATTATCTCAAATTCTTTACATGCGTCTTGCAATAAGATTTGATGTTCTTAAAACTGCTTTAATAATAGGAAAAAAGAAAAATAAGGTAAAAAGATTATTGTTGATATTTAATTCCGTTGCAAAAAGAAATCCCCTCTAGAATTACCAAAAGGCCCATTCGTATTCGCCAAGCAATCATCGCAAAAGATTCTCAGAGAAAGGTAACCATCACGGACTGGATCATCTGAGCCGTCCAATGAAAATGAGTAGTGTCGTGGTGAGGATAACGAAACGATTGAACGGCTGAAAAAATGAGTACAATGTACACCTGTCGTATTGAAGCATTGCGCCTACATGGAAACCAAGAGGGCGCCGTGGAAGTAATGATAAACAAGGGGGTAGATTGTCGCATTGGTAATTCATCCGTATCGCTCCGTTAGCCTCAAATCCTCAACATAATCGGTTGTTCTCTGCGTTTCTTCTTCCTCTTCTTTCTTTCTTTCATTCTTTCATTCTTCTTTCCTCTCCTGGGTTTCCTCAGACTTTGATTCTGTTCTATCCCCTCAATCGAAATTGTTTCTGAGAGGCGGGGTTTTACAGTTTTTGAGTTGCTTCGATCTATTGTTGGCTGATAAGGTGTGGATTTTCATTTGCTGTTTTGACTTTGGTTGAACCTGATTAATCTACATCGTTTTTGTTTGGTGTGGAAGAAAATTTTGGTTTCTTACTTTTTCTGTGCTTCTGAATCTATTTTCTTGTTCTTTTGTGTTCCTTGATCATTGTCATACATGGTTGTTTTCGTTTTGTTATATTTCAATGTTTCTGCGATTCTTCGCGAGTTACGATTCTTGGAAGACTTGGTCGAGTTGTGGATTTTCAAGGAATTTATCTAGATGTACTCTTGCTCATAATTTGTGGATTTTGTTGATTTTGTTGATTGAACCTTATTGGCTTCCTGGTAGTATTAGGGTTTTGAAGCAAGAAGATGAAAAAGGGAATCGATCACAGATAAGTTCTATTATAATCCTAACGTCGAATTTTCGTTGTGCTCTTTTCCTGAAATTACAGCGGATTTAAGCGAGCGCGTAGGAAAACCATGGGTTCAGAACAGAACGATGGCACAAGCTACCAGCCGTCGGAGCCAAAGCTCTGCGCGAACAACTGCGGCTTCTTTGGTTCGGCCGGAACGGAGAATCTCTGCTCAAAGTGCTACAGAGACTCTCGAATCAAAGCCGAGCAAGCGGCTTCGGCAAAAGCAGCGATGGAGAAATCCCTTCAGTCCAAATTTCTTAAGCCGTCTGAAGGTAATGCTCCGGTTGTCTTCTCGGATTCATCAGTGGATTTAGATTCGGCGTCGTCCTCCACAGGAATTTCTCTCTGTAATTCCGACAAATCGCCGTTGCCGGCTATTCCGAATCGGTGCCGGAGCTGCAATAAGAAAGTGGGATTGATGGGATTCAAGTGCAAGTGTGAGGGAACCTTCTGTGGGACTCACCGGTACCCAGAGAAGCACGATTGCTGTTACGACTTCAGAAGTGATGGGCAAGAGGAGATCGCCATGGCCAATCCCGTGGTGAAGGCCGACAAGGTCGAGAGGTTCTGAGAAGGATTTGGCTCTGAACTTGGTAAATTTTTAGTGGGTTTGTTGCTATTATTCGTCTTCTTGGTTCCTTTTTGTCCCTGTTTATTTGGGTTGGTTTCATGGGGGATTTGGGGGGTAGATCTTGCTTGGTTTGCTGCTGGGAAGTGAACAACTATGGTGAATAATGTAGTTTGATTCCTTTCGATTCTGGTATCCTTTTCGTTCACCCCAGTGTTTGTAAAGCCTGGGCAGTGGTTTTACGAATTTGAAGATGAACAAACATTCTTCATGAACCTTCTTTGATCAGACATGAAATCAATCCATTTGAATTCTGAATTCTGAAGCGAAAGTGGTGTTTTCTTTTATTTTGGGTCCAGTTGGAAAGGGGGGATATGTTCAATTACTTTTGCCATGGTGATGATCCTTGATCCACTTTCTCAAGGTTTAGTGTTCCAAGACTATTTTGTTTGAGATTGATAACAAAAATATACCGAGATTATCACTTTTTTTTTTAGGGGATAAGTTGTTCTATGCTCTTATTTCACAGATGTACAGGTTGTTTTCATGGTTCAATTTCACAAATGTCCCAAATTAACATTATCATTTGTTAATCGCAAGTTTCTAAGCATTTGTTATATTTTCACTTACCAAAATACGCTCGCATCTAATTAATCTAATCACATTTAATATAATATTTTGTCTTATTATTTAACATTTTTGTGACTTTCTATTATTGAAATTTCCATGTATGATGAATGTGCTTTTCCTGTTGTGAATCAATTATATCACGAATTGATATTTTCTTTCAAGTTGTGATTTTGACTTTCCTTAATTGGTAGGCTCATATTTTATTTTCATTTTTATTTATTATTTTGTTCAACTTTTACTTTCCTTGATAGTGCCCATTTTCATTTATAATTTATTATATTTTGTTCAATTTTCTTCTTATTTTCCTAATGATACATCAAATAAGAAAGGAAAATTTGAAAATTACAAGTCTCCATCGAGATATTATTTGAGATGTTCGTTTGACCTACCACACAGATACCTTTGACCCATCTAAAACGGAAAAATCTCCTTTAAACAAGAGAGGAAGTAAGGAAGTAAGTTTGGACAATATAATATATATAAATTTAAGTTATTAGTTCACAATTATAAGTATAGTTTAGTATATGAGCTTTTAAATTTATATCTATATGATCATCAAAATCATGAATTTTTTAAACACAGAATGTTGAACTTTTAAAGGAGTTATTAAACACTATTTTTAAAGTTTATAAAAAATAAATAGAAAAAAAAAATTCAAAATTTTAGAAAGTAAATAAAACCATTTAAAAAGCTGAAAACAGTTGGAATTTAACCTGTAATTCTGAAATAAATGATTTGAATTAGATGGAAGACTATTAGAACGCGTAGAGATGAGAGTAAAGGTAGTAATATTGAAAGAGTGCTCAAAAGTTTTAAAAGGGAGGGTCGATTATTGGAAGAATGAATAGCAGTGGTTGGAATTTCTCTTTCAAATTGGTGATTGAGGTACCACATTATTGTGGATGGATACCTATTTGCTGCAACATGGTCTACCTTAAACTCAACTCCATTCCCTTATTATGTTTCACCTCCATTGACAAAGCTCAATAGATGTCAATTAGCATCTCGAAGCTAGTGCCTCAATCATCTAATCCTACAATAGTTGAACTCAAATTTATGTTCTTGCACAGCATTCAATATCATATAATACTTTAAACACACCAAAGATAATTCATACAATTTAACCTCTGGAGTAACCAAAGTTTTCCTCTCCTATTTGACTCAAATTCCTTTAAGCATAAAGAAAAGTGTCGCCTTCCAACTTTTGGAAAATGGATGAAAGTGTTGAGGAGTATCCAACACTACTTCATCTCTCCAAAGCTTAAAGGGAAAAGAAAAGGAAGCACCTTTATTTCTTGGGGTGGGGGGGAGGCATATGAGTTAAGAGAATGTCCCAAATTCAGACCATGATATGAGAGGTTAGAAGCAATGAAGCAAGAGTTTGCATTGCATGTGCACTCAATCAACAACTCTACACAGCCTTATCCCACCTGTTATGGTAGCCAACACAGTTCATAAAAGTAGTGAGACCTCCACAAAAATACATTATTGAATGATATAGAAACCAATAATAAAGTCGGTGTGTCAAAATTCAAACTCCTCCTATCAACAATAAAGGCATGTCACCACAAAAAAAGCTAATCTTTGTGGATTGAGGATGAATATGAACATAAATTTAGAGGTCGATGGTTCATTTTAATCGGACCACCAGGCCTGAACTGCAACTTTCTCAAAGGGATAACAGCTTGGGTCAATAAGAAAAGTGACCAATAACAAAAGGCTGCCCATTTCATTTAGTGGATATTAGGCAGCTGCATGCTTAAGGTCTGCAAATGGTGGAGCACAGCCTGTCCTCTCTCTCTTGTTCTTTCACTTTCTCTATGGCTCCCTCTCTTCCTTCTTCTTATTCGGATATCAAAATCATGTTCATCAGGTCTGAAACGACTTTCAAATATGTCCTAAAGCAATTAGCAAATTTGAAAAGTGGCGAAGGTTCGTTTCTCTTTTGGTTCTTTTTCTTTATAAAGAGTGTTGTGGGTGTGGGGCTGCTCATCTTTTTGAAACCCATTGTACATTCAAAGAATCTAACATGAAAAAATCTTGAGAGACTTCGATAATGGCTTCTACCAAAAGGTGTTGCCTAATATACTTTAACAAATAGACGATATGCATTGGTGTCACCTATTTTGGTTTGATGAACTTGCAATACAAACACACACACACACACAAACAAGATTCTGTAGCTACATTTTTCACTCTCTTCAATTACTTCCTCTGTATTCTCAGCATCAATAATGGAATTTTACTCTGTCTTCAATTCCTGTTTCAGCATATGTAAGGATGATGACATTCCTATAAGATTTCAAGTTCTTAACTCCAAGAATTTTAATTAATGTTGAAAGGTCAAATACTTGGCCTTGATTAATTAGACATATTAACCACCTTATTTGGTGGCTGCTAAGGCTACCCTTTTTATCTTAAAACCAAATTATTTTCTTTCCTCATTCTGACTTTGATTCTTATTTCTGTTCATAGACATGTGTATTAAAAACAATGGTAGGTAAAGATTAGATAGAGCCTTTTCAACCATCAAAATTTTGCAGGAAAAAAAACTTGGGCACTTAATGATTTGAGCTTCCCACCTTTGTTGCCTCCAAATATTATTATCATTGTACCTTAATCCAACCAAAGTTTCAGACCCACCATGTGATTAACAGTGAGTTTCAACTCCTAAGATTTTTCTCCTCCATTTCTCAATTTCTTTCATGGCATTTACTTACATTAAAGTTCGACACCAACCATACATAAAGTTGGTATCAAGTACGTCACATAATATCATATATATATATATATATATATGATATTTATATGGTTTTGTTTCATTTTTTTCTATTAAGGTTAAGGCTATCATGATGGACTGAATTTTATTTTTTCTTGTTATAGTTCTTGTTGTTTGTCCTGTAGTCCCTATGGGTTAGAATTATTGGAGTGGGATGACAAACCAATAACATCAAATTTAAGCAATAAAAGTACTCCAAGAATGATTTTGAGGGGCCATACAATAGATTGTGAGGCCCCTCCTCTTGGGTTATAAAGGGATACATTCATTTTCTCTATCTTTTTCATTACAATGTAAGCTAAACCATGGATAGTTTATCATATCATTATGTTGAATGATGGATAAATTTAGGTAAGTTTGGGCGTTTTGGCAGCAGCTGATTTCAAATTTTGTGCAGAAAAGAAGAAAATGTCTTTTGCATTTACTTTTTCGTGCAAAGGCTCTCTCTCTCTCTCTCTCACACTCACTTTAATTCTAAATTCAAATTCATTGAACATTATATATATATTTCCAAATTGTATCCCCATTACTAAAGTTTTTAATTAAAATATATATATATCCAACTATGTTATAGCGCTATCATGACATTCATATATAGATTCGGAAATCAAATTTGCTTTTGCTTTAAGTTGAATTTTAGATTTTTGAATAATACCATTTTTTTTTTTTTTTTAAATGAAAGTCTAAATGTCTCTAGAAGGTTTAGAAAGAGTCTGAAAATAATCTTTTGACATAACCTAAGTCAATTAGGATGTTACATGAAATACGACAAATTTAAGAATAATGAAATAGAATCTTTAGACAAAATAGGACAAATTATTATAATAAAAAGTAGCATTGATTTTCATGAAAATTAAAATCCTTCATTTTTATTATGTCAATTTTGGCACTGCTTCGCACGAAATTCAATGCATTTTGAGAGTTTTGACTGTTTTTAAATTAATAATAGAACAATTTTAGTGTTGAAAAATTAATTAGAATTTAATTGCAACTATTTATAAAATTTTAAAATTGAAACTGTGATGATATAATATCCCTGGTTTTTGCAAATTTTTATTTTACTAAACAAAGAAAATAAAATTTTCTGTCAAAAGGTCAAAATGGTAAATTCCGAACGGCGCGATGATGTTAATGGTCACACGACGTGATTCGTTTTGTTAGTTAATACTCTCACGAAGTAATTTGGTCAGAGTAAGACTCGGGTAGGAGTGCAATACTCTCACTAGAAACGGCGTCGTTTTGGCCTACATGATCCATCTTCAATCTCTTCTTCCTCTTCTTGAACTCCCTATTCTCTCTTGTTGAATCCATAGGGCGAAGGTAGAGAGAAAGGTACCGGATTTGTGTGAATCACATCCCCCACACGATTAGGTCCACTCCCACTTCCACTTCTACCGCCTGTTACTGCAGCTCCACGCTTCGCTTTCAGCATTTTGGGTCTTCGTTTGGGTCCCATTTCTTCCTTTTCTCTCTCTTTCTCTCAAATTTTCTCTCCGCCTTCTCTTCTCTGCTCTTTTCTTTTCTCTGAAAGCAAAAATACGCCATTCTTCAATGTCCTGCTAAACCCATTTCCCCAAACCTTCTGTCCCTCTTTGCAATGGCTGCTTCTGGGGGTACTGGTTATAGAAATGGCGCCACTTCTAGAAACTCTCTTAAGCCCGATAAGCTCTTTTCCCCTAATTCCCATCCCAAGTCTTCTCTTAAGTCCAAGTCTCTTCCCAATTCTGCTCTTCGTCGTAGTAGCCCTGCATCTCTCGGTGCTGCCAAGGATGACGGTGGAGGTTTGTTGTTCGCATTTCTGCCACTTGTTTTGGGGATTTTTTTTTTTTTTTTTTTTTTTTTTTTTTTTTTTTTTTTTTTTTTTTTTTTTTTTTTTTTTTTTTTTTTTTTTTTTTTTTTTTTTTTTTTTTTTTTTTTTTTTTTTTTTTTTTTTTTTTTTTTTTTTTTCTGTGGAGATCCTGGTTTTTTGTTTGTGGTTTATGGAGGTTTTGTGATTTGGTTTTGTACATGATTCATGTGGGTTAGTGATTTGAAATTGGGATATTGTAAAGGGATGATTTATTTGATGTTTATGGTGATTATATAACGATTTGTTGCGTTTGAAAAGGGAATCGTGTCGAGGGCTTTCGATTGAGTAATGGTATGGATGTTTGGAGGATTCTACTTGAAGCAGATAAAAACCGTTTTAACATGTAATGATTTTTTTTTAAAAAGTGTTTAATTAGATTTTGATAAACTATCATACTTTCACTTGTATGCTTTTTGTTTCATTAGTGAGAAGGATTGACTTTGAGTAGGCCTTTTTTTCTGTGTTCAAATTTCACACTTCCATCTCTTTCATTATGCACTAATGATCTAATCCTACCATTTGTACAAACCAATAAAAGTTTTTGAATTCATTATGTCCAAATGGTTTTCACGTTTCAATATTTTAATTTCTGTTTAGCTTTTTATGAAAATCCTGAAGTACATTTGTAACCGGAACCGTCACTTTATTGATATGGTCTTCCCTTTTCTCACATTGTTCTGTTCTATATTCTTAAGTTCATTGAATGTTTTTCTTTAATATAAGTAATGGCTGAGTGTAGTTCCTGGAAGAGTTCGAGTGGCGGTTAGATTGCGACCACGCAATTCAGAAGAATTGATAGCTGATGCTGATTTTGCTGATTGCGTAGAATTGCAGCCTGAGGTAAAATGGGAGCAACATTACACTAATAATACCATCTTCCTTACCATTATTATACTCTTAATGGAGTTATTCAAAACCTCAAAATATATTTCAGCTTAAAAGGTTGAAACTTCGGAAGAACAACTGGGATTCAGATACTTACGAGTTTGATGAAGTGCTAACTGAGTTTGCATCTCAAAAACGTGTTTATGAAGTTGTGGCAAAACCTGTTGTGGAGGTATGTTTACATTAGATTTTCAGTTTCCATCATAATTCTTGCTGTTTTTTTAATGAAAAAAAACCATGCTTGGTTTGTTCTGTTCATTCAATTCTTCTTTCAAATATTCATTCAAATCTTTTAAACTATTCATATATACACCTTTTAGCAGGAATGTGTTGAAGAGAAAAAGATTCACTATAATTTGCTTCTAATCTTTATCCAACTTCACTTGAAGTCTATTCTTTTCAGACCCTTGTTAATTTTTTTGCAATTTCCTTTGAGTGACCGACCATTTTTCTTATCCTTAAGAGTGTATTGGATGGCTACAATGGAACAATTATGGCGTATGGCCAGACTGGTACCGGTAAAACATATACTCTTGGAAGATTAGGAGAGGAAGACACTGCTGATCGTGGAATAATGGTGCGTGCTATGGAGGACATCTTGGATGAAGTTTCTTTGGAGACAGATTCTGTCTCGGTTTCCTACTTGCAGGTTGTTTCCCTCTGAAGTCACTATGCTACCATTTTCTACTGGTAGTTGTCTGCAAAATCTAGTGCCACTTGTCAAGCACTTTTGATTTCGCGTTGTCTCTAAGAAGTTCTTGTGTGCTGAAATTTTAGTTCTTTGTATTTTCATGATAAACCTTTAATTGCTAAACTTCATTCTCTTTTAATTGTGTCTAGCTTTATATGGAGAGCATACAGGACCTTCTTGACCCTGCAAATGATAACATTTCCATCGTAGAAGATCCTAAAACTGGTGATGTTTCGCTACCTGGGGCTAGCCTCATAGAAATTAGACACCAGGAAAGCTTTGTGGAACTACTAAGATTAGGGGAAGCTCATCGGTTTGCGGCCAATACAAAATTAAACACCGAATCTTCTCGTAGTCATGCAATTCTCATGGTATGTAAATGCTAGTTACTTTGTGGGCTTTCAATGCCTTAAAAAGGTTTAGCAGCTTATGGATTTAGACCTTTATTTCTTGCTGAAGGTACATGTAAAGCGATCTCTGAAAGGAAGGGATCCAACTCTGTCAAGTGATATTGGTGGCAATTCTCATTTGGTTAAGACCTTGAAACCTCCTATTGTTCGGAAGGGAAAGTTAGTAGTGGTAGACCTTGCTGGTTCCGAGCGTATTGACAAGTCAGGTGTGTTTATCCAGCTGTAGTCAAATACATTTGGATTCAAAGGTTTCCCCTTGATGACTAGGCCACCACATTGAGCTGGAATATATTGTGCTTACATACTTGTATTACAGTGGGATTGTTTTACAACCAAATTGAAAAGTCAAATGTCTAGGTGTCTACTCTACTGACATCGAGTTGTTTCTCCCTTCACCAGCGTTGATTTTATTATAATACTAACTTCTTTTTCTTTTTAACAAATTCTACAAACGAGTATCTCTCCTTTTTGTAGTTTGTTCATTTTAGATGTTACAGTCTTTCAACTTTTTATTAAGAAAACTTGGCTTCTCAATTGTTATCACATTCGTTGAAGGTTATTTATCTTTCTTGATGCAGGAAGTGAAGGACATACACTTGAAGAAGCCAAATCCATCAATCTCTCCCTGAGCGCATTAGGGAAGTGCATAAATGCACTTGCTGAGAATAGTGCACACGTTCCAGTTAGGGATTCAAAGCTTACTAGATTACTACGGGATTCATTTGGTGGTAAGATCTGATTTTAATGTTGTTATAGGTATCTCCTTACTGAGGAAATTTGTTATTCTTTCATATAATTCCAAACTATGTTGATACAATTAAGTTATCTGAGAAATGGAGGTGTGAGGTCATTACTCTCATCTAGGCAATGTTTAGTTTAACCGAAGTTTGATCTTTGATTGTAAAAAGGTATTTTAATCTCATATATAAAACATTTCCAACATACAAAAAACATTGAAGCGACAACTTCCACCAAATATGCTCATGCTTCCACTTTTGGGAAGCAACATCTCTCATCTAGTGTTTCTTTCTTTTTAATTCTCACATCGATGATTTCCCTGTTTTCGCAGCGATATCTGACCATGCAAAATTTTAACAGGAACGGCGAGAACTTCACTGGTTATTACTATTGGTCCTTCACCTCGTCATCGTGGAGAGACGACAAGTACAATAATGTTTGGCCAACGGGTAAGTTATTGCTGCTTACTTTTTTAGTCTGAAATTCTTATCTTCAAATCGTTCTGAAGTTGCATTGATGTGGACAAGTTAATCTCCAGTACTCTAATTTTTTGATGCGTTGTGTTTGTTCCATTCCCAAGATTGTAATTTTTAGAGCTTTTTGCCTCTCAGGCTATGAAGGTGGAAAATATGTTGAAGATAAAAGAAGAATTTGACTATAAAAGTTTGTCAAGAAGGTTAGACATCCAATTAGACAAACTGATTGCAGAACATGAAAGGCAGCAAAAAGCATTTGAGAAAGAAATTGAAAGAATTACCAAAGAAGCACAGGATCGCATATCTGAGGCTGAAAAAATTCATTCAAATGCGTTGGAGGTAAGGGTTCTTCTAGATTGATTAAATTCTCTAGAGATTGATAATTCCCTATGTTGTTTCCAAATTTAAAGTCTGAGAATTACCTTCTTTCTATAGAAGGAAAGGCTAAAATATCAGAAGGATTACATGGAATCAATTAAGAAGCTTGAAGATCAGCTGATGGTAAAGCAGAAGAAGCTTGGTGGGGAGAAAGTAATTAATGAAGCCGTTGCTGCTTCTGCTTCTAGTATAATTGCTAATGGAGAGGTATCCTGTTCCTGTATCATCGACATCCCTTCTTTCAGTTTCAAAGGAGTATAATAATCTTATTTGCCATTTTTCTCCTCATATCATTAGACTGTATTGAGTGTGCTAAAACTCTCTTCAATTACAAGAAAACGCCATGAATTTCACTTCAGTTCCTGCTATCAATTTTTCTTTTTTTAGATTTCTCTGATCCTAATATCTTTCCTGTTACTTTCTTCCTTTTAAACCTTAATAAAAATTGGCAATATATACTATGATAGTAAGTATATTCCATTTCTCATCTTGGTCTTCTTCATATTCTCAAAATAGAATGCTTTGATCTTCTTCATATTTTAGAACTTCTGAAAGATGGGTTTTTTTTTTCGTTTTTTTTATAAAATCACAATTTCTATTGCTTGTCCCAACATCAAGTTAATGTTACTGATCGATTAGAAGAGTTAAAAACATATCCAATATTATTCATTAAATAGAAAGGTCAACAGAAAGTCTCTCTCTCAATGGTAGCTTGCTTTTCTTTTTGCCCCTTAGATTGTGGCAACAGTTTCAACCTTCTCTTAAAGCATCCATATCTATTCTTGAACGATATAGGGTTCAGCAGCATCTGCTCTCAAGGAGGTAGCAGAACTAAAGAGGTTGGTTAACAAGGAAGCACTTTTGAGGAAGGCAGCCGAAGAGGAAGTTAGCAATCTTAGAAGTCAAGTATCCCAACTGAAGAGATCAGAGGTATGTTTGGTTCAACTCTATGGAATTAATTTTAGCCTTGGTCTGTCATGTCCCAGCCCATCAATTCTATACATAAGGCTGTTGTTATTATTAATGGTGCCTTTTATGTGCTAGACTTCTTGCAATTCAGAGATTTTAAAGCTTCGCAAGACTCTAGAAGAAGAGCAAAATCAGAAAAAGAAACTAGAAGGAGATATAGCTATACTACAAAGCCAGTTGTTGCAATTGAGCTTTGAAGCAGATGAGGTAAGTTTTGGCTTATTTTTTCTTGATCTTGTTTGTATAACCTTATGGTTTTAATAAGATGTGCTTTATTTGCAGACCAGTAGGCGACTGGACATTGGTGAGCCTGGAAAAGTCCTCAGTTCTCTAGATTCTCTTGTGCAACAAGTTAAGCATTCACAGGCTCAGGAGCCTGCAAATGGGGAGAAAGCTTCAGTAGCCAAACTCTTTGAACAAGGTTTCAGTCTCTTCCTGTATTATCTTGTTCTTTATTTCAAGTTGTCCATTAATTCTATAATATTTCGCAGTGGGACTGCAGAAGATCTTGTCATTACTGGAAGCTGAAGATTACGACGTCAGAATTCATGCTGTGAAAGTGGTTGCAAATCTAGCAGCTGAAGGTACCCAAATCATTACAGTGTTCTATGACAATCTAATACTATTGCTTTGCCCTGTTCTTTTCTGGCTTTTTTAAGTTATTCTTATAATTCTAACTTAGGTTCATATTCAAATTATTATTGCAATGTCCTCGTAATTTGAAGAATTATTTGCCCTGAATGGTCTTTATCCTCATAATTTAGATGCCACTGGTTGCTATTATTTAATTTTTTGTTGAAAGAGTAGTAGAGGAGGATGATTATAAGCTGAAATGGTACCGTGGCTGTGAGATTCTTTACTTGCATATATTCTAAATCTACATTTAGTTGAGTGCTTCCTTCAATATAAACCTTTTGAAGTTCTCAGTATTATAATGCTGCAATTGAACTGTCGGCAATGAACAAATGCATTATATTTCTTACCGAACGGGCAATTATAGATATTTGCTTCAAATAATACAGAAACAAATCAGCAAAAGATCGTTGAGGCTGGGGGCCTATCATCTTTGCTGATGCTACTCAGAAGCACTGAGGACGAGACAATACACAGAGTGGCTGCAGGGGCAATTGCAAATCTGGCAATGAATGGTTAGTTTCTATTCCTTGTTTGCAGGAATACATTTCGTGCTTCGGTCCCCGATGCTCCCTGCCTGTCTTCTTTTTTGGGCTGAGATTTCATTGTTCTTTATGTTTGCCTTGTCTTTTCCGTCAGAGACCAACCAAGAGCTCATTATGTCCCAAGGAGGAATTAGCTTACTGGCCGTGACTGCTGTCAATGCTGAGGATCCCCAAACCCTTCGTATGGTCGCCGGAGCAATTGCCAATTTGTGTGGCAATGGTAAGTGTTACAATTCCTTAATCTATGCAAATTCCTCAATCCACTTCAAACGCTCACTACAAGTTATGATATTATGTCATCCAGATAAGTTGCAGACGAAGCTAAGGGGTGAAGGCGGTATTAAGGCATTGCTTGGTATGGTAAGATGCAGACATCCTGATGTTCTTGCACAAGTTGCTAGAGGAATTGCTAATTTTGCCAAGTGCGAGTCAAGGGCCTCTACACAAGGTAACAACTTACAGAAGGTTTGATATAACACGAAATCTTGGAAGCGTTTTGGGTGGGGGGGAAGTTTGATGAACTGATTCGGGTTTGGTTTGTTGAAAGGAACAGGGACGAAGGCTGGAAAGTCTTTCTTAATTGAAGATGGAGCACTCCCGTGGATTGTACAGAATGCCAAAAATGAAGCATCTACGATCAAACGACACATTGAACTCGCACTCTGTCATTTAGCACAACATGGTATTCTCTTTTTCTTTTCTGCACTTCATCGTTCATATCGGCAACAAGAAGTCTCGAAAATATTGACTTACAAAAACTTCTACATTGCTGATAATGCAGAAGTGAATGCAAAAGACATGATCAGTGGAGGTGCCCTGTGGGAACTCGTTCGGATATCACGAGACTGTTCACGAGAAGACATAAGGACTCTTGCGCATCGAACATTATTATCGAGCCCAGCATTTCAAGCTGAAATGAGACGATTACGAATAGATTATTGATTGATCTGAGGCAGTAGGCGTGACAGAAACATGTATGTTTATCAGCACAATCATTTCTGAATTTTTGTCATGAAATCAAAGTAGTGTGAGATTTGGGTTGTAGTAGTTTATCAGATGGTATTAATTTCACAGAGCCACTGGCCTGATCTGTAATTTCAAACTTAGTGTGTAAATTTATTTGTATATTAAGTGAATAAAAGTAGTTAATACAAAAGTTGTGGGTTTACCTTGTAATGTTAATTCTGACTTTGGAGTGTTAATTTGTTCATTCTGAATTTTTGTTTGGATCATATTTTTAAACTATTTGCAACTTTTTCTTTTAAAAAAATTGAACTTACCATCCCAATTTGTATATTTTAACTTTTTCGTTATTGTTAAGGTTACTGTTTATTGTTGGAGCTCTCTTGTTTGAGAGAGAAAAATTGGTTTTCTAATCGACTGAAATTAAGATATCTGACTTGGAGTTTCGAGGCTTAGGATGAGGTTTAACAATTTCGACGCAATGAGAGAGTCTAGCATTATAAGATGTGTTGGTGTGGTGCTTGGCCCTATACCTTCCGATGCTTAAGCCAATGACATGTCTATAATAATATAATTCTTAGAGTTAAGATACACAATATCAAGGCTGGCTGGATCGGGTCTTGACTATGCTCAGTGGCTCGACTTCTAAGACTCAAAGAGCACACTTTACCTCTTTAGACAATTTGAACCTCTAGACCTTTGGACTCGCCGCCCAAAAATAGGGAAGACTTTTGTGCTAAAAAAACTAAACTTGTATGAACGTCCCATTTATCAAACCACAACTTCAACCGTTGAAAAAACTTGCTCTATTCTATTATGTTTCTTTCCCAAAAAGAAGATTTTGTATTAGGAAGGAAATGATTTGATAAACAAGGTGTAGTAGGTTGACACGGGCCAGGAGAGTAGGAGTTGTTGTAAGCATAAAGTCTAAATTTGGATAGAAGTTTTTGATGTTAAAAAAGGAAATGAAAATAAAAAGGAAAATTGAGGAAATGATGATAAAAGGAACAGAAACCAAGAGAATGAATCTCCCATATTTTGAGCAGGCAAGGGTATAGGAACTTGTGCAACAAAGACAAGAAGGTTTGAAATATAAACACAGCAATGCCTTTAATTTAGCTCCATTTCTCCCCAAACTCTTCACAAACAAGCTTTGCGTTATGCACGCAATAACAACTTGAAGCAACCCCTTCCCCATTCTCCCATCAACCTTCTTCACCACAAAAAACAACAACAACAACAACAACAAGTTAGTGTGGTGGTGCTTGTTGTTAAATTTTTTGCCTCGAGAAAGAGCTGAGTTCTGGATCTCATCTACTGCACGTGTCAATTACTTTCCTTTCTCTCCCAAATCCCACAAACCCCATATCATCACAAAACAAAAGAAAGAAAAAGAAATGGAAACAACTCTTCAAAGCCCATACCTCTCGCCTTCTCTTACACGACGCTGCCTCTAACTTACTCCACTGCCTTCTTTTGACTTTTTCCACATGTTGAACCCTTTCTTTGACTTCAAATCACTAAACCCCATTTCCTAATTTGGATCCCAAAGCTTCCATTTTTCCATTATGGGGTTTTCAGATACATCCCAATAATGTTGAAAAGAAGGTTAAATTTCATGTGGGAAATTAGATGGGAGGTGATGATTCATAATTCCTCTAAAAGAATAAAGAAGAAGAAAGGGGGAGTAATCATAAATTTGACATCTACTCTAATTTAATTATCATTGACTACATCAAGAAATTAAATATCCTGAGAATGAAAGAAACAAACTTGAAGACATGGAAAAATAATTGAAATTAAAAGAAGAAAAAGGAACAAACCCAAATTAATTCATCTCCCTGGCTGAGTGGCTACCTAAGAAACAACTCAAAAGGATATGGAAATTATATATATTTATATATGTTTTTTCTTTCGGGGGGGTTAGTACGGAGGTCGAGCAGTACCCCAATAAGCTGCTTCAGATGGCGGCATTTGAATTGAGTTTAACAGATTCGGAGGCAAACCGTGAAATAACGGCACATTTCCGTCGCCCAGAAGTTGTTGTTGCTGTTGATAATGCGCTGTTTGCGGCGGTTGGGACTGTCCAACTTCATCCGGAGACCCAATTCCGCCTCCGCCCTGCAGAGGCGGCATCGGCGGTTGGTCGTCGTCTTCCAACGGCAGACGTTCATAAGCAGCGTTGCTAAACGAGGCAGCCATGATGACGACGGGGCCGGAGGCGACTAAAGTGCCCACGACGCTACCGCCGACTACCTGCCCCTGACCGCCGGCGAGGTAAATGGTCAAGCTGGTTGCAGCCGGAGGAGCCGGCGGAGGGAGGAAGGAGCCGGCAAGGGATAAGATCTCAAAGCGACCGTGTAAGTTGACAATTGCACCGGGGGAGGCCGGCTGGCGGAGAGTGACGTTCGTGACGGTGCCGGTACCACTCATAATGCAAACGCCGCGCTGGCGGCGGCGGGCGAAGGTGGCGACGCTGTCGACGATGTCACAGCCGTCGGTGACTTCGATGACATGAGTTCGAAGGGCGTTGGCACTGTCGCGAGTAATAATAATTGGTGGCTTGGGTTTATTCTTGGATCCGGCGGGTCTTCCTCTGGGTCGTCGAGTAATCTCTCCATCGGCAGCGGCAGCGTCGCCAGCGCTGGTAGGGGCAGAGTTGTTGTGGTCGTCGTCGTCGCGATCTCGTTTGAGACGGGTGGTGGTGGCGCTGTGTTCTTCTTCAGAATTATTGTTGTGGTGGAATTGTTGTTGGAGATGGAAATCCCGGGTGTGGAAAGGAGGGGGAAGAGAGTGGGCATCCATGGGGTTTCAATTCAATCCAATTCTTTTGTGGGTTTTGGGTTACAGTTGAAATTGAAAGAGAATCCCAAATTAGTTGGGGTTTAGAATGAAGAACATGCACAGAAGAAGAAGAAGAGGAAGAGAGAATTTGTGGTGTTGAGGTTAAGAGAGGGAACTGTGAAGGGAATTTGTTGGGTTAAGTTTTGGTGATGCTCATCTCATCCGATCTGATCTCACAAAGAGAGAAAGAGAGAAAGAGAGAGAGAGTTTTGCTTTGTGGGGTTTAGGTTAGATGGGAGATGGGTTGGGATTCGTTAGAGGTGCGTGCTTATGCCTCTGGGCGGTGCCTGGGTCCCTCTTCTTTCTCTCTCTCTTCTCTCTTTCATCACTCTAATCACTCTCTTTTTCTTTCTCTAATAATCAACCACTAAACTAAACATCATATTTCTTCTATTTCCTTTCTTAAGCTTTTCATCGCTCTCTGTTATTTCATTTCTTACCTGGTGTTACAATCGTAGACCTAAAAGTCAACTCTAGGGTTGAAGAACAAACTCAACACTAGGGATGGGATGATGTCACAATAATACTATAATCTTTTCTCTATTTATGTCCTATTTAGTGAAATATACTTAGAGTTGACCTCCATAGAAGTAGAATAACACATCATTTTTGTTTTGGTTGGCAGGGTTGATTTTATGTAATTATAAGGTATAACTCGAAATTTTTATTTTTTATTATGAATTGAAAACATGAATAATTTTCCACATACTTTAGAGAATCTATCACCCACCTAGCAACACCACCTTCCACCTTCTACAATTCTCAACTACAATTCTCAACAAGCATGATGTTTGTGACAAATATTATATGATTGACACTATATATTAATTTATAGAGCACCCAAAACCATCATGATTATGAGTTAGTTAGTTGTTTAATTTATATGATTGACACTATATATTAATTGAGAAATATGTATCACATATATTATAGCAAATATTAAATATTTGTCCTTATCCAAACCAAAAGTGGTGTAATAATTTGTAAAGTCCCCAAGTCCATGCCGCTAATGCGAGTCTTGATGCAAAACTCCCATCATTTGTGTTGACATACAAGTTCTAATCTTGTGGAATAAACCAAAACAAACAAATCATATTTTTAATAGGAAGGCCTTCACATGGGTACAATTAAGTGAAACCTAGATCATGAGAAAATGACAGAAAACACGTGCATCTAATGTCAACAGTTCAAGACCCACGTGATGCCTCTTCTTAAATGTTATTTTCTTTTATTACAAATTTAATCCCATCAACTCTCATTTTGGTAAATGACACACTATATTCATAATGGGTTAGCCTCATCCAATTTTCTGATATTTTATGTTTTTTTCTTTTTTCTTTATCCAATTAATACATGCGTTAAATCATTAGTTTTTAGTTTAACTAGTGTTTCACTTGATCTAACCAGAGAGCTTTTTGGATTCCTAAGTCAAAGTTTTCAATAATAATATAATTGAAAATTAGAAGGGTAGAATTAAAAAGATTTTATATAGTGGGAGGGAAAATGCATAATCTATACCGTAATTCATTTGAAAATAAGAATATACTCTTAAAACTTGGATTCTATACCAATTCAACCATTCGATTGAGATTAGCTTGTGTATCGAGATCTGAACTGTCCTTTAATTATTTTTCAAAACGGTAAATTTTACTTTATGAGAGTGATATCAAGGGTAAATTTTATTTTAGTTTTACATTAAACAATAGAGATTTGATGTCTTAAAAGCTTCGAAAAAAACTCTTGAAGGTAAGGAGGAAGTAACATTATCATTGGAATTAAACTAATTTATTGGAATTAAAAATTGAATAAGAGAAAATAGGGAAGTTTTGTTTTATGTGGATAAATGAGAAAATGCATATTGATGAAGTTGAAAAGCATGTTTTTAAAAATGTAAATTTGAAGTAATTGTTAATTTGACTTTTTGTTTGTATATAAATTTGGGAGACAGAGATGAGAAAGTGGTGGAGAAAATGTTTGTTATATTTAAAAAAAAAAAACAATTAATGAGTTTTGATTTGAATTAATACATCACGGAAATTTAATGGAGAAATTAAAGATGCAAAGAGAGAGAGAGATAAGATTGACACGTCATCGGCTCTACTTCCGCCTCATCACAAAGTCAAGCCACTTGTCACTACCCAGGCTTTAAATGTCATTTTTTATATTCTTAAATAAGTTGGGTCCACATACAAGTTTTGACACGTGTATTATCCCCCGCTTGTTTCGGGTCTATTTCTCGGTGACCGGAATCCCCACACAACTTTTTTCTTTTTTCTTTTTTCTTTTTAAATTATTATTATTATTATTTTTATTTTTTTAACGAGGCAGGCGGCTCGTTTACTTCATATGAAAGGGATATGTACGTATGTATGTATGTATGTATGTATGTATTAAAAAATGATATGAAATAACATTAGGTTATGAATGAGGAGGATGAAAATTAATTATTTAAAATAGAAGAAATTGATTAGATATGGATAAGTAGGGAGAAAAACAAAAGCAATGAAAAGGGGGGGGAGGGAGACGCAGGGTTTCCTGCTTAACCTAATAAAACTAATAACTTTATTTATTTATTTATTAATATTTTGGTGTCTGCAGAGTTACTTAAACTGATGCAGCACAAGATGCTTTGTGTCGGTCTCTCTCATCCTCCAATGCCTACCATTTACAGATTCTAAGCAAACACTGCTTTATTAATATCCCCTTTTCTTTTTCTCTCATTTAAACTACCATTAGGCTCATATTTATATTGAAATTCCTTCTGATTTGACTTTAAATTTTGTAAGTATAAAGAGAAGGGAACAATAATTAAAGAGGAAAGGTGTTTGTTTATTAAGGACAAAATGATTAGGTGATGTAGGGCAGCTTCCATTCTGTGATAAGGAAATGATGGCCACCCATTTGTTTAAATGAGTTTAAATTAAGTATGCTTTTGTACCTTACCTTACCTTACCTTACTAATCATGAAGCTGTTAGGTCTTGGTAAGAGTATAATGCAAATAACATAACTAACTATATAGCTTTGATTAATGATGAATGAAAAGTTGAAGTGTTCATATTAAATAATGAATAAACCGAAAACAGGGTTCAACAAGATGAAGGTGAAGGAAGGAAGGTGTGACAGCAATGATGAAAGTGAGACACGAATATTATAATTGTAAAAAGAAAACAGGGAATGGGATGGGTTTAGGGTTTATATTAAAATGATAATTATGGGGAGTGGATTGAAAGATGGAGGAAGGTGGGCATGTGAGAGGCAACAATAATAGTAATAAATAAATGCCAATATGCCTCGAATCTGGGATGCTTTCTGCTTCTTCACATTGGAGCTCAACAAACCCACATGATACTCTCAACCCTTCTCAGTTGACTCCACTCCTTATTCATTATCACGCTATTGTTGGGACTAACAAATATTATTGCTTTCATTTTGTTTATCAATACCCCAAACACCTCTCTTTACAATAACCAAATCCATGTTTATCCAATCTCCTTACATCTTTATTAAAGCTAAAAAGAGTACCCAAAATCCTAAATTAAGTTTTGCGTACATCTCCCATCTTGGGGGAGGCTTTAAAACTTTATAATATTATCAAATCAATTATATAATCATTTCATAGTTTAACTACCAAAGAAAGGAACTTTCATTAATTTATATTTATGTGTACTTTGGATTTGGGGGAGAAAATGGAAAATTATAAATTAAAGATTTGAAAAGGGAAAACTAATTTAATCCCTTCTCTGTAGGGACACCCAAAAAAGAAAAGAAACAACGACAATATTTGGAAATGTCATCAAAATCATTGTGTGTGTATGTCGGCTACTCTAAATTTATTACATCTAGAGAGAGAAAGACAGAGATCTTAAAGAAATGAACACACATTTATATATACTTATGAAAGTTTATATTTTTTTGGAGTGGAGATTTATTTTGATCATCAACAACATTCAAAATGTGGTCTACGTCTCATTCACATGATATGGAAATTTAAAGCGACAGATGTTTTTCGAATTGGGCTTGTCTTGAAAGCCCAATATTATTTGGGCTTTTACACTCCTCTTTTGAGTTCTCTTATCATGGCCCATGCCCCCTGTAATGCTGCCTTTATTGGTCTCGAATTTAATTTAATTTAAACACTAAAAAAAGCATGATGTTTGTCTCTACAAAATCTCATGCATAAATAAAAAAATGATTGGAAGTGTGTTGTCGTCCCAGCTTTCCATAAAGGCAGTGGATGCTTCTCACAAGAAACGAAAAATAACCCACATGGACCCCTTTTTTCATTATATTTCTTTTTTTTTTTTCACAAGAAAAGCATGATTGATTGTTTTAAAGGATATTATTTTCCAAAATTTTCTTTTGCCCTACATATTTATTATAATAAATTTATAGAATACTAATACAATTTTTTATATATATATTCAAGACTTCTAAAAAAAAGTAGATGATAAAATTAAAAAATAAAATAAAAGAATATTTATAGATTCAAATTTTAAAAATTAAAAATAAATAATGGTTAACTTTTCCTTGTAAAAAGGAGATTAATATGTGTAGTTATGGACCACTAGAATCAAAGGTAGGAATGATTGCACCAAATAAAACAATAAATTGAGGAATAATGCAAAAAAAAAAAATGTAACTCATTTTCTTGACATTAAACGTTTAAATTTGTATATTTAATAAAATGATATTTATTTGTCACACTATTAGCACGAATGATTTTTTTGTTAATAATGTAAGACGTAACTAAAAAAGAGTTTCACACGTGATCGTGATCGTTATTACAGAGAAGAAATGCCTTTTAAAATTAGGATAACTCCACCAAAGCTGCATGCATATATGCATATACTTTAGAGTTGCGTCTGTTAAAGGTGCATTCTTTTGTTTTTTTTTTTTTTACTTTAATTTGGCAATATCAAATTTTGTCTATAAACAAGATATTCCCTCCTTATTTTTATGAATTGGGTGCCTAATTTAGATCAAAAATACCAATCCAAATATTCTTCTCCAAAAATAAGTTTGAGGATAATAAACCAAAAGCCTTTTATATTGGCTTCGAATGTTTGCATTTCTCTTACATCATATGTTGCGTGAAGCAACCATTAATGTATATACATATAAAAGAATTTATCAAAAGCTCATTATTATTATTTGTATTATTTTCCTCAACCATCTCACCAATGATGATAATAATAATAAGAAGAAGAAGAAGAAGAAGAAGGATGGGTGAGTGGTGAATGATAAGGAAGAATAAAGAATTAGGTTAAGTGGGATTAATGGTGACAGAATGCATCACGCACTCAATATGGATAACCAAAGTGGAATGCCCTCTCACTCGATTAATTATTTATTGCTCTTCATTATTTTCTTTTAGATAAGCTTTCTACCATTTTTTTTATTTTTAATTTCTTTATTTAACCAAAAAAGTTATAAAGTTTCACTTTTATTTTTGAAAAAAAGAAAAAGAAAAGAATAAAGTTAAACTTACACTACTTTCAATCAATCAATAGTTTGGATTTTTCAGCTTTACCCAATTTAAATATTTAAGCATATTATTTATGAATTTATTAATTAAAAGGAAAACTGAGTTAAAACCACAGAATCCACCTCAAAATATTATCCAAAATTATATAAAATAAAATAAAAAATGTTTGAATGCATCTCATAAATATTCCTCCAACTCGACATGAACTCAATTTTGATTTTGAGTTGAGAAAATTGGAGTGAAACATGTCTGTATCTTCTTCAACCTTGGAATCAGGGCCGTTAACCTCTGCAACTACCAAACGGATTTCCCAAGATTTCACCAACGATATCATTTCCGAGCTGAAATTACAGAGAACCATCGCCCTTCCACTCATCGCTATGAACTTAACGTGGTTCGTTAAGATAACCATAACTACGGCGTTTCTCGGCCGCCTCGGCCAGCTTCCATTAGCCGGCGGAACACTGGGTTTTACCTTCGCTAACGTCACTGGTTTCTCCGTCTTGAATGGCCTCTGCGGCGCCATGGAACCCATTTGCGGCCAAGCTTTCGGTGCTAAGAACTTCAAACTCCTCCATAAGACGCTCCTCATGTCCATTTTTCTCTTACTCCTTGCTACAATTCCAATTTCATTCCTCTGGCTCAACGTCGACTCAATTTTGATCCGTTTCGGTCAAGAGAAGGACATTTCCCTCGCCGCTAAGTCCTACCTCCTCTACCTTCTCCCCGATTTGGTCGTCACTTCATTCCTCTGTCCATTAAAATCGTATCTCAGTTCGAAAACTGAAACACTCCCGATCATGATAAGCTCGTCCATGGCTCTGGCTCTTCACATACCCATCAACATTTTTCTGGCCAAATCCAAGGGGTTAATTGGGGTTTCAATGGCGATCTGGGTAACCGATTTCGTCGCAATGATTTCGCTCGCGGTGTACGTTTTGGTGAAAGAGAGGAATCGCGAAGGTGGATGGTTCGATCAAACGGTTGGAGATTGGATTCGATTGGCTAAACTGTCAGGACCGTGCTGCTTAACCACCTGCCTCGAATGGTGGTGCTACGAGATTCTGATCCTTCTCACGGGCCGTCTTCCCAACGCCAAACAAGCCGTGGGGACCATAGCCATCGTTTTAAACTTCGACTATTTGCTTTTTGCCGTTATGCTCTCGCTAGCCACATGCACGTCCGCCCGCGTCTCAAACGAGCTAGGCGCCAATCGTGCAACGCAAGCGCGTAGGTCGGCCGGGGTGTCGGTGGTGGCGAGTGTGGGGTTTGGATTGGTGGGGGCGGCGACGATGGTGGCGGCGAGAGGGGAATGGGGGAAGATTTTCAGTAAGGATGAAGGGACTCTGAGAATGGTGAAGAAGATGCTGGTTTTGATGGCAGCGATTGAGGTAGTGAACTATCCGTTAGCGGTTTGTGGAGGGATTGTGAGGGGGATAGGGAGGCCATTGATGGGACTGTGCGCGAATCTTGGAGGATTCTATGGGGTGGCGTTGCCTTTGGGATTGATTTTGGGGTTTAAAGTTGGGGCTGGGCTTGGTGGGTTGTTGATGGGGTTTTTGGTTGGGGTGTTTGGGTGTTTGGGTTCGCTATTGGTGTTTGTCTGGAGGATTGATTGGGAGAAGGAGGGTTTGAAAGCGAGTGCCATGGCAAGTGGCCAAGCTATTGGGGAGGTTGTTGTTGTGGCTGATGTTGATGTAAAAATGTGATGCCATTTTGAGGGGCACACTGTTTCAACATATTGCCTTTTCTTCTGTTGCATTACAAATGTGAGGCTATTTTATTTTGGAATTAATTTCCCATCTGAACTCAAAATGAAAGAAATTTAAGTAAGCTGTGGGTTCAATTATTGGTTACAAATATTTGGGGCGAAAGAAAGAAGGTTGCCTGCCTTTGGGCCCAGACCCAAGTTTGGTTGCTTCTTCGCGTATAGGGTTGCAAGGCTCTATGGGCTGCCTAAATGAGGAGGCCCAAATTGAAAGAATAGCAAAAGAATAACTTGAACCTCAAAAGGAAATGAATGTCCGTTGCCCACCTTGTAGCCATTAAATTGACTTGTTCTTCCTCGCGAAATAAAATTGAATGGGTACAGCTACACCCAATCCTCATGCACTATTTAACCATTCAATATTGTTTCCTACATTACTAAATCAAAACACACATAATTTATTGTGATTGTAAATTCGTAAATAAGCTCCAACGATGTTTGACCACGTGAGACAGAGACACAGACGAAAACACGGTGAGAGTGTATTGTGGAGAAATCTGCGGCGCTGCTGTACAAGATCCGAACCCGAATCCATCGTCCTCTATTTTAGGGTTATTTATTTATTTATTTAAATAAAAAAAGAGCGGGAAACCCCACACTAATTCATTTTCAAAACACGAACGAAGAAAACCTCGAGGGGCCCAAAATGGTGAGATTTGGATAATTGGATTTCACATTTATTAAAGATATATATATTAGTTGAAGTCTTGAAGACGACTATAAGACGACACCGTGTCATCTTCTCCGGACGCATAAATCATAACGACTGTGCTTGTTTTCGTTATTCTTATTTGGAATGGAAACGCACTTGACAACTCAGCCGCGAAATTAAAGGACCTCCAACCCCGCCTTTTTTTATTATTTATTATTATTAAATACCAACCGGAATGGGCGGCGCTCCGTAACGGAGATACACACATTTAATACAAATTCTAAATTCACGGCAGTTACTTTTCCCCGTTTTTTTTTTTTGCTTTCGTGGCCGGAGTCCCCACGAACAGGGAAACGTGTTTCCCGTGGTGCATGCCACGTGGATAGTGACTGCACAGAACACGTCGGATGCTAAGCGTGCCGCTTAGGAGAGTGATGCGACGGCTACGTCAGCGAGATGAGTTGTGATTCTTCCGTCAAGCGAATTAAAAGCTGCCACGTTGGCGAAGAAAGCATGTGAGGGAGATTTACGAAGCTACCCTCGTTTTGGAGTGGGATTTGGAATAATAATGTTGATTAATTTTCGGGGTTCCCCTGATCTTATTCCTTGTTTGGGAGGAGATCCCTTTTCAATTCTAATTGCCACGTCACAGTATCATCTTCCAAATATTTAAAAACTTCAACTTTCCAAACGTGATTTTTTCCCATTATTTAAAACAAATGTCCATATACGTATATTTTTTAAAAGATAATTCTTACCTTTTTTATTTGTAAATTAATTAATTTTTGTTGGGAGAATAAATAAAACCGAGGCCAGGAACACGACAACATGCGAGGGGAAAAGAAAGGCGGTGTTGTCACGTGTGAACGTCATTATTCCGGTCGCCAAATCCATTCCCTACTTAATTAGCAAGCTAAGGCCGGTTTTGAAGGGAGCAGCGGGGACCACTTCGCACCACCACGTTCACGTCCTCAAATCCGCGCCATTTCTTATTTCGGTAGCTTACCTAATCCCTCCCCCCCTCCCTTTTAGTCAACTGCAAGCAAACACATCCCTAATTTAATCCCACGTGGCGTCCTACCTGGAGTCTCTCTCCGTTCCTACTGGGCTTAGTACACGTGTCACGTTTCTGGTTGACCCATTTTTACTTGGTCGGGAAACAGAGTGGTCCCGTGCGGCGAGTGGGAGAATTAAAATGCGAGTGCCGCGGGAAGTTATTCGGTGCAGCGATACTCACGCCTTCGACGTGTGAGCCCCCAGCCGATATATTTTTATTAAAAAAGGGAAAATAATAAATTAGTTGTAAATATAAGTGCGACCTTCCTAGAGCCTAAGAGTCAAGACCAAGGCGTGCTTTGTGCTCGGAACAGAGAGAATACTAACTCTTCTTCAGAAAGAGAGTAACAGTGAGATAACCGATAGATTCCCGACTACCGGCGACTTCGCCCGTTCTCTATGGTGCTTCAGTCCTCCGTCTGGAACTACTTAATCCAACGGAAGTTTCGAGGATAACGCCATTTTTGGTTTTGCCTTCGCATTCGCTCGCCGATTAAGATCTCTGTTTTCCCTGCTGCCTCTGGAGATTTTCTCGTCAGGATTTCGGTGTTTAGAGTGCTTTAATTGCCTCTCTGTATCCTAGTTTACGGTCAGAATTGGAAGTTAGTATGGTGGAGATGGAGTGGCCTGGGAGTCTTGATGAATACTCGAAGCTCATCAATCGGATGAACATTCCCAGGTTTGGTTCTTCAATCTCTTGCGGTCTCTCTTTCCTACGGTGTCAATCGCTTCTAATCGTTCACTTTACTGCTATTCTTCTTCTGCAATATCATGATTTTCTGGTCTACAGTTGGCTAAGTTTGCTGTAGTTTGATCATTCTATCGGATTTTTCTCCCTATAATTTCTTTTTCTTCGATCTATTAGGTTTTAGTTTTAATTAGTTTACGATTTGCAAATCCTTGGGTTCCCATATCGGGGAACAGTGTTTGCTTATTTTAATCACCGCAATCTTCTCTTTCCTTTTCTGAGAAATTTCTTTCCCCACACGTTTTCAGATTCCTTCCGACTCCGATCTCTGCGTCCACACGCTTTCAAATAAGAAGAGATTTGAAATTACCGACCGGAATTTCTTCCTTATATTTTTCAAAATTTTTCTAGAATATCTTGAAGGTCCCTCGTTTAAACATAAAACCGGTCTGCATCAAGTCTTTATAATTTTATGGTTTGTTTGACTATGTCTAGCGGCATCATTCAACCATCTTTACCGGGACTTTTCTGAGACCCATGTGGCTTCTTATTTTGAAATTTCAAAGCTACTAGAAAAAGTAATTAAACTTGACGTAACTTGACCTTTTGCGTCCTCTTTTGTAGGGTGGTGATCGACAATGCCGTTTGCGAAACCGCGACTCTGGTCAAGGTCGACAGTGCTAGAAGGCATGGAATCCTCCTGGAAGCTGTACAAGTGTTAACCGACTTGAACCTTTCAATTCAGAAAGCTTACATTTCTTCAGATGGAATATGGTTCATGGATGGTAAGCTTATCTGTCTTTTTCTCGTAAACAGCATTTAATGCGAATTGCTAATTAGGAGGCATTTTATTCCATTTTTTGTTATGAATTTCCTTATATTAAATTTTCTTGCAGTTTTTCATGTGACTGATCTTGATGGAAATAAATTAATCGACGAGGGCGTTATTAGCTACCTTGAGAAGGTAATTATAATGGCCTTCATACACCAATTAAATCAATTATAATCATTCTGTGAATGCTTCGCTTTCCATTTTCGTTTTGCAACTTATTTGACTTGTGGGATTGTCTTACAGTCACTTGCAACGATTCACTGTGGAAAACCTGCCGCCTCAACTGACTTGACGGCCTTGGAGCTAACCGGGACAGACCGTGTTGGTCTTCTTTCCGAGGTGTTTGCAGTCTTGGCTGAGCTTGAATGTGATGTTGTTGAAGCCAAAGTGTGGACCCACAATGGCCGAATAGCTTCATTAATATATGTCAAGGACTGTAATTCTGGTTCTCCTATCAAAGACTCCCTGAAAATAGACACTATTGTTGGACGTTTGAGGAATGTTCTAAAAGGGCAAGATGACATTCTATATGCCAAGACTTCAGTCTCTATGACAGTCACCCATACTGAAAGAAGGTTGCACCAAATGATGTTTGCTGATCGCGACTATGAAAGGAAGCCTGTCTTACAGCATAGTGATGATTCTCCTGTGGTGACAGTGCAGAATTGGGTGGAAAGAGGTTACTCTGTTGTGAATGTCCAGTGTAAAGATCGAATGAAGCTATTGTTCGACGTCGTTTGCACGTTGACAGACATGGATTATGTAGTTTTTCATGGCACCATCACTACAGCAAAGGATATAGCATATCTGGTAAATGTTTTCCCTACTTCTTGGGTTCGTATTCTTTCATGTGATGGCTCAACTGTCTTGTTGTTGACAGCATCTGTCCTTCATTTTCATCAGGAACTTTACATCCGACACACTGATGGTACCCCAATTAGTTCCGAGGCTGAAAGGCAGCGTGTTATCCAATGCTTACAAGCTTCCGTAGAGAGAAGAACATCACAGGTACATGACATATTTAAACGTGTAATTAATCAAATGCCTAGATGCATTATCCAATTCTTGCAGACATTAACTGTTTAGGATATTGGTTCACAACAGGGTGTGAGATTGGAGTTGCGCACAACCGACAGGCCATGTCTCTTAGCAGATGTGACGAGAACGTTCAGAGAGAATGGCTTAAACGTCACAAGAGCAGAGGTATCCACTTCAGCGGATGTAGCTCTAAACCTCTTCTACGTAACCGATGCACTGGGGAATGCAGCAGATGTGAAAACCATCAACTCCGTCCGGGAGAAAATCGGGTTGAGTTGCTTGAAAGTGAAGGAACTGCCATTGATTTCGCAACAAAAGACAGAAGGGGAAGAGCAGGGTGTGGGTGTTGGTGGGACCGTTTTGTTATCTCTTGGGAGCATATTGAGAAGGAACCTCTACAACTTGGGATTGATCAGGTCGTACTCGCAGGCATAGAGAGCATCAAAAGGAAAAGGAAAAAAAAAAAAAAAACCAATTGAGTTATTCAAGATTTGTCCATATGTCTGCTTTTCTTTGCTTTGGTATATTCTTTGCTTGAACTATGAGCATCATATAGTGTACAGAAAAGAATCAAAATTTGAAAGAAAGAAAGAAAAAGGGTGGGTACTTTGTTGATCGTAGTCTAGTAGTTGGTATAAGTTGGTTTGGTGGGTGGAATTATTTGACACACATAAGTGGGGAAGAGAACATGTTGAAAAGAAGGTGATGGGTAAAAGAGTAGTGTTTATTATAGGTCTGCTGCTAGCTGCTGGAAGACATGTTAGGTGAGGAAGGTAGGAGAAGAAGATAGGATTCACAGCTTAACACATTGTACATAACAAACACCCTTTTTCAAGTACTTTAAATTTATGTTTGACTTTTTTTCTTTTTTTCTTTTTTCCCACATGGCGTTGTTTGTATTTAATTAAAATTAGGCCATAATCTTGTCTTTCAGCAATTAAAAGTGGTCAAAAGATGCTAAAGATTAAGCGAATGCGTAGGGCAAGGGAGACGGCTAATTGTCGTTACTGTCTTGTCTTTTCTACTCTTGTCTTGAAGAAAGGGGAAAACAATAGTAGAGCCGACATGTATGTAAGCAGGTTGTGTTCTATAATTGCACTCAAATTAAAGCTAATACGAACAGCACTGTCAAATCCATCTCATTTTGAAGAATTTCAAGATCCCATATGAACACACCGAAAGAAGGTAATCTTGAGTTGACTTCACAAGTCCAAAGAGAAAGAAAACAAGATCATTGTTTGTGAGTGGTGGTCCAAATCAGTGGGTTGTTTAGTGTTACAGGAAAAAGGCCAAAGCCTTCATCAGGCATCGGCGTGGCATGAAAAATTCCGGCGGCCGGCGAGTGAGTGCCCAAAACTGCCTTTTTTTTTTTTTTTTTTTCCTCAAAACGAACAAACAAACAAAAAGAATTAGAAGGAGGTCGAGAATCAGAAGCACCAATGTGAGCCCCCTGTTGTTTTCTTTATCCCACGGGACCCAGAGGCTCTGCTTTAGTAACACGTTCTTTTTAACTAAACTTCAAAATTGAAAATTTTATTTCTTTCCTTCTTTCTTTCACCCATTTAATTTGCCTTTTACTAGTTTCGAACTTCAACTTTGGTGTTGCTCCATTTCCCACTTCCCTTTTTAATTCAGCATGAGATTCTGCTGCTCTAAAAATGGGCTGCAAAAATTAAACAATAAAAATACCTTTTCTGATGCTCAAAAAATGGATATTGCCTTCATACCTTCATAAAAATGATCCTTCTCATAACCCACAAGATAAGTTTCTTAATATATAATAAGCTCCAGATGAATCCAAGTACATAGGCATGCATACACTGAACCTAACAAGAAAACGACACAAAATAAGTTCAGGGTTATCTAATTAAGATGTGGTTGGAAGACAAGTTTTGACCCTAAAGTGTGGTCTATTCTTTCATTATATTAATTGGGTTTGAATGGAAGAATCTTCTAAACTGTGCTCTTCAGAAAAAACGCTTTGTTTTGTTTTATTTTAATTCATATGGAATTTTATGTGTTCCCACAACTTTACATATAGCCTCACTTCGGGTTCTTAGGCCAACTTGTTTTAAGGTTTACAACGATTTATTGAAACTTTTTGATAACCTCAAGTTTCAAACATACCATGCTAATTTGTAAATGCATCCACACGCACGTTATATATATATATATATATCTAAAATATACTCTTTTGAGCTAATTACAAGTTAATTGGGCCGGAAACCCATGGGCTAAATTTGTAAAGCCCATAATTTCGGTCGTTTTTGCAATTGATAATGACTGCAAATAAAATAAAATAACAATCAATTTATATTAATTACTCTACGAGATATTGGTATTATATAACCTTGAAATAAACCATCAATTGTCGAAGCACCACTGAATTTTTTTATAAAAAAGATTAGCTAAATTAATTAAGATTTTTAAAGTAATGATTTTCTGTATCATAAAGAAGGTTTTTCCACTAAATTAATTAGGTGGGTTTCTGAAATAAAATTAAAATATATGTTAGGTAGGATTATCAATCAATAGCAGAAATGGGAAAAAGTTTATCGCTTATCTACCCGCCATTAATGGTTACACAAAAAACCAAAAATTTAGAAAATAAATATTTTTTTTTATTTATTGTTTTTTCTATTTTTAAATAATTGTTTTCAAAAATAAAAGAGAAACTTCCCATTTTTGTTAATATTTGTACTCATTAGATTAAATCTGTGATGCTCTAAAATCACATAATTTTGAATATTCATTTTTAAGAAAATTATTTGAGACTTTTTTATCTTTTGAAAAGAAAACTTCCGAGATAAAAACAAAAATGATTATCATGTTTATTTATTTTAATTAAATAAGAAGGAAAAAGAAAGGAAAGATGATTATTAAAACATTTTTGTGTATAAAAAAACAAGAAATAAAACATAGAGTGAGAAACAAGAAATAGAATATAATAACACTACCAAAACATATTAATGATGTTATATAAATATTAATAAAATAATATCTATTGTTCTTATCTAAACCCACTTTATTTCAAATTTCTTATATTTTTTTATTAATATTATTTTATTGTGTATGGGGATTTTACTTTTATCTTTATCTTGAAAACAACTTGGAAATTATTATTATTATTATTATTATTATTATTAATATTTTCAGAAAAGATATTAAAAAACCCGATATTTTTTTCTTATAATTTATTTGTGTTCATATATATTTGGTCAATGGTGTGGTTCCATTATAAAAATATTTTTATTATATACTTGAAATTGGATTTCTCCCATCTCTAAACGAATTTAAAAAATAATTTTAGGAAACATTAAAATAATTAGTGGGGCATAAAGATTGGTGAGGTTGCACTATGGGGGTTTGGGTGGCTACAAGTGGTCTTTCTTTCTTTATTTTAAAATAAATATGGTTATTAGTGATTATACTTTTTAATTTACGCCACAAATTTTGCTCTTTATTTAAATTCTTTTATTAAGTAAACGTTGCGTTTTATTAAAACGACTTTATTATATATAATTGATATTCAATTATTTTAATTGCTTCATACCCACTTTTCTCGTAATGGAAAATGAGAAAAAATAAATTAGTCGGGGATAGAATTATCTTCCCATCCTTATTCTACCTCGCTCTATTTAATATAAATATATATTTTACTATAATAAAAAATAAATTAGTTTATTTTAGGACTCTAATATATAAACTAAATATTTTAATGATTAAAAATAACATTGTAATATTTAAATTTGAATTTTTAAAAATTATGCTACTAGATTTTTTTACTGTGAAAAATAAATTTTTTTAAATATAAACCCAACCTAATCCCAACAAAAATAAATAGGAAAATGTGTGGAGATGGGATGAAGAAGGCTTCCTTGTGTCTATCCTGTGGACATCTTTATTTATTAATCATGGTTGCATATAAATAAATATACATATGAACAAAAAAAAAAAAAAAAACCTTAGGTAAGTTTCAATATTAGAAAAGTTAAATTTTTATAAATATAATAAGAAGATGTATAAATTTTAATATTAGGTACCATTAGCATAAAATTTGAAACCCATGGATTTTGTTAAAGTTATAAATTATAAGATGAATTTTATACCGAGTCAAGCACATTTGAGAGATCCAAACATTTAATTACATGTATTAACTAATTTCTAATGTGTTCCTATTTTTTTAAGCTGTGATTTATATACCAAAAATCTTGTTTATCGTATAAAGTTTTTGTATGGATGGTTTTATATTTTAAAAAATGGTTTCATTATACTTTATTAATAAATAAATTTTAATGCAGTATAAATGAGATTTAAATTAAAATTTAGGGAACAAAAACAATTTTTTTTTTAAAAGATTGTGATGGGTATGAAATAGGTGTCGGTCCATATTTTTTTAAAAGGCGACAAAACTCATATATATATATATATTATATATATCTAAGGAAAACATTTATGCTTCCCTCCACCGTGAAATATATTTTTCTTTTCTTAAATTTAAATAAAAGTCATATTTATTTTCTTATTATTTCCTATTTCTATTATTTTGTTTCTTATCATTTCATATTATATTATAGTATAAATATTTTAAGTTTACTTTTAGAACTAAGGTTCATTCTTTATATTTTAAATTTTTTAATAACCCTGTTTACACCATCAAATATTTAAAATAATTTTAATTTAGAGGGTAAATAGTGTGTTTAACCCTTTTAATTTTACTAAATAACTCATTAATTTACATTAAAAATATTTCCAAATTTTGCACATAAAAATAAATCAACTAAATAAATAGTTCAGAAAAACATAAACAAAATGTTAGATTCAATAGCAGATAAAATTTTTAAATTCATCTTCATTTTTTAAAAATAAGAAGAAGAGAGAATAATGTTTTAACTTAAATGAGATTTTTACACCTGGATGAAAATAAAACATTTAAAAATGTAAAATTGTAAGGAGAAAAGAATTCCTTCGGCTTTGCCAACCTCATATTTACTTTTCCCTTTACCCACACAATATATTATTATAATAATCTCTTTAAAATTATTATATAATATTATTTATAAATTGATAATTATTATGCATTGGTTCTGTAGAAAAAGTAGACCTGTTATTATTAATATTATTCTTTTAAATTGCTAATTATTATTATTGGTATTAAAAAAAAATGAGGCACCCACTTTTGAAAAATCAAATACATTTTATATTATTATTTCTGTGCCGGATTCCCAACCATACTCAATTGCCATTTTTTAAGAAATAAAAAAATAAATAGCTAAGAAAATTGTTGATTATGGCCATAATTCAATATTCTTTTTACTTAATATTTTGAATCTAAATTTGGGAGTCTCTGGTAAAGTTAAGTAAGGCCGCCAATTATCTAAACTGCAGAAAACAAGGTTTCATTATGTGAGCATTTCCCCGTTCATGTCAGAAGCTAAGTCTTTTATTTTATTTTTTTAATTTTTCCTTCATATTTCTTAAATCTTTTTCCATTTTCTGAAAAAAGAAGGTTTTTTTCCCCCTTAAAATAGATCAGCAAGCTTTGGGCCTTGTGTTGAGCTTAACTGTTTGGTTGTAGCAAACAGTTGTTTTTAAGTTTTTGCAGGTAATATAAACATTATAATCTCACTGTATAAACTCCTTTTCTTTCTCATAATTTTCCATGCTTTTTTTTTTTTTTTTTTTTTTTCCGTTTCATTTTTCTGGGTTTTGATTTTGAAGTGGATTCTTCTTCTTTTCTCATGTTAGTTTGAAAATTAGTGAATGAAAAATGAGTTTTGATAAATAGGTGAAGGAAATATTTGTTGGGTGTTTTTCCTCTTTTTTTTTTTTTCTTTTTTTTTTCTTTCTTTTTAAGTAATGGAGGGAAGAGATGATGGTGCAAGTAGTGGAGTTACTGTTGTGGGATCAGATGCTCCATCGGAGTATCAAATAGCTCCCAGAACCACTGATAACCCACCGCAGACCGGTGGATCAACGCCATCTGCGGCGGAGGCGGCCGCTTCTCAACCAGCTTCGACTCCGTCGGCCTCGGCTCCGCTGCCCACGGCGGCCTCCTCAGTTCCGGGAAAGAAGAAAAGAGGGCGGCCGAGAAAATATGGACCCGATGGCTCTGTCAGTATGGCTCTGTCTCCGAAGCCAATATCATCATCGGTGCCGCCGCCGGTGATTGACTTCTCGACGGAGAAGAAGGGGAAAGTGCGGCCGGCGAGCGCTGTGAGCAAAAGAAAGTTCGAAGTGGATAATTTAGGTAATGGGGATTTACTGATTTAATCAACCTGTCTAAAGTTGAGGGATTTTTCTGCTCCTGTAACTTCCTTTTTTTTTTTTTTTTTCCGATAGAGCTTGGTTTTGGTTCTTCGATGGAATGATTCGGATGTTTTGGGACCTGGGTTTCAGAGAGAGATGGTTGGATTTGAGATTATTACTTAGTGATAGTGTGTGAATCTTTTTTCTTGCTGGGTGGATGTGGGTCCTCTGTTTGGATTCTTTGATTAAGTTCTCGAAGCATATTGTTGTTCGGATTCTGAAAAATATAGAGAGCTTTGTATATTGGTCTGAGAATGGCGGAATCTTGTTGTTTGAACTCTCTCTCCCTGTCTCTCATTTTGACTATTTTCTAATCCTGAACCTCACGATTGATTCACTTACAGAAAAGGGTATGTTCATTTGTTTTGTTCTGATTTGATTTTCATTTCTTAGCAGTTGAATGACTCCATGATCTTTCATTATCTTCAAATGTTTCTGCATGGACTTGGCTTTGTAAAGAGTGTTTTCATGTTGCTCTGTTCAACTTACTTTTGATTTGTAGTTGGGTTTTGATGTTGTGTCGGAATCTGACACTCTCAGGTGACTGGGTTCCATGTTCTGTTGGTGCAAATTTTACACCTCATATCATCACTGTCAACACAGGCGAGGTACAATGTACGAAAACTTACATTGTTCTAATAAGCTGGGCTAAAAACCTCCATAAGACAACTTTTCTTTCTTCTTTTTGAATTACAACTTTCAATTTCTTGATTAAGTTTTTGCACTTACCTAGGATGTCACAATGAAGATAATATCCTTTTCTCAGCAAGGGCCTCGAGCTATATGTATTTTGTCTGCAAACGGTGTGATCTCAAGTGTCACTCTTCGTCAGCCTGACTCCTCTGGAGGAACACTAACATATGAGGTGATGCATTTATTTTGGGCTCCTACAATGCTATATTACTGATCAAACAATGCATGCTTTTAGGATTCAGTACCATAACATCCCAATAATTGTTCACCTACAGAATATCGGAATTCAAATTTGAATACAATCTCTTATATGTGCTGACATCTCTGTATGAAGCTGTTTATATTAATTATGACTCATAAATTCTAAAGTTCAATATTATGAAGTGTCTGTGTAACTGCACGGCTCGAGTTGGAAGAAATAATGAAGAGCTATCTAGTTGTGGTCGGTGTGCAGGTCAAAGAGAGGATGCCTTTACCCAACACGCAAGACGGGAACAGTAGAATACATGTTGGGCGTCCAAGCGTGATGTTAGTAAGGTAATGTTCAAAATAGGAAAGACTTGGTCTTACAAGAAAAGTAGACTACTTCGCATTCTTTATAAGGGTGTGGAAACCTCTCCCTATATGCATTTTAAAAACATTGAGAGAAAGTTCGAAAGAAAAAGCCCAAATATAACAATATCTGCTAGCGGTGGACTTTGGGTTGTTAACGTTTCCTTTTCTTGTAAGACCAAATCTTTCCTATTCTGAACATTACCTTCCTAACATTGCACTTGGATGTCAACATGTATTCTTCTGTTCCCGTCTTGCTTGTTGGGTAAAGGCATCCACACACCGACCACAACTAGATAGCTCTATCAACTTCTGTCGTTAGTACGCCTTCCAAGTATCGTCCATCTTGAATTATCACTTTTATTTCTCACTCAGAAGCTTCATTTAACATTTCATGTAGTGTAGCTAAATGTGACTTCACTGCTTTCTTTTTTCAACCTAGTATCTTTTATCTGTTCGATTATGTTTGTGACATTCAACTCGAGCCGTGCAGTTACACTGTAACAAGCCACGCCAATCCTGTGAGAGTTCGCTGGATGTCTGAATGTTTTTTCACATGCTATAGGCTGTAAAAAACTTCGTTATGGTTAAAGTTTGTAGGAAAGACACTCAATTCATATAGAATTAGTTCATTTCAAGCATTGATTAAGTATAGCAAAATCAATTTTCTGGTAAATCTTTGATTACAAGCTTCCATTTCGCTATTTTCAAACCAGTCCAGCATTCCATAATTATTATTTTTCAAGTAATGCTGAATATTCTTTCCATACTTGGCAAAAATTCTCTCTGTTATCGATTAATTAACTTCATATCGAGCAAGTTCCTCTCACGTAGGATGTCGATTCTTTTTTGTTCACAGGGTCGCTTCGAAATACTGTCCTTGTCTGGCTCATTCATGCCTAGTGATAATGGAGGAACTCGAGGTAGATCTGGTGGAATGAGTGTTTCCTTAGCAAGTCCAGACGGGCGTGTCGTAGGTGGCGGAGTAGCTGGTCTATTAGTAGCTGCAAGTCCTGTTCAGGTATCTTATTTCTGTTTCCTTCCCCATTACCAATAAGATCTGTTATCTCATTGCAATTTCTTTCCAAATCTGAGCAATGGAAACTAAGATTTTCTCTGCAAAAATAGGTTGTTGTAGGGAGTTTTCTATCTGGAAATCAACAAGAGCAGAAACCAAAAAAGCCAAAACAAGATACTATTTCAACGCCCTCACCAACCGCTGCCATTCCGATATCTTGTGTCGATCCTAAGTCCAACCTTTCCCCTTCGAGCTCCTTTCGTGGTGATAACTGGTCGATGCTGCCAAATGATTCCAGGAATAAGCCAACTGATATCAATGTACCCCTACCCAGTGCTTGATCTTGACCTCCATAGCTTATAGTGGAAGTCTCCCTCTCCCATTTGCCATCATCAAACATCTAGTTGGTGGATTTCACATCTTGGTTCAAGGTCTCTGTAACTTACCACTGTACTTCCTATGTAGAATTTCATACCCCCACTGCCCTGTTCATCCTTCTCAGTTAGCTTTTCACTTGGTAGAGTAGCTAAGAGCTCCCCGACGCAACCGCGTCGAGTAGAATAGTTTGATGTAATGGGAATACATTCGCTTTACTTCATATCAATGGATTGTGATTTTATGCTTACTTCTTTTCATCCATGATTGTCATAGTTTTCATCAAATGTTTGTGTCTGCTGCTTGGATTCATTAGATTTAGATTAAAGTCCAGAGGATGTGTTTGGTTTGACAGGTAAGGGTTAAGTGAAAGGAACCTTAAAATAAACAAAAAAAACCAATCCATCAGCTGTTAAGGATCAGATTAGAAGTTAATTCCCAAATAATAGCAAAAATTGAAGTCAACTACCATCAGCGTCATACATGTATATGTATATGTATTAATGATTAGGTCAATGTAATTACGTAATTTGCTTAAACTAATCAGATCAGTATATAAAGCTTGCTTAAGCAGTCATGAAAGTACAGTGAATCAAGAGAAGTTTTTAGTTTGATTTGATAGATTTTGTTGAGAAGATTGATGGTGACTTAAAAAAGTTCCCTATTATTTCTTCTGTTGCTTGAAATAATATTTATGTTTGTATTTTGGGTAACCAACCCCCAACCCAACATTGGCCAAAGTTTTATCTAAAAGTCAAAGTTGGGCCTAAATCAAATCTTGAATCACTCATTTTAGTGGGTTAGCTCATCTACACCATGTAATTGCTCGATACATTGTAACGTCTTTCTCAAATTAGTTCTAGAAAAAGAAGAGAACAATTGTTTGAATGCTCTCGAAGTTCTATGTTTGAGGGGAGAAAACGGTTCTCTTTTAACTTCCCATCTCCATATTTCTCCGAAGAACCCCCCCTCTTTAGGCCTCGAAAAATCTTCATATTCCCTTCAAATGCTGCAATCACTTAATTCCCACTAAAATGCTAACCAAATTTGAATCAATCTACCTAATTGAAGATACTTCCGGGGAAAAGAATAATAAAGTTCATACCATTTCCACAGAGCTTCCATTTAAATTAATGGATGAAAAACAAGATTTGAACTTCCATACATAAATTCTAATTACTTAGTTGTGTGCCATGTAAACCTAAAGCAAACATGTGCTACTTCCAATGTGAAGACAATAATTAATCTTACTCTAACCAAGCCCTGCTCCATCATCCTTGCGTGGTGCATCGGCCTTAATGCGAGCTGGCCTGACTATACGGTCGATAAGACCATACTCAAGAGCTGCCTGAGCATTAAATCGCTTCATTCGACTCAAGTCCTTGTTAATCTGCATTTGTCCATTTACAAGGTGTGAAGGTTGTATTTCTGAGAAATATTTTAAGTTTAATTTGACGTAAGATTCAAGAATGGCATTAGCGAACTATGAATGTGTTAATTTTTGCAAGTTTGTAAAACCTCATGTTTCATAAACCAAAAAGTCATGTGGGTTATAACTCACGTCTGGTAGTGGAAAGTTACACTATGAATGAAGATATTGTATGCCATGGTGCCAGACAAACTGACCTGTTCAACAGGCTGGCCTGTTTTCTTAGAAAGCTCATTGAAAAGATAATCCCTGATTCTCAAGAGCTCGTTTGCTTCGTTTCGAACATCATCAGCCTATCAAAAGGATTTTCAAACAAAAATGTTTAGAACCTATAGAAAGTCATATACGATCAGTTTGCATGACATGAAACAAATTAGTGTTACCTGGCCACGAGCAGCTCCACCTGGGGATTGTAAAGCAATTCTTGATAGAGGCATTGCAGTGCGGTGACCCTTAATAATAAGGAAATGTGTTGTTAGATTTAAAAGAACATGAAGAAAATAAGTAGGTTCAGCCAAATAGATAGAAGGTCGATGAGCAAGGAGACCGCGTTACTTATCATAAAAAAGATGCAAAATTCGTGCACCAAGGAAATTTGGGTAAAAGGAATAAGGTGTTGCCTAGTTTATTCAATGCAAATTCAGGGTAGAAACTTATTGATCGGGTTGCATTAAGATTTGTTCAAATGGATCAAAAATTGATTTGACTGGAAAAAAAATAAGGGATACGTTTTACCATACTGAAGAAGAACTCCCGACAAATTCCAAAGTCATATTTCAAGCAACATCCCTTGCCTTACGGTACTAATTTTATTTGACAATGCTAGCTAAAATCTGTATTTACCTTTTCTCCAGCTGCTAGAAGAAATGCTGCCAGATCATAGGCATAACCCACGCAATGGGTACGTACTGAACTCTTCAAGCTCTGCATTGTGTCGTAGATGGCCAAACTTGGAGTTAACTGCAGAGATCATGATATCATCAGAAAAATAATGCTAAACAAACCAATAGGATATTCACAATAAAAGGAAAATATAACAGACAATTATGGAATTTATCCCAAAAAAGAAAAAAGATTGAACTCACATCTCCACCTGGACCATTTAAGTACATATAGAGTGCTTTGGAAGATTCAATGCTGTCGAGATATAGCATGGTGGCCAAAATTTGATTGCTAAACTCTTCATCAATGTTTTGCCCGATGAAAATAACTCGTTCTCGATACTAGCCACATGAAAAACGTAGAGATTATGGGGGAAAATCTTCATATAGTAGATATTATTTAAAAAAAAAAAAAAAGAAAAAAAAAAGTTGATTTTTACATTGGACACTTATAGGAGAGAACAGTTTACTTTGATATAATTATACCCATTGGAACTCGTGAGTCTCATAATGCTGAACTGTATTTTTGCTCAGTCTGAGTAATTAAATATCAAGTGACATTAGACTGTATTGCACAAAAAGTGCATAAGAAGATGTATCACTTACAAGGGCATTCCACAAATCAACCCATTGCCAAGTTCCCTCGCCAGGATTTCTGTAAGGCACCCTTGGTGTCCCGATAGGCATCATCTGAAACTGCATACGGGATGCCTTTTTGTTATTTGTACTGCACGTAAAGTAACGAATTAGAAGAATATATGTAGGATAGGATAAAACTGAATATCTTCTCCTTTTACTTCTCTTTAGCTTTTGTTATCAGAAGGGATAAGAAAAATTTGAATGCATGTCTAATTGAAAGGAAATATGAAAATTTGAGGGAAAAAGATGTCAAGAGAATATTAGAGGAAGCAACAACTGGTATAATTGGCTTAAATCTCCATAATCACAAGTTTCACTTTACAATTTGAGGGAAAAAGATGTCAGGAAAATATTAGAGGGTACATGTCAATTACCATTAAGCCAAGCTCAATAAGGAGGAATATCAAGTCAACCTCTCCAGACTCCTTGCCATTATATCTCATGATTTTGAAACAACAAGGAAAATGTTCCATGAAGAAAACAAATGATCCATGTGAAAATAAGTTAACAATTTTATACTCCTTCATCCTTGAAAGTATAGCATGTTATGAAAGTCCAAGCTTTTCAATTGATTAATATCACCAGAATGTAACAGGATATTTAAGGATAAACTTCCCAGCTCAGAAAATTAATGAAATTAGGATGTAGGCTTAGCTAGAGCTGCAATTACCTGGATTGTAGACTTTTATGAACTTTTCCATAGAATTCAACAGTAAGATTAGGTTTCGCTCCTCCAAATGGACCTTTAAAAAAAAACGAAAACAAAGGAAAGCAATACGTAATTAAGGGGCGGACAAATAGATGAATGACACCATGAGAAGGAAAGGAAAGTAAGCCTACTAGCAGATTGAAGCTTTAATCCCGAGTAAACCTTCGTCGCAGGGCTTACAAAATTCAAAAAACAGCAAGAAAAAATCAGGTAAGCGTCGCGAAAAGCATCAATTTTAACAGTTAACCAGAAGAGAGAGGAAGAACCTGATCGGAGATTGAGAAGTTATAATTTGCGGTTGAAAACACGGAGTAGAAGAGGCGGCCATTTTGAGTCGATGACAGAACTCCCGATTCGGAAGAAGATGATACAGCACCTTGCCGAGAAGGACCAGGTGGAGCCAGATTTCTAAATTGGGCCTTTTCGGGATTCGATGAAAGCCGCTGAGCCCGATAGATCATTGGTGGGCTCCATGAGGCCCATATCCAAACGCCTTTCAGCCAGATTTCTAAATTGGGCCTTTTGGGATTCAATGAAAGACGCTGAGCCCGATAGATCATTGGTGGGCTCCATGAGGCCCATATCCAAACGCCTTTCAATAGCGTGGTTGATGCTCGATGCCTTGTATTATGTAATATTATATTTTCAGAAATTATATAGGGATGGATTGTTTCACAGTCAATATTTCATAATTAATATAATTTACATTTATAGCTTTTTTTTGTATTTTTTATTTTTTCATACAACAAAATCCTTCCAGTCACTCCTTATATCAAATTTAATGGTTTATTATATATTAATTATTTGAGCAATCCTCTTCTCGAGTGACAATGCTACTACCAGCATGAACATTACTCAATAATTAATTATTGGAAGTTCAAATCATCATCCACCTATGTTATATAGAGAAAAAAAAAATCATTTTATTGGTACATGAAATAAGAATCATATAAATATAGTTTCAAAATTTTGTTTACAAACAGAGATGCAAAACAGGGGCAGCATTTAGTGGCAATCAAGAAGAAAAAAGAAAACCCCTTTAGATGTACTCACGAGGCAATCATTTGTCCAGAATTACAACACAATAAGATACCCTACGAGTAAAGAACACCAAACTTTGTAGCGAGTCGCACAGTGGCATTATCTCCTACTAGACAACAATTTGCAGCTCTGTTATTCCTATTCAAGAATCATGATCCTCCAACGCACTGTAAATCAACCTGCAAACACAGAGAACCAAAATTGAAGAGAGCAGAACAGTAGGATTCAACCAAATAAGAAAACGGTCTCTCCTCTTGGATTACCAAAATATGGAGAGAAAGAGAAGAGAAATAAGATAGACGAGTTTGAAAAGCCTTCGCTTCTTTTCCCAAGGTAACTGATTGAATATCTCGGTGACATCCACCAGGTGCTTTCGCTGAGTGTACCTAATCACCAGCAAAACACACATCAGATGGATAAAGAAGTTCGGCATGAATTACCAGCAATGAACAAGTCCAGTATTAAAGCCATGACCAACCCAATCTCTTTCAAAATATACAAATCAATCATCCTTCATTTACAATCTTACCTCTTCAGCTTTTTCTTTTTTTTTTTTTCTTTTCTTTTCAATTTATAGCATGCTGCCATGCTCCTCGATTTAGTAAACAGTCCAATCAAAGATGCAAGAATCAGAGAATCTTACAATCTTAAATTGTAATAGAGGTAGGGCAAACAAAAGAATGACATAATCCAATGCCCTGTTAAAAGATAAAAGATGCACAAGACCCCTTGGGTGATGAACTCAGGTACCACCACTTTGTTTATTCGTGATGAGGAATCATAAGGATTGATATAATCAAACTCAAGATCAGCTAAGCACATCAGCTGCAACAAGTTTCAAAAGCATCATAAGTTCCTCAGTTCCAACATTGTTACACCAAAGGTATTAGAAAATTAACAAAACAGTATTGTCAATCAAATATTCATATGTAGGGAATGGTTGTACTAATGGCAGGGTATAAGCGAATTAAGATAGTAAGCTTCCAAAAATGGGCAGCTGGTATTTATAAACTAAAATCCATCGCAAGGCAGCTAGTCAATCGACTTAAGGATAGCACAGGCAATTATGATTCACAGAGAACAGACAGAAGGGGAATCGACTTAAGCAAACATTGTTTATATCGAGAAATCAAGGGGCCTTCAAATCAAACATCAGACAGCTTCCTATCCATCTTCCTCTCTACAAGTGTCGTGGCTAAGAAATTTTAGACAAGTCTCTAGGCTGTTAATGCCGCCCCAGAAGGTAACTTAAACAATATGTCCACAAAAACACATCAGTATGCAGAAAAGTTAAGTAATTGCTAAAAACACATCTTTAGCGTCAAACAATATAAAATCTGAATTCTCCGGTGACTTCAAGAAAATTAACGGGCAAATACACAAAATATACAAATTCTAGGGTTTAGAGACAACCTGGAAAACGACGAGTATGAGAAGCGCAATGATAAAGAAGAAAGAGAGGAGCCAGACGTAGATATCAGCCATAGAAATGCCCTCAACCAAGTCCCTGTCTCTTGTCTCTCTCCCTGTGTGTGCGATTTGAAATACAAACTCAATGCCGCAACATCGTCACCGAACATACATGCCCCTGCGGTAGAGGAAACGGATTGGAGAAGATGATGAAGGATTATAGGAAACGTGCAAAGTGAACGCCGGCGATCATAATCCTTATGCACAAAGAAGCGACCGAATCTGGTTGATCGGAATTTCACAAAGCAACCGGAGGCTCCAGATTTTTTTTATTTTATTATTATTATTATTTTTTTTTTTAAAGAACTTTTAGCTGCTTACTTGTTGCATAGGCAATTCCTTCTTCTTCTTCTTCTTTTTTTTTTTTTTTTTTGGTTAATTTGAGAAGGTTTGGACTCTAGATTGAAAAAAAAAAAGTATCCAATAATCCAATCAGACAAAATATAATTGAGGGACTACATCTTAAAATAAATAAACTTTTCCAAATCAAGTATGCTCAAGTTGAATTAAAAACCAATCTTTTTAAAAAAAAAATTATTTTAGTCCACTTTGACAATTACAAAAAAAAAACAAATTTTGTATTAAAAGACCTAATAAAATGATAAATTCTCGTTAGAGTATTGGAATTTTAGTTCAGTATATTAAATTCATAGGATCGTTTAGAGAAAAATTCATAGGAAATTGTGAGAATAAATTATTTTCATTATAAAATTAAATTTGCAATTTTACAACAAGCTCGTTTAGCTCAGTTAGTAGAGTGCAAGGCCCTTAACATTGTGGTCGTGAGTTCGAACCCCACAGTGGGCGCTTTTTGTTTTCATATCTTCTTATATCTTATGTATTATTGAAATACAAAGTAGTGACTAATTTGACAAAATGCCCGTCTAGCTCAGTTGGTAGAGCGCAAGGCTCTTAACCTTGTGGTCGTGGGTTCGAGCCCCACGGTGGGCGCTTTTGTTTTCATATCTTTTTATATCTTATGTGTTTTTGAAATACATGTGTTTTTGAAATACAAAGAGTGGGACTAATTGAGCCAAGGCTCTTAACCTTGTGGTCGTGGGTTCGAACCTTATGGTGGGCGTTTTTAAAATCTTTTCGATCTTTAATCTTTTGGGCTTTGCCATTTAAGTTGGGTCTCTTTGACTCGATTTAAACTCACTAATCTTTTTTAATTTGTAGTCTAAATATATATAATATATGTACATGTCATCTAATGTCGCCCTAACCTAAGTTATTGTAATTTTAAATTTCTAGTATACTATCACATCAATAGAAACATATTCATAAGTATGTCATCTAATGTTTTGTTTTTTTCTTGAGAATTGGTTTTATTTTTTCTAAAATAGATTTAATAAAATAATACATTTTTTTTATTATTAAAAAAAAAAAAAACAAGTCATTGGACGGTGTGGAAACTTTCACTGACCAGTAAGTTGACGTAATTATGACCAAGGATGGTAACCACGTGGCAGATAATAGGTGGATGGTGGGCCCAATATTCCTCTAATTATTACCCCTAAGCTTTAATAAATAAAAAGAAACCAAATTTGTGAAAAAATGATTCTCTTATTTTAATCATTCGCTGGACTTTTTACGGCTTTTCTACCGAGTTCATGTCGCCAGTTCATCTTTGCCGTACACGTGTCTGCCTCCTTAGCAATCATAGGCGACATGTACGGTGATGGGCCCTACTCCTTTATTTTAAAATCGAAGCCCAATAACAGAGAAAAGCCCAATTCAGAACAATCATAATGGGCCGTAGCATGATTAAGATTCTGATACGTATGAAGGTGCGTCCCATGTCATATGCCATCTAAATCAGAAATTATTTCCAACAGTGGAATTTAATGATAGCTACCGACTTTATATATTTATTTATTTATTTACTTATTTCTTGACTCATAATATTTCTTTCAAGAATTATTCAAATACAATCGTAAAATACCAATTAAATTAATTTAACATTATTAAAATAAAGTTAAATTTATAATATTGTTGCCAAAATTGAAATAAGAAAATGTACATGATTTTCACGTGGGCAGATCACAAGGAGACACGAGGATCGAATATAAAAACGAAGGCCGTTAGAAGAAAATTTTGTTTTAATTCTAAAAAATGAAAAAATTAAGGCTATTAACCACGCAAAATTGGGTCCATAATACCAAACAAAATAGCGACGGAAGTACGGCAATAAAAAGAAAATAATAAGAATAAAGTAAAAACAAAACCTGTGCGCACGCATTTTTATACAATTATAATAAAAAAAAAATAATAATAATTACAATAATTAATATAGGGTTGTGGTGGGGTGAGTGATTGCAATTAGAAATTAAAAAAATAGAATTCCTTTATTTGTTTGAAAATAAAGAACAGAAAGAAGATTGTTTGAGTTAATTTGGTGTGTAATGGTTGGGATTTGTTAATGAGCGGTCAATTTGAGAGGGTGCAAATTAAGGTGGATCACAGTTGGGGCTCCTACTCAACTCTCCTCCTCCTAATAAAATCCTGCAAATTCATTGTCTTTATTCAATGAACAAAAGGACAATTAGAAATAAGTTTTATATTAAGATGCAAGAAAAAAAAGAAATTAGGGAGGGATGGGACAAATAAAAGGCTAATCAATGTGTTTGTGTCCCATGCCACATCCACCAACATCGTACCATATGGGGTTTCGCTATGTCTATGCCCAAACTTCATTCAACTAATTCTTTTCTTTTTTTAAAAAAAATAAAACAATAAACAATTACAAACATTGTCTCATTTCACCGTTGAATCAGAAAATACCAATGATAAACACACGTATTTTTCTCCTACTTAAAAACAACAATGTATTTTTCCTTTGTTTTTAAAGCTGTTTTATGAATAGTTTTTTTATGCCACGTGTGTGTCGCGTGGCAATAGGTTATCCTCAATTAAATGTTCCTATTTTCATCCATAAAAGATCTCATTGCTACTTTGGTGGCATTTCATATTCTCCAAATTGGTGGTTATACCACAAGAGTGTAGATTCGTATAAAACTTCCCTATTTCTATTTTTATTTTATTTATTTATATAAAATAATAATTTATTCCCTTTTCTATGAAAAAATAAAACCTCTCCTAATTTTCTAAATAAATTTTATTTGATTGGACACTTTTAATCTCATAAATATATTTTAAATTCTTTTGGTACAAACTTTAATAATCAGTTTGTCAATTTATTTATTTTTGCTTCTTTTAATCAACCCAAATATATATAAATATTAGTAACCTTTTCATATGAGTTACGAAATTTGAATTTCTTTTTCACACCAATTTTAATATAATTATATGCAAGAAGTTGATGTTGGAATAAAAGTGTAAATGTATTTTTCTTGATATATCAAAAAAACGTGAATAAAAGTGAAGCAATATTAAGTAGCACAACAAATTTGAATATCGAATATCATTATATTTATCATATTGAGTGATTGTCATTTTCATCAATAATAATATTTCAATATTAAAAAAATACATTCTCCATACTTTATTTAAACCAACATGATAGTTTTTAAATTAAACATTTAATTTTATGGAGTTGAACAGTGAGAGATTTTTTTCCAAATTATAATCTTAAACTAATTAATAAACCATACTGATTCAATAAAAATAAAAATAAAAATAAAAATACTTGAGATCAAATTAAATTAAAAAAAAAAATCAGGCATATGATTTTTGTTATTAATTAAAATAAATTAAATAAAGGAGATGAAAAAGGCATAAATCTATTTAAAAATAAAAAAGAAAATGGGATTCAAAGGTTAAAAACCTGAGCACATGAGAAAAGAAATGGAAAATTGGAGCAGTGAAAGTAATAAAGGGGGATTATGAGAAGCTATTATTAATAACCTAATTTAACTCCAACTTGACCTTTCGAAAGAAATCATTTCCAGAGCATTATTTATTTATTTATTTATTTATTATTTTTTAATTTTTGAAAATAAAAAGAAAAATCAAATTATGACTTTATTATAATATTTAGAAAACGAAACAAATATTTGGAAAAAAAATGAAAAAGAAAGAAACGGACAAAGAAAGGGGTACCCCACAAGACCCACACAACAAGACACCAACAACATAAAAGAAAAATAATAAAATAATAAAATAATAATCCCCTTTTCTTTTTCTTTTTTTTTTTATAAATTTTTTTTGAGTGAAACCCTGCAAAGTGCGCGTGGAGTACACTCTCCAATCAGGAGAGATTGATGAGTATGACACAACACAGTGTTCTCGTACGTGAGATTAAGATGCTACCACCTGATGGTAAGAGTTTTCCATCACAATTACCCACCCCGTATGTGGTTTTCCCACGCGCATCGATCCGCGTGTAAGCGCGTGAAATTTGAACACAGATCTCTTTTCTCGTCTCGGTCTCCCTATTTCTCTTCCTCGTAGTGTTTATTCCTTCTTTCTCCCCTGGAATTTCGTCTTCCAACAGTTTTCAACTCTTTGTTTTTTCTAACACAAAACAATTTATCACATCACTGAAACCCAATAACTGACCTCTACCCAGTTTCCAATATCCCCCTCTCTAGATCGCCGGCCTCCGCCATGGAAGCTCGCCGGGATTCCCAGCGGCGGCCCCGGCCGGTTCAATGTACCACGTCGTTACTCGCCAAAATCAACTCTGGATCCTGAACCAGCAACTGGGTCTTCCCTAAATTGTCTAAAGTTCGAAGCTTTTTTTCTAGGCCGCAATGGCGGCTACTAACGCCTCTACTCCGCCGCCGCCTACGGCAGTGGAGTCTGGCAGTTCCTCAGCTGATGAGCTGACTGCCAAAGCCGTACACAAGCGATACGAAGGACTGCTGGTGGTACGGACCAAGGCTATAAAGGGTAAAGGCGCTTGGTACTGGGCACACCTCGAGCCCATCCTCGTCCACAACACTGACACTGGTTTGCCTAAAGCCGTTAAACTCAGGTGCTCCTTATGCGACGCCGTTTTCTCTGCCTCCAACCCTTCCAGGACCGCCTCCGAGCATCTCAAGCGCGGCACTTGTCCCAATTTCAACTCTCTGCCCAAACCCATTTCCTCCGTTTCCCCTTCTTCATTTTTATCTCCTGCTCCCACTTCTCCGCCTGCCCTTCAACACATCAATCGCAAACGAACCTCCTCTGCCGCCGCCGCCGCCGCCGCCGCAGGTGGAGGCGGAGGCGGAGGCGGAGGCGGAAGTGGTGGGTCTTCTTACCAAGTCTCACCTCTTGCGATTGTGGATCCTTCGCGGTTCTGTGGCGAGTTGATGTATTCTCAATCAGTGGCGGCGGCGGCCAGTGGTGGTGGCGGCAGCGGTGGGGGTCTGTTGGCGCAGCAGCCACATTTGATGTTATCGGGAGGGAAAGAGGACTTGGGGGCGTTGGCTATGTTGGAGGACAGCGTGAAGAAGCTAAAGAGTCCAAAGACTTCTCCTGGGCCAACGCTGAGCAAGACGCAGATTGACTGCGCCCTCGATTTCCTCGCCGATTGGGTTTACGAATCCGGTGGCTCTGTATCGTTTTCAAGCCTGGAACATCCGAAATTCAGGGCGTTTCTCAACCAAGTTGGACTACCCTCGATTTCTCGCCGGGAATTTACGAGTTCGCGGTTGAATTTGAAATTCGAGGAGGCGAAAGCAGAGTCGGAAGTTAAGATTCGTGATGCTATGTTTTTCCAGCTCGCTTCCGATGGGTGGAAGGATAAAAACTACGCTGTTTTTGGCGTCGATAAGCTTGTGAATCTCACCGTGAATCTCCCCAATGGTACTAGCTTATACCGGCGGGCTGTGTTCGTCAGTGGCTCTGTTCCTTCTTCGTACGCTCAGGAAATTTTGTGGGAAACCGTTGCTGATATCAGTGGGAATGTGGTTCAACAGTGTGTAGGGATTGTAGCAGACAAGTTCAAGGCTAAAGCGCTTAAGAATTTGGAGAATCAAAATAACTGGATGGTCAATCTCTCTTGTCAGCTTCAGGGCTTTTCAAGTTTAGTTAAGGATTTCAGCAGGCAGCTCCCATTGTTCAAGACTGTGACTGAGCATTGTATAAAGCTTGCTAATTTCGTCAATTACAAGTCTCAGGTTCGTAATTGCTTCCATAAATTTCAGCTGCAAGAGTACGGCCACGCCGCTTTGCTCCGAGTGCCTCCTCGCGACCATGAGAAGCTCAACTCTGGTCCTGTTTTCACTTTAATGGATGACATTCTCAGCTTCTCTCGAGCTCTGCAGCTGGTCGTGCTTGACGAGACCTGCAAAATCGCTTCCATGGAGGACCCGATCGCGCGGGAAGTAGCAAAGTTGATTGGGGATGTGGGGTTTTGGAGTGAATTGGAGGCAGTTCATAGTTTGGTTAAATTGGTAACAGAAATGGGTGTTGAGATTGAGAAAGATAGGCCACTGGTTGGGCAATGCCTCCCATTGTGGGATCAGCTGAGGGCGAAAGTGAAGGATTGGTGTTGTAAGTTTCAGATTGTTGAAGGGCCCGTTGAGAAAGTGATTGAAAAGAGGTTCAATAAAAACTACCACCCGGCTTGGGCGGCGGCGTTTATCCTTGATCCATTGTACTTGATAAGGGACACGAGCGGGAAGTACCTGCCGCCATTCAAATGCCTCACTCCTGATCAAGAGAAGGACGTGGATAAGCTGATAACCAGGCTGGTGTCCAGGGAGGAAGCTCACATTGCATTGATGGAGCTGATGAAATGGAGGACAGAAGGGCTTGATCCAGTTTATGCAAGAGCTGTACAAATGAAGGAAAGGGACCCTGTAAGTGGGAAGATGAGAGTGGCTAATCCACAAAGCAGTAGGCTTGTTTGGGAAACTTATCTTACAGAATTCAAGTCATTAGGGAAGGTTGCAGTGAGGCTGATTTTCCTTCATGCCACTTCCTGTGGTTTCAAATGCAACTGGTCTATGTTGAGATGGGTGTCTTCTCATACTCACCAAAACCCTGGAATGGAGAGGGCACAGAAGTTGATATTCATTTCAGCTCATTCCAAGCTCGAGCGCAGGGATTTTTCCAGCGACGAAGACAAGGATGCCGAGCTTTTCTCCCTACCCAACGGTGAGGATGACGTTCTTAACGATGTTTTTGCCGATACATCCTCGGTGTAACGGTTTTCGATTTTTATTTTTATTTTTATTTTTTCTTCTTCTTCAGATTCTTAGGATTTATTGAATTCTTTTCACTGTGTTCTCCTTGATTTGTACCAAATTTATTTCACCTTAGAAGATTTTGGGGGATGTAGGGTGGAAGAAACAGGGTTGTTCATATGAGATTGACTTTTGTATTCCTCGAAATGCATCGGCTTATCCATATTGTTCTATTTTTCCATGTCACTTCTGGTTTCATTCTTCATTACAACATTCCTCATTTTCCTTAGCATCGTCATCGTCATCGTCATCGTCCCCATCCTCATATGAAACCAAGGATTCTCATACCTTGATGAAGAAGTTCTACTTCCAGTTATCGACATTGCTCAATTTTTGGATCGCCATATCTTATATGACCATAGGATAGTCTCCAAGATTGTATTTTGAATTTCCCTCCCTGTCGTGTCGAGTCGAATTCGGGTTGGGACTTCAAATTCATACAGCCATTGGTTGTAGGAGCTCGGTGGGTTTGTAATGTTCTATATTCCTTGAGTTATAAGCATTAGTGTGGGTACAGTTTGTTATGTGTGGTCCTTTTGTTAGATGGAAAAATGATTAAAGAAGATTCGTTTAAAACTGTGGCATTTTTAATTTTGAAATGGGCCCATTTCATCCCATCATGAGCTTCGTTTTTTGGTGATCTGCAGCAAAGAAGATTGACGTTTTACCAGGAAGATAACTAACCAAGTGTGGGAAGTAACATCGGTGAGTTTTTTTTTTTTTTTTTGTTTGTTTACAGACACATTTGACAAAGATATCCTGGGACTTGCAACACAGCATTAAGCATAATAACCATACAGAACAGAGTGAGTGAGTTGTTGGATGAAGTGAATGGATAATGATTAGCGTTGAAAATTTGGGGATGGAAAAGAAAGAAGAAGTTTTGTGGTTGTGGTTGGTGGAAGGGCGTAGCGAAGACGAGGGCAGGGCAGGGTAGGGCGAGCGGCGGGGAGGAAGCTTTTCAATAGTATTGTATTGAACTGAAAAGAAAGCAGTGGAAGTCATTTTCGAAGCTTTTGGTTGTGAGTAAGTGAGTGAGTGAGTGATGGAGAGACAAAAACCAGAAAAGAAAAGAACACCCATTTTTCCCTCAAGTCATAAACTTGGTCGAACAAGATTGTAATTACAAATTATTGTCGGCAAACCTCATTCTAATGCTGACTGCTCACCAACTCACTTTTCTTTCTTTTCTTTTTTTCTTATTTATTCATTTTCACAATACATAAAAAGAGAAATAATGATTAGTATTGGACGACAGCCTCTCCTTTACACAAGAATCTTTCCCTCTTCCAATGCTCTCTTAATTTAATTGCCCCTTTCCGTTATCATTGCTCTTTCTTTTTTCATTTTTTACAAACATTTTCCTAACAAACCCTAAATATTTAACAACCATTTGAGGATAACTCAATCTTATCCCTTTTACCTAAAACAAATTATTGAGCCTTACCTACACAGAAAATAATAATAATAATAATAAAATATTAACTTTTATTGACCAATTACTTTCAAAGTAAAGGGTAGGGCGCAGAGTTTTAGAAAAACCTCAAATGGGTCAATACTTGTCACTTGCTGTCTTGTTTCATTTTTCACTCAAAAACTCAATTTTAAAAAATTTAATTTAATCCTTCCGATATTTAAATCAATAGATAAATCTATAAACCATAGAATCTGTGAGTGAAGATTTAGATTCTTTTAATCACACACAAAACGAAGGCGGTAAATTTATATTGACAAAAAAAAAAAAAAAAAAAAGGACAAGTGGTCAAATGGCAAAATGGGAAAATTGAAAGAATAAATACAATTTTTTTTTTTTTTTTATTAAAGAAAAGTGTGGGGGAAAAAAAGAGAATAATAGTGTACAAACAAGAGCATCGGTATCCGAGGCACGTGTCACTATCATGGTGTTTATAAAGTGCTTGAGGGCGTACGGGATGGCCCACCATCCAACTAATAATGATACCTGATTTATTTGGAATAATAACACTCGACTTATATGTGGGTAATTATACGCTGCGTGACCCTACACCATAGTCCCCACTCTCCTCCCTTACTTTGACCGTTCACTCAATCTTTCTTTCATCTTAAATATATAGGACTAAACTTACCCAACTCCACCACTCCAAGTTAATGTTTTTTAATCTTTTTCTAATTCTTTTTTTTCTCATTTTTTTAAAAATAAGATTAATAATTCCGGGAAATTCTAGATATATTTCCTGTGAACCCACGTGCAGGTTTTTGCCAACTGTCCATATAAAAAAAAAAAAAAAAAAAACAAATATTTTTGTATATATAAATTCTGGTCACGTGGTCCCCCGTCAGCGCAGGAAGAGGAGGAGGAGGAGGAGGAGGGAGGATAGATTCATGGGACGAGAGATCTACTTGAGTCAATGTCCGTACGATGACGTCACAGTCTAGTGTTCGTGATGTCTTTGTAGTTTGTCCAGACTCGTAGGGGTAAACTCGTCATCTTCCTAGTTCCAACTTTGATTCTACACTTACTATATTTACGCCTGTTCAAACGTCCAACTTCAATTATTTTGTTTCTTCTTTTACTTATGTATTTTTCTTTTTCTTTCAAAAAGTAAAATTTTGTGCTATAACTACAACTACCTCATTATTGACGAGTATTTCAATGATTATTGAATCTTATTTATTATTACTTTATTATTGGTTTTTATATATATATATATATATATATATATATATTGTTAAATTCCTAAATTTCTAGTTTAGGGTTGAGAAAGTAAAGGGGAGAGAGTAGGCATGGCATTTGAATTGATAGCAATGGCATGTGGTTATGCTCATATTGTAGCCAACAATCTTAATGTCCAAGATATCATTATCAATCTCTTTTTCTCCTTTTTCTCTACAACATATATTCTCTTCCTCTTAAAATATTTAAATAAATTCATTAAAAAAAAAAAGAATAAAGTAAGCTTTTCCCTTTTTATAATGGAATAAACAACGATGTAAAAAAAAAAAAATCTTATCCAATTTAAATAACTAATTGCGTTTATTTGTACAAGAAAGGAATTCCAAATATAACAATAAAGGCCGGGAACAAAGATATAAAAAAAAAAAAACTAACTAAAACTCGATTAAAAGTCAAATTAACCACTAATCCAAATAACTAATTGTAATTTGGTATTTTAAAATCACAATTTAAATTGATTGATAGCGGTAATGAATGAGATTTTGAATGAAAAGAAGGAATAAAATTGATTAAAGAAGGTATGGAAAGAGTGATATATGATGATGGTGTCTCATATGCTCACTCCTAATTGTTGCCTGTTTACTCAATCTCTCTTATAATTATTCCCAATCACAATAAACTTTTTGTAATAATATAAGATTATTACACTAACCCAAGTGTATATAAAGCTTGACATTTGAATGGTGCAGGAAAGAAACGGCAAACGGCAGTTGTAGAAAGTCACGTGCGTTGTGAAAGTGGTCACGTGCTAACACTCGACACGGAGACAGTTGGGATCTCATGCGACAGTACTCATAGAACTTTGCAAGTTGGTGTGCTTTGTCAATACCCCTTTTCACCTTTCCTATTAAAATTGAATTCTCTTTTTCATGGTGCCTAAATACAATGCATTATATATTTAAAATTAAAAAAAAAAAAAGAAAGAAAGAAAGAATTATTATTATTATTTATTTCAGCTTTTTAGCTAAAAATTGGCCTGCTTTCACAGACAATAAACAAAATAATTGCTGACCATAACTTTTCACCCATTTATCGTATACATTATTGTCGCCAATAACATTTTAGTTTCTACTTTATAAATTTTTTTTTTTATTCAAATGGATCTATAAAGTCTACAGATGATTTAGTCAAAATTCAACCACTTTATGAATTTTATTTTTTCGTAATTAATTGAATTTTTGGGAGACCATTGACTTCCAAGTAATTAACTTTTTGTTGATTGGTTTAAAGGGAAAAGGTCTAAAAAGCTTCCAATATTAATTTTTAATGGTAAAAAATAATAAAGAGTGTAAGAATGTGGGGTTTAATGGTGTAGATTACTTTATTTAATTGATGGTTTGAAAATTGTGGCATACGTGGGGGCATCTTCGTTTTACCATAATTATATTTGAATACCCTACCTACTTTTTATTTTCTATTTTTAGACTAATAATTTAATTTCCCCCACCCCTCAATTATCCTTTAATTTATTCTGGCTCATTAATTATTTATACATGTGCTTAAATTAATAATAAATACACGTAATTATTAATCAGTATTTGATGACCAAAACTCACTCACCCTCTCCATCAAGATTCTCACAAACTTAAAAAAACTTTTTTACTCATATAAATGAAATTAAAGTCATATAGGGTATACCCTTTTTATTTTTAATTTGATATCATATATTTTGATTTATACATGGTGAAAGTGGTAATTTCACATGGGGGCAGGGTGCCACTAGTTTCTAAAAGGGCGACTATATATGTCCTTAAGGCAATGTATGGAATCTGATAATGAGATATGGTAGGTGTAGTAGTTTACAACAAAAGCTACATATATTTTGATTTTGGTTATTTTCAACTAAAAAATTCATAAACAATAGGATGAATAATTATTACTATTTCTTGAGATGCAATCGAATCGAATAGGAATGATGATATCGTATCAATTATGAATTTTTTTTAAAAAGACTTTATGGTTTACTTTGAATTTTGCAATATGAGGATTAAAAGATGTATTGAAAGCAGTTTTGTTAAAAGTGAAGGTTGTAGGGTATAGGCTGGTAGCAAATTATGATGATCCTCTCATTTGGGTAAGACAATAACCCTAAACTTATTGAATGTAGGGGAACTGGTAAGTATGATAAAACATGGAGCAAAAGGTATATTTTTGACCTTCTAGAATGCTTGAAAATGATGTAGAAATTTGACTTAAAATTGAAGGGCACATTCCCTAAAGAAAAAGGAAGATTGGAAGATTGGTTAAATGAAAAGTGGGTTGTTAGGAGTGTTTAAAGTTGCATTAATTATTGATGCTAGGACATGAGGGTTCATTATATGAAGGTCAAAGTTGTTAATAGAATCTATGTGTAGGGTTTTTAATTGGGCTTCACCTTCTACATCTACCATTTTCCCTTTCCACTCTCTTAATAATTAATGCTACCATTTCTTTTCATTTTTCATCTTTACATATAATTCTAAAATCTGGGTCACTTGGGTTATGGTTCGATGTTCTTCCCATTTTTTATAAGTTTCAAAAGATAAGAGTTCTTATATACTTCAAATGTGAGAAAAAAGTGAGAATCATTTATTATTTTTGTTTGTTTGTTGGGAAAGAGTAATATTTAGAATTTCTATTTATTTATTTATAATAATTTCATTTCAATTTATATTATAGACATAAAAATATTGTTTAGTTTTAAAAGTTAAAAATAAATAAATAATCTAGATGTATGCATATATAATTGTTTCATAAATAAAAAAATATTTGTTAAAACTAGAATATTTTAAGCCAATTCAATCCCTAAATATTATATTTATTTGGTTAAATATTTCGTTTAGAGATATTTTCTTCATTTAATAAATCCTATTTAAAAATTCGAAATATTCTTTTATTAACCGAATTCTGATTTTAAAACGAAACTCAACTAGAAAAACGTTCACTAGACACGTGTCGCCTTATAGGGGTCGCCACGTTTTGTCTTTCAAAACCACAACTTTCACTGTTCAATTTCCCTCCAATTTTCCTTTTCTTTCCTCCGATCGACGATCGCATTTTCGAAAGTTCCCTACTCTGGTCCAACTCTCTCTCCGCCGCGCCGCCGCCTCATTTCTACGACCAAACTGCCGGCGACTCCGACTCCCTTCCAGTTCCCTTCCCTGTTTGAAATTCGGTAAAGAATGGCCTCAACCCTCTCGAACTCTGTTAAGTCGGGTCGGATTCGGGTTTTGAAAGATGCAACGGGTACTGTAGATTGACCTGTGGGTCCGGGGGTTTAGTGGATGTTTAGGGATCAACGAGTAAAAGACAACTGGGCGTTGATACACGCCGTGGATGAGGCCAACAAAGCAAATGTTCCTGTTGCTGTGGCATTCAATTTATTCGATCAATTTTTGGGGGCAAAAATCTCGGCAATTAGGGTTTATGCTAAGGGGCTTGCAACAACTTCAACATGATCTTGAAGAAACGATTCAAATACCTTTCTTCTTGTTCCAGGCGAGTTAATTTGTTGTCTAAGTTTAGGTACTAATGTTGTTTGTTATCGTTATCCCTGTTTGGAGAACCTGGGAAAATGTAATTATTGATTTAGTTTGATTTCATGAAATACATTTATGCTTTATGAATCACCATGACTTGTAATCTTATATCTTCGATTTCTGTGAGATTTTAACAAAATGCTAACTGGATTGGTTGTTCCCATTGGAGTTGCAATCAGGATTGCTTTATCTTTGATTTCTTTAGTTTTGTGTGAGCATGGCTCATAGCTTTCTGGGTTAGCATTCTTAGGGGGAAGCTGAACAGACCATACCAAATTTCATTACAGAATGTGGGGCTTCACTTCTAGTCACAGACTTTTCGCCCTTACGTGAAGTTCGGAAGTGTAAAGGAGGAAATTTGTAAGAGGATAGATGAATCAGTTGGGTTGGATGATGAAAGTCCCACATCGGCTAATTTAGGGAATGATCATGAGTTTATAAGTGAGGAATACTAACTACATTGGTATGAGGCCTTTTGGAAAGCCCAAAGCAAAGCCATGAGTGTTTACACCTTGGTGGGCTTTTGCTGTAATTGGGATTGTGGGTGTCAATATCCACTTGTCATTATGTAGTGAGTGGTGAATTTTCAGGAGGGAGCAACTGGGATTGTGGGTGTTATTATCTTTTCAGTATCCTCCGTTGCTTCGCTTCTTCCATTTTTTGCTGTTATTTCTATTGAATAAACTCACACTTGCTATAACACTTTTCAGCTCTGGAACGCTTCTCAGATGGAGATGGTCTTCCATGGAAAGATGCACGGTTTTAATAATGTATATAGTTGAAATTGAATTCTGAAGGAACGAGCATTACCTATTATCAAGCAGTGTGCAAGTATTCTATCGCTTCGACTATGGGAGAAGCATATTATTCAGCGTCTTCAACACTAAATAGCGAACAGACAGTAGAATTTCTAAAGAGAAGTTTCTAAAGTTCTACTTTGATTATACCAATTCAACCACCTAAATCTCCTGTTTGGATTCCTACAAATTTTTCTTTTTCCCACCTCCAGATTGGATTGCCACGGTCACAAGTCGGCGGCGGTTGTGGCGGCGTTATACCTGCACAACACCTTGCATTTAACTACGCTTCCGTATACGTAGAAACCAGGGGCGACCATTATTCTCACTACCGACGGAATTAGCTTTCCGGCCTTGTCGCCGCTCACGTCCTCCATGTAAACGGAATCGAAAACGGCTTCTTTCTCAACTCTGAACATCGGAAGATTTGGATTAACGGAGTTGGCCAGAAGGTGCAGAAGCCACACGCTCTTCGACGCGCTGAAGAACGCCTGCAGCAGCGGCTCCGACCAAACTCTGTTCCATCCCAGCATATCCACGATTTCGCTCATTTTCCGGTCGCAAAACCGGCTGAAATCCTCGCTGAAATGTTTCGTTCCTTTGTTTAGAACCTCCTCCCACTTTAATTCATGGAGGATATTGAAACATCCGAAATTTGCTTCGCATCTTTCAATCGGATTAAGAACCGGAGTCGAGGCGTTCTTCTGAAATCCTATCGATTCGAAGTCCTCGAAGAAAGCTCGGTTTAGCAGAGCTTCGAGGTAGAAAAGCAAGCTTCTAGGGTTCTTCGAGAACGATAATTTGACATCGTAAGGTTCAAGAAGAACGGAAATTCCTTCGTATACTTTGGCTCCGACGTGTCGGAGTTGCGGAGTGAGTGACCGGCTGAGAAACCGGATCGACGATCGAGATTCCGATACCGAAACTAAGAAATGTTCGATTACATGCTTCTGATTCGTCTGGTGAAAACTCTGGATTTTATGATACTTCCCAATTTGGCAAGGCGAATTGCCGGCGCTGCACTCTTGGAGTCCGGATTTCAAATTGTGGCAATACGATTCGAGTTTGTCCAATTTCCTCTCCAATTCGCCCATGGCGTATCTTAATCTAGAGGCTTCTATAATAGCCTCGTCTCTCTTCCTGGTCGTCTGCATCAGCTTCTGCGAGAGCTCCGTCAAAGCGGCCCTCCATTGCTCTTCTCGAGTCGTTAAGGCCGACGATTCGTTAATAGTTTTCGGACTCTTCCGCGTCAACGACGAAATTAGGGATTTGAAAATGCCATTAGGACTCGGCATGGAGAAATACGTTTGTTTATTAACGCGATTGTTGTTATCTAGAGGAACGACGGAGAACTTCTCCCTCGCGTGAGGACGGCACCGGCCGCACGACACTACATCTGAACTCGACACGGAATCCGACTCCGACTCGGACCGTTTCCTAACCGTTTCCGATTTCCCATTATTGCTCCGATCATCGGCCCGATTCAGCGGCGTCGTCGGGTGGTGCTTCAATCTAGTTCCCCGGTCCGACGCTGCCACCCGATTCTCAGCATCAAAATCCTCCTCCAGCTCTTCCTCCTCGCATTCTAGAATCTGCAACAAAACTGATGAAATTCCCGAGAAACAAACAAACAAACAAACAAACAAAGAGGCAAAATGTTAGAAAATCCGGGTAGTAACACTCACCGGCGTGAAATGGGATCGTGAGCGGCGGTGGGGTGTCGGAGTAGCAGAGGAAGAAGAGGAAATGAAGGAGGTGGGAGAAGAAGCAGCCATGGGTGAATTGAGCAGAGTTACAGGCACATCCAGTTTGTGTAATGTGCAAAGCAAGAGGTACGTGTGCTGCGTTTCAGTTACTTAGGTAGCAGTTTCCGTCGTCTTGTAATCATGATTTCGATTCAGATACCATAGATAAGAGGTTTCCCATCCCTTTGGCCAGCGAAAAGATTCAAAACAAAACGCTCTTACATTTTGACACCCATGCTGCCAAACCAAATTCCATTCCCCAAAACATATAAAACGGGCAAAATCCAAAAATATTAAAAAATAATAATGACCAACGAAATAATTCACAACCCGCTCTCCCCTCCCTTCATTCATGCATATAAATTGGTAACAGTAGATGTTTTCAACAATAACCTTCCATTTTTACTTCATATTCCCTGTAAAACTTTTATGTTAAAAAAATAAAAGAGAATGGGATTTAAAGGAAGGAGCGTGGATAGGTAGTACAAAGATGGGAGTATTAAATGTATGGATATACTGATTGAAATGGTTGGCTATGAAAAAGGGGTAGGGAATAGTAGTGTGGGTTTAGAGAAATAAATGAAGGAATGAGAGAGAGAGAGGGCGTTAAATGGAAAGGCATTGAATTGAATGTGGTTGTTGTCAACATTTAAGTCTCACATCCCATTCCTTCCAACTCCGCCTCTCCTCATTTATTGCATATCTTGACGCAACTGCCTTGCCTTGCCTTGCCTTGCCTTGCCTTGCCTACCCCCTTCGGCTGTTTCAACGAGGCAAGGCCCAGGCATCTGCCACTGCGCAGCCAGGCTTTTCCCAAACCCATGGGGCGGCTCACATATTTGTTGCATTCTCTCGCATTCGCATCACTGCCCCCATCATGTCTTCTCACGCCCTCCCTCTGCACCAGAAATAAAGTTTTTTTTTTTTTTTTTTTTGG
>NW_019272032.1:3396677-3425895 GCF_002738345.1 Cucurbita maxima | reverse complement strand
CGCCCTCCCTCTGCACCAGAAATAATTTTTTTTTTTTTTTTTTTTTTGGTAAGTAATCAGGGTGAAATTTAATTCTTCCACCCTTGGGGCGGCTCACATATATTTTTTTTTTTTTTGGTAAGTAATCAGGTTATATCTTCAAACATTATTTGTATAATAAAATATTTTTGTGAAAATAACACGATTCAATAACGTGTATATTAGTGATGTAATTGGCATTATGACATCAATTGATTAGTTATATATTTTTAATTAAGAATATGGTAACATCCATTTAGCATAGTTTATGTATATATATTTGAAAGAGATATATCTACAGTATAGATTACGTTGTCACACAAATATTATCTTAATGATGTGATAGAGAAAAAATCAAATTAAATTACAAAATTTTTCTTTAAAGTTTGTCTATAGATCTTGGACTAACAAACATTTTGCATTAGATATAAAACTTTCTAATAAATCATTAAATTTTTAATTGTGGGGTTTACTAAAAAAAAAAAATTAAATGCAATCGCATGAGCAATTCAATATATCTAATAGATAGATAATTTTAGAAGCTTTTTTTAATAACTAATACATACAAAAATTTAAAACTTATTAAATACTTCCCAAATTTACCATACAAGAGAGAGAGAAAAAAAAATAGTATTATTTATAAATTATTTTAGGGTGTGATAAATTTGTTGCAAAAATTAAAATTTACCTGAATTTGATATGGGACTCGAGATGAGAAATGTTGATACTTTTCTTCTGGCGTTGATTCTGTCCAAACGCACGCGGTTTGTTATTTTCGTCCAAAAAACGCTTAATCGGAATTATCTTCATAATTTTGTTTTAGGGGCGCTTTCTTCTTCTCGAATTAGTCCTCCGCCGTTCGTTGATACCACTGGTCGGCATTTCCTTTTTCAATTTCTTTCTTCCCTTTTCAATTCTTCATCCTCCCCCAATTAACCCCAACATATTTCCCAATCGGCTCTGAAACCACACCTTCGCGGCTGCTTTTTGATACCGATTTCGCAGGCCGTTCGTGATTTTCATCGCTTCGCTTTGCGAGATCAGGATTCAGGAGCAGCCATGTCTTGGAATGTATTCAAATTCTGCACGGCGCTGCGTGCTTTGGGTTCCATCATGATCTTCTTAGTTCTAGGTATAGTCGGTCTCTCCTATTACGCTTTGGTCGTCGTCAACTATGGTCCGGCTCTCTTTCGCGGAGGCCTCAATTCGCTTACAGCTCTCCTAGTCTTGCTCTTGTTTCATTCTTTGGTAATATATTTTCCTCTTTTAGCTGCAATTACACATATTGTGCACTTGGCGAACTGTTGGTTTGACCTTCGACAATTTAGCTTCCTGGGATCCTCAGGACTTCCTGATATTCTTTTTCCTTTTTTCCGGAATGATTCCTGGAACTTGAATTTCGACTTAGCTTAAGAGGAATTGCTTAGAAAATGTAAAATTGTGGAAAATTTAACATTGTAGTGCAGAAAGTTATGTCTTATTGTGTAATAAAAGTTGTGGGGCTTAGAGTTCAAAATATGAGGCAATCTTCAGTTTTCTTGAAAATATAAACTTAAGATCACCTTCTACATCCGTTAATTGCTCTAGGTGACCATCGTTTGGTTTTTCCTTTATTTCTACTGACACGAATTTATTAGCTAGTGGAAGAGCGTTATGATAGAATAGAGCATCTCTGAGATTCTTCTTTTTGGTTGGTTGAGAAAACAACAGTACTTTGGGCCAGAATAAATAAAAAGAAAATAAGTACTAGCCGTATTCTGAATTTGAAATGATACGTTGTCATATTTGTGTGTTCATCTTTAGAATAGCATATGCACATTCATATAGCTTCAAACCTTCAATTTACCAATCTGTTTATGCAGTTGGTGATGTTACTATGGAGCTACTTTTCTGTTGTACTAACAAATCCGGGGTGTGTTCCACCTCATTGGAGACCTGAGTCGGATGAAGAGAAAGGGGATGCAGATCCATTAATGGCATCAGAATACAACAATGGTCCAGGTGCAGGGCCAGAACAAGGAACCGTGCCAAGTGATTCTGCTAATCGAAAAATACGGTTTTGTCGCAAGTGCAACCAGTTTAAACCGCCTCGTTGCCATCATTGTTCTGTTTGTAAGCTCTAGATCATTTCCTACTTTTTATTTCCTGTAGGAGTTTACTGTGGTCCTAGTTGATAAACAATATATAAATACTGATTATGCCTCCTTTGGTAGGTGGAAGGTGTGTATTGAAAATGGACCATCATTGTGTGTGGGTCGTCAATTGTGTTGGAGCAAAGAACTACAAGCATTTCCTGCTATTTTTGGTAAGCACAACCAGAGTATTTCCTTCTGAACTCCAGTTCTCTATCTTCATGGTTCTCGGGATGGATGGTCCCCTATGATATCTATAGTATCCATTCAGGAAATAAACGATGTTACTTGTATAATCATGAGTAGATTCTGGTTCTTTGGCAATTTGTCAGCTGATATAACCTGCAATCATAGATATTCTAATTCTGCTATAGAGATGTTTTGTTATGGTGCCATGGCAGCATCATTGCATTGAGTTTATTAAATCATATTGCTTGTTTGTTTCCATCATTTGTGCAAGGAGAAAATATTTTTTCCCTCGAGCAGTTGAGAATATAATTGCCTTTTCTTTTGGTACTTGTTATGTCCGATTAAGATTTTGTTTCATCACTTAAGTGCTTGGCTAACGAAGGTATGCAGAAGTTCCACTAATCATCACATTTTGTTGATTTTCATGCAGTTTTACACATTTCTTGAAACATCCCTTGTTACTTTGTCATTATTGCCATACTTCTTAGCTTTTTTCTCCGATGGTGATATAACTGGAACACCAGGCAGCCTTGCAGCAATTTTTGTAACATTTAGTAAGTGCACAAGTGACAATTTCGTTCAATAGTTAAAGATATTTCGACATTTATCTCTAATTTTAGTTGCTCGTTCCTTACAGTTCTGAATTTGACATTTTCTCTGAGTGTTATGGGTTTTCTGATATTGCACATATCACTTGTAGCAGCCAATACCACGACAATAGAGGTAATTCCTCCTAGAAGTAGTACTGTGTTTGTATTGCTTTTAAACATTTAAAAGGGGCTGAATTGGTTTATGGGATATTTGATTCACCGTTGTCAGGCATATGAGAAGAAAACCACCCCGAAGTGGCATTTTGATCTTGGTCGCAGAAAAAACTTTGAGCAGGTATCTTCTTCTCAACGTATTGGCTTCTTCCTTGCGAACATTCAATTATTGATGGTATAGTTATCTGTTGTTGCCCCACAGCTAGACGTTTATTTTCTTATTGATGTCCTTATTTAGTTACAACCTACCCAAGTTTCCCGAGGTTTGATACTCTCTCTCTACCAAAGTTTCTTCCTCTAGTTAGTACCCCACTGCTCTCAGCTTACAGAACTCCCTTACTTCCCATCTTCCCCAAGATAGATTTAAATTTGTCTGTATTCCAAAATGACATGTTGTTCCCAACCACATCCATATCTTATATTCATGACAACCGACCGACACTATTTCACTGCTCCCTTTCCTGTTTGTAAGAGTGAGTGCAAGCAAATTACATTGGCTGTGGCTTTAATCCTATCGATTGAAGTTGTCTAGTAATTTGATTGAGCTAGTCAAATGTAACATTATCACATATTTTATTATAACGAACTAGAATATTCATCATCCGCGAAGATTTATATCAATAATATCCTCCAGAGTCTCAAGGTTTTGTAGTAATCTCTACAATTCCAATATCTGAGAAAATAAATTCTTAAAAACTGATCTCAAATTGGGAAAACTACCCAAAATTCCAAATTGTGAAATTAAAAATGGATGGCTTGTGCCATGGGACAACTTTGGATTCATTGCATCAATTATTTATATGCTGGAGTTCTTTTGCATGTGACACTAAATTCATTCGTGAATCAGGTTTTTGGAATGGATAAGAAGTACTGGTTTATCCCTGCATATTCTCAAGATGACTTAAAGCGGATGCCTAATCTCCAAGGCCTTGAATATCCAATGAGGTCAGACACGAATCTACTTCAGGAATTGTAAAATCAATCTCACAGTAAACCTGCAAGCTTTCATTGTTTGATACAAAGTGAATTGTATCGAGGGGAGAGAGCCTGAGCCCAGAGGATGTCACCTTGATCCTTAAATTGAATGAATGACAGGTCGGTTTAAATTTCTAACAAACAAATCATAAAGAATGGCCTTCTTCAGGTGGTGCACTGTATAATATTAGTTGGAAAAGCCATTTGTTTGCCGAATGATGCACAAATTTTAGCTCTGTATCCAGTTTTAGCACAATGTAAACTCTTTTTTCTTCTGTATATATTTGTTTGTATGAAAACCGACTTAGTTTGGATATGTAGCGTGTATGTTGGTGCATCTGCATCATATCTGCCCACCCCATAAGGTCTCAGAAATACTTTCAGAAGGCTCCCTTTATAGAAACTTCGACCCCTTGGAAAATGAGTCATATTATGGGAACCTTTTGTTCTAAATTAGCAGGTGGCCCTTCTATTCAAATCTTGTTCGACTACCAAGCTTTTGCAGATTATTATGATTATATTTATTATTATTATTATGTTCAGTCTCATCTTGTAAGTCAGTGACGGATGGCCGGGGCTGCGCCCGCGGTTTTCCTCCATGTGCATGTCAAAGGGAGAAAAGATAAAAGACGGAGATTGTTGAGTTGACGTGAATAATTAATTAGGAGCCTGAAATTTAATTTTTGAACTATAAAATAATCCAAAATTCTAACAATGTTGTAAACATTTTTTTAATACGTAACGTGGTATTTATCGATCTATTTTTTGCTAAATTACTCGCAAAAAGGTCAAAAAAATTAAATTCTTTTAAGTTTGGAAGGCAAATTTATACCACTCAACAAATTTAGAAATAGTTACTCGTATCAAGTTTAGATATAAAAAATTATATATATATATATATTTTTAAAAATTTTAAAGTTACACGACCTCAATTAACAATAAATCATCAAAAATCATGTGCGTAACCCTTTTACCTTAATTTTGATTGACCATGACATTCGAGAACGACAAATCACGGAAAATTGGGCAAACACAAAATTCAATAAGGATATGCGCAGTAAGTTTAGGGGCTAATGTGGTCAAGCCTAGCATCAAGCTTAAACTAGTGCTTAATGGTTTAAACCTTCAACAATGATTGGTTGGTTAACAAAGGTATAGGTCTTATCGTCCAAACATTCAATAATCAAGTTGAGGTTATCAATGTAACAACGATGCACTTATTGGTTTAATGTTGCATTTAGTACTACTCTAGCTAGTCACTACTACTATACATTCGAGTGTTCGTCTAGACAATACACCCATTAAAAACTTCGTGATGGATATGGTTCTAAATTTAATGTTATGTTAGTACACATCCTATATAACTTAAATGTAACAACTAGACTTCTTTCCTAAAAAAAATCACTCAGCGCTTATTTAGCTAATATAGTTAAAATCTGACCTAATTCCACTGGTGCAAGGAAGTGATAACCAATGGAATTATGGTTAGAGGAAAAAACATCCATCTTTCCATTTTGTGAAGGTCTGAATTTCATTTGTTCATGTATTATTACAAAAGATGCAACCAAAAATTGAATGCGCATACTCACTTTGTCTCATCTTGTTTGTAAGAAAATTTAAAACAACAATCTGTTCATCTCAAAAACGAGACAAAAAATCAATATATTTGTCACTCAATCTGATAAGTACGATTAAGAAACGGACAAAACTGTATAAAACTAAAACGACAGCGCTTTGCTTGACGGAACAGAAATCACTTCCGAATCACAAACTCCTCCCCTGATCGTCGATCAACCTGCTTGATCCATTTCCCCTTCCCCTCGCCGGAACCTGAATTCCTTCCTTCCGCCGCCACGTATGCAATATCCAATCCCTGCCCCACCGGCAAAAACGCTGATCGAATCAGCCGCCGCGTTCCGTTATTGGTAACATTACTCCATCTGAAACTCGAATCGCTTCTCGAGTTCGCGTTCTTGCATATCAAAACCGCTCCTCTGGAACTCAGATTCGCCATTTTCAGAACTCGACTGAAATTCCTCCTCTCACTATTCACCACCAGAAAATCTATCCCTACCAGTCCTCCCATCACCTCCTCCGGCTCTCTCACGATCACTTCCGGCGCCAATCCCGCTCTCTCCATCGCTCTCCAATATTCTCCTCGCGATCTCTCGTCCGGCACCACACACACGTGTCTCCCTCCGGTGTGCCGGCGAGCAACCGCCAGTCCAATACTCGTTGCAATCGCTCCGCCGCTCGACCACGTCTCGACGATGAATTGAGCGTTCCGTCCGGCCGCCATCGCCGAAATCAATTCCGCAACGCCGGATTCTGTATGGAGATCGCACTTCACAGTTCACACACAACTGAAAAACATCAATCATAAACACGCAAAAAAAAAAAAAAAACGAAACAGAAATTTGAAATCAAAGGAGATTTCTTACAGATTGGACGGTGTCGATGTAGGCTTTGGAAGCCGTATCAGGGGACCAAACAAGCTTCATCTCCAATATTCCGGTACGATTCTCTCTATATCTGAACTCCTCCCTGTCGACTCGATTCGTAATCTAGGGTTTCGTGTTCTTCTTCCTCTGCAAGTCACAATTTCTGTTTTGGCTCTGAAAACTGAAGGGGTTTCTTTTTGAATTGGGGTGGGGCTTTTATTCTCCAAGGCATTACAAATGGATTTTTCTTTTCCTTTTTTTTTTTTTTATTAATAGAAACAATTAGATATGGTTGACCGTTGACATTGCCCACTTTTTTCCGACGTGTTTAGATTGGATTGCCACCGTGGTTTTCTTTACTCATATTCCCCAAATTGTCAACCAATATCTTACGAAAAAAAAGTTAAAAATTTTAGATTTATATTAAATTTGATTGGTTTACCTGTTTGGCTTACCAAATTAAAAAATAAAATTTTAAAAAAACTTATAAACATGTTCAAATTTTAAGTATTTAAAATTAAAAAACAAGATTGTGTTGTTAAATACAAATAATCGAACAAATTCTACTTTTAGACGATATGACTCAAAATGTTTGAGTTTATACTTTATATTAAGTTGATATTTAATACGCGAATCCGCTTATAAATTAAGCATTTTATATAAATTATAATCCTATATAAGTAAATATGTTGAATTTATATTCCAAAACGAATAAAACAAATAAACTTTATAGGTTGGATAAGGTATATACAACCATTTTTCCATCTTTACATCAAATTATTACAAGTTTTTTTTTTTTTTTTTTTTTTTTTTTTTTGTATATAAAAGTATAAAATAAAAAATATTAAATATTGATGAATATTGGGAATTAACTTGTGAAGTTATCATATTTGAAAAGGTATCCTTTATTCAAAACAACACACCCAAATTTTAAAGATATATTCGAAAGAAATATTGGTTGAATTTAATTTTTATTCTGAAAGATAAAATTGGAGGGGGGATAAAATAGCCACCTCCTCATGTACATATTTTAATTATTTTATCTTCCGAAGAAATTTTGGGTGTGCGACGCCTTCTTTTCATTTTTCTACCAAATTCTATCCACTCCTTGTATTTCTAATATTAATCATTTCTTTTGTAGCTTTTATGGAAAACTTCAATTGTTTTCGGTATTTCCTTTTCATTATTTTTTATTTACAAACAATTTAAATCTCTTTACCTACCATTTATACCATATAGTATTGACTCAAATACTTGTATTTTAAAAAATATAAGACAAACACTTCAACTCAAAAATAATAAAAAGAAATTAGATATAACATGATTGAAATATTATGTCTAATTTGGTGTATCTGAAAATCATAAGTCCAAGAGGTTAAACGAGCCCAATTCAACTTATTTTAAAGCTTGGCCCAACCCAAAATTAATGTTTAATGAGCTGATTCAACCCATTTTACCTATTTGGTTGGGTGATAGTCTAAGCATACTCCTGGTAGATATTGTCCTCCCTACCCTACTAATGTGCCTACTAATGTGAGATTCTCACCTACTCAATCCCAATTTGGCATATGATAACATTTTCTTGTATGCGGGTTATTTATTTATTTTATTTTTTAAATGAAAATTATATCCCCGAATCAAACTTGGATTCTGATATTGAAAGGTTATTGGGTAGAGAATGGGTAGATATTTTGTATAAGGTAGATTCCCAGAATTGAATAAGACAGAGCTCCATAGCCTCTGTGCGTTTGGACAAAGACATCCCACCGGGCAAACAAGACGACAATTTGGGTCCGTACTGGAATCTTCACCAATGAAGAATTGATGAACTTATAAAATGTTATGAAATTAAAGGCATCAACAAAGATACTTAATTGATCGGTACTCTTTTACATGATTGCATTAGCATTTCTCATAAACACGACACTCTTACTACCCATCTTTTCAAATATGAACTTTGAACTTTATTTTACAAATCAAAACATCAACAACAACAACAACATGGCCCTATCTGCCAAACCTCCCTTGCTTACATTTATATCTGAAAGGAAATTTGGTGGTCGAAGTTCAAGCGGAGGCAGCAGCCTTGCATACAGGAAGGTCTTCAATGGTGTTGGGTGGAAATCGGAGTATTGGATTGCTTTCGAAGAAATTTACAGGCTTCAAATCGAAACTCGCTGATACGGTCGGCATGATTGGAAAATCTTCTTGGCATGGCACGTGATGGAACCCTAATGTGTACCATACCACTATATCTCTGTTTTCAATCCCTCGATCCCTACAGAAAAATGCATCCATTTTTTTTATATAAAAAGATATAAATGGTTTAAAAAATGTCCCACCAAGTTTGAATGGTAAATACTTACCGGTCCGACCAAGTTTGAAGGGTATCCTCGCCATTGCTCTGGTAAACAAACTGCCCGCCGGCCCACTCCTCGCTCCGGTTATACGGCGTAACCCATATCTGATTATTCGTAAACGCTCCTCTCCTCTGCGGCGGATCGTCCAAATCCAGCAAGCTGGCAGCGGTAGCGGCCGGAACCACCTTGTAACCGACCGGATTACCGACCCGAGTCTTTACAGAGGGATTTACAATGTGAAACTCCGATGGGTCGTACAATTTGAGCTTAATTTGAGCTTCCTTCTCTGTCTTAGCTACCTTTTTCACTGCTTTCAGGTAACTTTTTCTCGGCGATTCTCCTCTGGAAGTCATTTGCCTTTGGAGATTCACCTTTACAAATGAATTGTCGGAGCCATCGATATCCATGTCTAAGTAGAACGTAACGAAATGGTCGTGGATTACTCCGATGACGTTTTCCGACAACAGAGTGCCATAGAGATCTTGTCCGGCGAACTGGTTCGTGTTCTCGTAAGATGTGCCTTTCACCATCAATATTCCACTCAGACCCACCTGTACTTCCATTTCGGAAACGTATTTAATTTTTTGGGTTTAAAATGAAAAAGATAAAATTGAGTAAAATTCTTCGAGAAGAAGAAAGTTGAAACCTTGATTCTGATGAGCCCATCAGTTTGGAACTCCCAATCGACAATATAGTCATAATTGGCCACAGACGCCGCCATCCTCGCCACCAGCGTCACTTTCGGCCTAACCTCAGTGATCTGTTCCACCCAAATTTATACATATTATTAATAAATCATTCCAAATCTTAATTAGATTCCAGCTCAATTCATCACTTACATCCAAGCCCGTTATCGGACTCTCCGCATGCCGCCACCCAATATCTCCGGCGTACCTCTCGAACAAGCAAATCATATTCCGCCGCACGTACGGCTTTCCATCCACCGCCGCAAAAACACCATCCATATAATAAGCGTTTCTCGGGCAATCATTAAGCGGGTCAAGACTCATTGCTTGCAACCCGAACCCGTATTCGCCCGCATCCATATAGGTTTTGAAGTACCAGGCATCCGACGGGTCCATGTAAGGCACAAACAACTCCGATGTAAACCCCTTGTAAATAACATCCCTCAAAATCCCCGTATCCGGGTCCCGAGCTTTGGCCCGAGAAATCACCATCCCCGCTCTCGGGTCGGGTTTCAAGTGAAATTCCCAATTTGCCCATTTCACCAAATGCTCGTCCTCTACACTAAAACTCGGCCCCTTCGGTTGCTCGATTGAAATCGGATTTAGCAATTTCATTACCTTGTTCGGCGGCTGCGCCGAGTATCGGTAATCGGTGTTGGCGGCTTTTGGAATCGGGATGTTTTTGCCTTTGTCGGAAATTTCAATCACTTGTTGAACGTCTAAGTCAACGAGGACAGTCAACCCTTCAATAGGTCTCATGTAGAAATTGGCAGTGTCCTTCATGGAGTAGCACTGGACTTTGATCAGCCGCCGATTCTCTTCCTTGGCGCCGAACCATCCGGTCGAGATGGGCAAGCAAGATACGTCTGAGAGAGCAATCCCACGGTCGAGAATCGTTTGATTGAATCTCTCACTCTTCATCGGTACCCACGTGGCAGTAAACATCTCTTCGGCCGTCATCGTCGGATAACCCGAATGTGGGCCCGTTCGGAGGATAGCGATATTAGCGGAGGTCAGGTCGACGGTTAACACGTGGGATTTACCGTCGACACGTGCGACTACCGAAGCCTTTCTAGGCGGCAGAGGGTCACCGGTTTGCCATTCAAGGACGTGGGACTTTTGGGGCTCTTCCAGGACTAGGGAGTGGATGGAAAAGGGAGAGGATCTGAAGAGAGGATGAGAAGAGAGGATTGAACGAACTTGGGTGATTTCTTGAACGGTGAGTGGGTCGAGAGGGTGGTGGGGGATGTCGGAGGCGTGGTCATGACGGCGCGTGGGGTTTTGGTGGTCGAGGGTAGTGGGTTGGGATTTGGAGGTGCACCATGGGGAGCAGGCGGCGCAGTTGAAAATCTCTGCCGCGTTGAGTGGAGGAGAGGGGAGGTGGAGACAAGTGAAAAATAGAGCAAAGGCTGTGGTTATCGACAGGAAAGTGTAGAGGAGATATTTTCCGGCTGCCATGGTTTGGCGTTGGCCTTTCTCTATCGCGAGAAGATAGTGGTAGTGAAGAGGGCAGGATTGAGGGGATTTTATAATGGAAAAACAACAAATCTGGGAATCATTTGTGACCGCAACAAAACTACTAATTATTTTTTCCACTAATAATCTTACAAACTTTATACTTTGTATTTATTGGGCTTAGAAAGTTTAAAAGATATTAAACTTTATATTTTCCACTAATAACATTATAAACTATATATTTTGTATTTTTTTATTATTATATTCATTATTTGGTAGATTAAATAACATAATAATCTAATGATATTCATTATATTGAAGGATCCAATGGTGTTTTAATTTGTCCCATCATAAATGAATAATTAAAGAATTATGGAGATTCTCATTTATAATTATATTAAGCTATAGCTAAAATAAACATTTTTTACTATACCACTTGTTTTGAGGATCGAGCTCCTCTATGTTATTATCATATGAATATATGATAATATTCTAAAAATATTTATATAAAAAAATAAAAGTTATAATTCTAAATGATGGTTTGGTTTTTTCTCTAAAATTTTTATTTGGAAAAATCCAACAAAAAAATGATTATTCTATTTTAAAATAATACTTAATAAGACTGGCCAAGCACAGGTTTTAAAACATCCAACAAGTTTTCACACACTTATAAATAATAAAGAAGGTTTGGTTTCTTCCTTCTAACCAATAAAATCTCAAAATTTGAAAGAAAAAAGAAGTAATATTTCACTCTTATTTAAGCTGATTACTTGAGATTCCCACCTTACATTAGTTTATTCACAAGATTCCACCTTACATTAATTTATTCACAATTAAACAATAGAAGAATGAAGATAAACAAGGTTAGTCTATTTACGAATAAACAAACAGATCTTAACATAGCCTTAAAATTTTACCCTAAATTGTAATTTCTTGAATTTTAAACCATAGATTTAAGAGAAGAGATGGAGGTTCAAAATTGTAAACTCAATTATTGATGTTATTATGGATTAATTACATAAGATTATTGACAAACAGTATGTAATTGCAAATTGCCCAAAACACAGAAAACAATAAGTAAGAGAAAAAAGGGCAAGCCACGTGGTTTTCGCTAGCCATCAAGAAATTCTGGGAGAGAAGATCAGAAGAACAGAGAGGTCAGAAGAGAGAGCGAGAGGTTTTAGAGCTTTCGAACAGAAATCTCAGATCAAATTAACATGATCCTGTAATATGGGATTGAAAGGCGTCTCCTCGGCGCCCGGCGATTTCATATACTTCAAGTCTCAGGTCCCCCTTCATCGGATTCCGGTACGTTTCTCTTTGTTTTCTCCTCCGATTTCCATTTTGTTGGCTTTTCTTTACTCGGTTAGTTGCATTGATTTCATCTGATGACTTTGTTTTCTTCTTTGTTTTAGTCCAGTAATGATTATAGTTTATTAGCATAGGTTTCCAGATGTGTAGAAAATAGACATGTTCCTTAATTAAGTTTATGGTGTGCGGATTTTTTTTTCTTTTGCGTTTCCTAGGTTTCGCTGCTTCTCTACGGGCTTTATTTTCACTCTTATCGAGAGGATTATGCTTACTCTCGCAGATTGGCACCAAGCAATGGCGATACTATGATTTTGGCCCGAAAGTTGTACCTCCTCTTATATGTCTTCCTGGAATAGCAGGGACGGCAGATGTCTACTACAAACAAATACTCTCTTTGGCAATGAAGGTTGTTCTTTTTGAATTAAATCGGGATTTTACTTTACTAGGCCCTCATCGATTCTCTATCGAGACCACAAAACATGAACTATGCGGGGTATTTGTTAAATGAATTGGCAATTTTCTCAAGGCTCTATGCGATTGGTCCGATTCTTTTCCTCCCTTTCAGAGGAAACTCAAAAGAATTAAGTAACAAGATAGGGCTGTCTCGTAATTTCTTTTACGTTATTGACCTTTCTTCTGGGGAGAGTTTATCGTTTCTTTATCTTTAATGTTATAGGCGTTTTAAGTTAAATGTGACTGGAGATTCCTTTATCTTCATCAATTGATTTTACTAGATAACATTTGTTTCTAATTATTTCATACTTCATATTAATTTGGAATGGCTGCTACCTGGCGGTTATGCCATTGTTGATTTTTTCAATTTCAAGTATTTCTTTTTTTTCAGTTGTGAATCCAAGGTGCTATTACTGTTACTTCTAGAGTTGTGCATTCAACTACGTTGGGAAAATATTGCAGAATTACATCATTTTTTACATACAGGGTTACCGAGTAATTTCTGTCGATATTCCACGTGTATGGAAACATCAAGAGTGGATTCAAGCATTTGAAAAGTTCTTGGATACTATAGACGTTCATCATGTAAGGATTTTGTTTATGTCACTCTCGTAACATTATTCTATTGTCCTTTGTGCTTTCTTGTCATAAATACATCTCCATTTCTACTCTTGTAGATGAACTGGCTCGCATTTAACTTTAAGTGTGAACAGGTGCATTTGTTGAGGTTGTTATATTTTTAAGTCAGAACAGCTAAGCCGCAATCTAGAAACAAGATTTTGATGAACATCAACCACTTTTTAGGTTTTGTTGTGTTACATTGCTATAAACCTATTAGAAGAGAAGAAATATTTCTAGGTACCATGGTTGAGAAAATTTTGATTTTGGTAAGCATGATAAAGAAATTTTTTGTAATACCGACTTCAGGCTTTGAGTATCTCTGGAATCTGGATGTAGATAATGTAAATATGTTATATATCGGATTTGACTTATCACAATAGCCTGTTAAATATTGCATAAGAGTAACTTGGCTGATTTGATTTGTGATAGAAGTTGATCTAGTGAGAAAGTGATAGTAGATGTCATCTATAGTGATAGCTGGTTTATTGAGCTTCTGTTCATCAAATATGGCATAATAGATGCATACCAACATTGTTTTTCACTAATTGCATCATATATACAATATTTATGGTTTGAAATGATTGACAAACTAAAGACTTCTAAAGCTTAACAGCTGTACTTTTAACAGATACATATTTATGGCACTTCACTTGGGGGATTTCTAGCACAACTTTTTGCTCAACATCGGCCAAGACGCGTTAAGTCTTTGATATTATCCAATTCATTTATTGAGACCAAAAACTTTTCTGCAGCAATGCCATGGGCTCCAATGTAAGCTCCTGGTGCCTTTTCTTTTCTTCTTAAACTTATTTCATTCCTTACTTTGTAGATTTATGAGCTGAAGAACTTTTGTTATTTTGTAAATTATTGATACCCAAAGAATTCCCTATGTCTATTGCTAAAATCTCAGCTGCTAAGAAGTTAGAAATGCAATTTTTGAGAAAGTAGATATGTTCTCATTACGTCCAGTGCATGCCTGAAAAAGAAAATTAAAAAAAAAAAAAAAAGAATCAGACACTAAAGACTTTTTCCATTGATAAAATGAGGAGAATAAGAGAGGGACAACTCCAAGCTGGGGGAACATACAAAAAAGCGGTCCAATTAGCTTTCCTAAATTCTTATGATTATAATATGGTTTGGAGAGAATGCATAAGTTAGATGCCACAATTTCTTACCATCTCTAGATGCTTCCCTGAAAATTCTATGGTTCTTCCATTACAATATTCCTAAAGATGAGTTTTTGTTGTATTTGACCACAAGCCAGTGCCCTTTTCCTCTAAGCTAAAAGCCACATGGCATTTGCTCAATTCCCTCTACTAGAAAGTGTAAAACACCAGCTAATCACAATGTAATCAAAGCTTCTGAGCATGTATATTACAAGGACATTGCCTAAAATGGTGGGTTTGATCTTTTGGACTGTTTTTATAAAGGCTTTACCAATTAGGAATTAGGGCCAGCGAAGGGTAGCCATTTTAAATCTCGCAGCTCTATTTATTCTCCCCAACTGCTATTCAGACTAGACTAGGTACTAGTCATCTTTTAATGTATCTCTCTTTACTGAGCTGAATGTTTTGAATCCCGAATCCAACAGATTGATTTCCCTGCTTATTGATCAGTCCTATTTTAGCAGATAATTTCAATTTTTTTTTTTTTTTTCCGTCGTATTCAACACCTCACTGATTGGGAGGGCTTCTCTTTGAACTTCCTAATGTGACCCCTCGGAGACTTGAAACCCAGTCATCATCCCACTCCCAGAATGATATTTCTTATAAATTCCTCCCCAAAAGGCTGAAGACGTACCAGCCTGATGGAAATGCATAATGATGCCTGTACCAGGGCCTTTGCCGCTCCCCCCATCACATTATGGACCTCCTTCCCATCTGAAATTTTTCATACTTGAAATTGATTTATTTAGGCCTGAAACCCATGGTTTGAGACCTCTACGGCCGTTTGAAAACTTCCTGTGCATTGAAACGTGTGAGATTCTCTATCATGACTTTCCACTCTCAAGCCACTGTATCTGATCTGAAAGAGAAGGCATTTGTACTTTATATTTAGTTCCTTCACCCTTACCACCATCCTCAATCAAACTCTCTCCAGAGCATGTTCAGCTTTATTTGTCTAATTTGTAGTCTTACCTTTAATGCTGTCATATCATGTTTCTGATGATCCATTAATATGTAACTGCGCATTTCCAATTCAAGATCCTCCATCCAAAATTTTTATGTTATTCAGTATAAAAGTTTTCTTCAATATTAACTCGCAGGATTTTGATATTGCTTTATGCAGTGTTAGTTGGGCCCCCTCTTTTTTGCTGAAAAGGTATGTCTTAACAGGAATTCGTGATGGCCCTCATGAACCGTTCATTGCAGATTCCGTAGACTTTGTTGTTTCTCAGGTACTTGAAGTTTAAAACTTTATTTGTAATCAAGCAAATCTCTCTCGCACAGCTCAGTGGGTAATGGATTAGTTCTAGATGGTTCTCTGTTTCTTGTGGATGTCAATATGTTAATAATTCTGACTAAAACTGTTTATTGAATCACTGATATCTGTGACTAGGTATCAGCTCAAAAATTTTAAAGCTGTATTTATCATAATGTTTTTAATCCTTCTCAGCTTTAGTTTCCAATTTTCTCCAAAATAGTCGTGTCCTTTTTTCTACATTAATCCAACTCTATTGCAGACATTAGCAGCAGCTAGCTTTAATGCGTAATATGAATTGTTTATGCGTTCATCTCTTTATAATATGCCTTAGTGGAACGGCCTCATCTTTGTTTCAGTCAAAGCATCATGTTACTTGTGCAAACTGTTTATACAAAATGTTCCATTAGTTGAAGTTCTATTAGCCCTGAATTTATTATTATCGGTTCAGGTGGAAATGCTTTCTAAAGAAGATTTAGCATCGAGGCTGACCCTAACAGTTGATGATGCCTCAATTGGGCCCCTTCTTCTTCCAGATTCGTCTATTACCGTAATGGATGTATGCCTTCTAAAACTTGCCACATAATGTGTATCGCTGTAACTTGAAGTCATGATTAGATGTTGAAACTATGTGCTTTATTGACTTCGTTGTTTTGATGCTTGCACGTCTTGATAATTCTGCTAGTGACATGCCACACTTTCTTTTTTGTTTTTTTTCCCACTGACATGGTTACTTCACCCCCAAGACAAATGACTACTGTGCGATTCCACTTCAACTCAAAGATCAACTCAATGAAAGGTATTCTGGAGCCAGGAGAGCATACTTGAAAACAGGGGGTGATTTCCCATTTCTTTCACGCCCCGATGAAGTTAACTTGCATCTTCAGGTAAATATGACACATGTACTCCTTCTGTACTCTCAAATCTTTAGTCATCTCATCTTAAATTGTCCGTGACAGCTGCATTTGAGACGTGTTGGGGTAGAAGCACGGCCAGATTTGGTTCAGGTAGTTCCAAGAGGAGATAATGACAGCGGTCCTCATGAAGAAAAGGATGAAAGAGGTGGTGATGACGACACACACAAGGATAACAATGAACGCAATGAAAGTTCACCTTCCGAAAGTCAAATACCTCCAGCTCCAGATAGTTCGGAATCTCATAGTTTAGAGGACCAGCTTCTTAGTAATGCTAAAGCTTGTTATTTGGTAAATGAGATGCTTTTATCAACTCGTGGAGAAAATAATGTACTTGTGGTGGTCGTTGCGATATCACTATGGTACTTTGAGATGATTTATGTAACTTTCTCGAGGTTAGGCTTGATGGAAGCTGGTTCTCGTCACCTGCTGCTATTGATACCAAACTGGTAGGAGTAACTGGTCTGCTGCACACATAGATGGGCATGGACGTTTTGTTGTGTGCAATGGGGCCCCTCGGTCTTTGTTTCACGGTTTCACTAAACTCTTTTTTCTTCTTTTTTTTTTTTTTTTCACTTTTTTACATTTGAACTCTATTTGTTTGTAAATTTTTATTATCAGATTTGTCAATTTGTTAAGGCTGGAATATTGTGGTTACTGGAAATAGACCAGGCAGATTTTCTGTAACAGGAAAGAAACTTTTATATTAAAATTGTTAGACAATCAAATGTTTGTGTCATTTTGCATACAATTACAAAAAGATGACAAAATAGATCGATATTAAAGCTCATGGAAGAATGGTGCAAAATTGAGGTACAGACAGGTGGTTAATCCTGCTTGACAAGTGCACAGTGCTTGACAAGTGCACACCAAAGGATAGAAAAAACAAATCAGTTCACCATTCCTAAACGACAGGAAGAGAGCCGCAGATAATAAAGGTTTCTAACGTTGGTGGCCTTTTAAAGGCTTCAACTAAGAAGACGCGAAAAGTCTTTCACATAAGAACATTGCTTTGATTGCAGCAGCAATCCTTTAATTAAAATTTCAACCAACTCCATATAATCATGAATCCACAAACCTAAAAAATTTAAAATACTTTCTGCCGCAATTCGTCCTCATAGCTCATACATATCCCCCTATACTTTAGGTTTCAAGTTCTGGTTTTCGTTGCATCAATATCACAGAATTTTAGAACAGACCTTATACCTCCCCCAAATAGAGTTTAAAATATATATGAACATTTAAAGGAAACATCCTGCCATATTATAATTTATAGGCAACAAAATCTTTTCCGGATTGCTTTTTTAATCTGGCCAAATAAGTCTACAGATTTCATATTAAATTAAAAACTGAAGCCATAAATGAAAACCAAGTAACAACTCTCACTACTCCACCAACCTATATATGACCCAATTCACTGACAAAACCAAATCATATGCAACCAATCGAAAATTGCCCGAACTAACTGAAGATTATGCGACCAGGGTGCTGGCAGTTGTTGACTCACTGCAATGAAAGAGAAACTTGATTAAACAGCGGCTAATCGATCATGCACACAAATAAGAATCACAATATTTTCAATATCTAACAATTTAAAGTCAGTAGGTTGCAAGAAATCAAAGGATCACAAAGGTCGAAATCCTAATTTAGACAATAAGCATAAATAAGAAGTATCAAAGGATCACATGTTCCACTTATTTTAGCATAAATAAGAAGTATATCCCAGCCCTTGATGGTATAAATCTCTGTATTATGCTTAAATCAAATTTAGAACAACCCATTCCAAAACTTTATACCCAGTACTGTCAAATGTACGAAGTGTAGAAATCTACACAGTTCATAAAAAGACAATAATAACATTTAAAATGCCTAAGTGAGCATGACATCCATAACTAGCATGTACCCTCAACCAAGAGGGTGAGGTCGAATTTCACCCACCAGAAATATTGTTTAACTAAAAATATATTTAAAATGAAAAAACAATCAATACTGAAATATAGTTATCTTCATAAAATGATAGTAGAGCTACTTTAACTTTGCAAAATAAACAAGACAAAAAAAACGTTTTAAACTCAAGAAATCAGAAAACCACATTAACACCAATAGACTAGATCACTAAATCCAAATGCACAAGAGGAAACTAGCAGTCACAGAAGAAGGCACAAGCACACCCTCTAATAAAATAGACAAGAGGATGATATTTCACTTAAATTTCAAACCGTTCTCAAGGCAGAACAACTTCTATATGCCCCAATTTTGTTAACCACATAGTAATAACAAAGATAACTACTTTTCATTAGTTGTCATTAGATAACAAACAACTGGTATTTTCTTCTCTGTTTCTCTTCACACTTGTTGCTAAACGTTTGACTGACGGATTTTGTACTATGAATCTATATTAGTGATTAGATAATTTCAACATAAAGCACGACAACATGGATGAACGAAGGAAAACTTACTATTTCCAAACTGGTGGAAGCTTCTTGGTCTTCTTGTAGTAACGAGCAAGCCTGTGAATTCTGCTCTCAACAAGAATCAATCTGAACTTGGAATCCTTGTCCTTCCTGTTCCTCTCCAAATGCTTACGGATGGAAACTGCCTTCTTGATTAAGTGATAAAGATCCTCAGGAATCTCGGGTGCCAACCCTAAATAGTACAACCACAAACTCAAGTGTCAAAAATCCTCGTAATCAACTTACAGAAGAATCGAAATGCGCAAGAGATGGATAAGAAGAATACCATGGGCTTTAAGAATACGCAAGATTTTGCTTCCAGTAACACTTCTGACTTGAGCTATACCGTGAGAATCACGAAGAATGACACCAATCTGAGAAGGGGTTAAACCCTTCTTCGCAAACTTGCAGATATTATCTTCCACCTAAATGTAAAATCAATAAGAACGATAACAAACAGAGTATTGCTTAAGGAATAACAAAATCCTGAAAGCATCCCTCCAAGCTCAGAACTTCTAGGAAGTATTCCCCATCAGTTAAACAGTGAAGGTAGTCGATAAAATACTTACATCCGTGGAAGAGATCTTGAGCCAACTTGGCGGTGTCCTCTTGTAGGGCAATGCAGAGGCGGAAATACCCTTACTGCAAAATGGAGAAAATGCAGTCAATGTTGGGAACAATACGGACCAGATTCAACTAATGAAACCAACAGCTAAAGTAGAAATGAAATGGAAGCAAATCGGAGATCAGAAACAAACCCTCGACTGTGCATACGACCCATGGTTAACGTCTAAGGCAGCGGAACTCTGTTTGCCCTAGCTATGGAGTTCAAGAAGAGTTGCTCTACCGCGACGGCCGAATAACCAGAACCCTAGATAGCCTTGGCAGAGTTTTTTATACGGACACGTAAATATGATCATGAAACTGATAGAAGAATCGCTTGATGGGCTTTTCATTGTTAAAGCCCAAATTTACATCCATGAGGAATCACTTGATGGGCTTTTTATTGTTCAGCACAAATTTACATCATGATGAATAGCTTGTTGGGCTTTTATTGTTAAGCCCAAATTTACATCTATGAGGAATCGTTTGATGGGCTTTTTATTGTTCAGCCCAAATTTACATCCGTGAGGAATCAATTGATGGGCTTTTTATTGTTCAGCTCAAATTTACATCATGATGAATTGCTTGATGGGCTTTTTATTGTTAAGGCCTAATTTATATCTATGGGGAATCGCTTGATGAGCTTTTTATTGTTGGCCCAAATTTATGTCCATGAGGAATCAATTGATGGGTTTTTATTGTTCAGCTCAAATTTACATCATGATGAATCTTTTGATGGGCTTTCTATTGTTAAGCCCAAGTTTACATCTATGAGGAATCGCTTGATGAGCTTTTTATTGTTCGGCCCAAATTTACATCCACGAGGAGTCCCCACGTATTGTTATCTTATTACTCGTATTTACGCATGTGCCATTTATAAGCTTTTTTAAAAAAAAAAAATCCCAATTTAAATATTGTTGAGATTTGAAAAAACAAAAGCTAAGTTTCACAGCTAAATGTCGATCACTGTAAGAAGTCAAGTAAGATAACAACAAATTTCAAAGCCTATAAACTTAATAGTCCATTCATATTGCTATCAGTACGAATCATTAAACTTGACAAGCCAAAACTCCTTGCAGGCCTCACCACAACCTTCCAATTGCTATCTTTTAATGCGTTTGAAAGTTTCATACACAATTGCCGCCCAACCCTGTCTCCTTTCCCCAATGTAAACCATCCTCTTCGGTGAGTTCACCAACTGCATCAAGCATTAGCCTTTTCCCTTACACGATGGTTGCTTTCCCTTCCCTTTTTCTTCTTCTATTGCTCAACTTTCATTATGTTGGGGCTTTAGTGACTGAGCTTCCGTTGATCAATCTTCAAACGTGCATTGTGCATGTGAAGAAACCAGAGACAACAGACGATCTTGAGAGCTGGCATCAATCGTTCTTACCGTCGAGTTCGAGTTTGCTATACTCGTATCGAAATGTGATGAGTGGTTTTGCTGCAAGACTAAGTGAAGAACAAGTGAAAGCAATGGAAGAGAAGGATGGTTTTGTGTCAGCAAGGCGTGAAAGGATATTGCAATTGCATACAACGCATACCCCTGATTTTCTTGGTTTGAATCGCCAATTTGGGTTTTGGAAAGATTCAAACTTTGGAAAGGGAGTGATCGTAGGAGTGTTGGATGGCGGAATTGCGCCAAGCCATCCTTCATTTGATGATGTGGGAATGCCACCACCGCCACCCAAATGGAAAGGAAAATGCGAGTTTAATTTCTCAGCCTGCAACAACAAGCTTATAGGTGCGAGATCTTTTAATCTAGCAACAAAAGTCTTGAAAGGAGAGACAACGATGGATGACTCTCCTATTGATGAAGATGGTCATGGGACTCACACAGCGAGCACAGCTGCTGGTGCCTTCGTCAAGGGCGCTGAGGCATTGGGAAACGCTAAAGGCACGGCTGTTGGCAAGGCCCCTTTAGCTCATCTAACAATTTACAAAGTTTGCTTTGGAGAAGTCTGCCCTGATACCTACATTCTCGCAGCGCTTGATGCCGCTGTTGAAGACGGCGTCGATGTGCTCTCACTCTCGCTTGGGAGCCCATCGGTTCCATTCTTCCAAGACTTAGTCGCCATAGGTGCATTTGCAGCCATTCAAAAGGGGATTTTTGTGAGTTGCTCAGCTGCTAATTCAGGCCCTTTTAAAGCCACATTGTCCAACGAAGCCCCGTGGATTTTAACGGTTGCAGCCAGCACCATTGGTCGAAGAATCAAAGCCGCTGCAAAGCTTGGAAATGGAGAAGAATTTGATGGCGAATCTCTGTTCCAACCAAGTGATTTCCCACCTGTTAGATGAACACGACTCTCCACAAGGGTATGATATTGTCCACTTTGAGCATAAACTCTCATCGCTTTGCTTTGGGCTTCCCCAAAAGACCTCGTACCAATGGAGTTAGTATTCCTCACTTATAAACCCTTTCCTAAATTAGCCGATGTGGGACTTTCATCATCCAACACCTCCCCTCGAACAAAGCACGTCTCCCCTTAATCGAGGCTCGACTCCTTTGGAGTCTTGGTCATTTTTGACTGCCTTCGTACCTTAGAGGAGGCTTGACTCTTTTTTTCTTTTTTTGGAGTCCTTTGTTCGACATTCGAGGATTTGCCGATCTATTGGCACGGCTAAGTTTAGGGCATGGTTCTGATACCATGTTAGATGAACACGACTCTTCACAATGGTATGATATTGTCCACTTTGAGCATAGACTCTCATGGCTTTGCTTTGGGCTCCCCCAGTTAGTATTCCTCACTTATAAACCCTTCCCTAAATTAGTCGATGTGGGACTTTAATCATCTAACACCACCAACATTTTGCCACACTTGTTTACGCTGGTGAGAAGAATCAAACAGCTGCTTTGTGTAGAGAAGGATCATTGAAAGACATCGACCTAAAGGGAAAATTTGTGGTATGCGAAAGAGGAGGAGGAATTGCAAGAATTGCAAAAGGGACTGAAGTCAAGAACGCAGGGGGCGCCGCCATGATCCTCCTAAACCAACAACAAGATGGGTTCATTACAGAAGCAGATGCTCACGTTCTTCCGGCAAGCCACGTCAGCCACAAGGCGGCATTGAAGATCAAAGCCTACATAAACTCAACAACATACCCAACAGCCACAATTATTTTCAAAGGAACCGTCATTGGCGATGACAACTTTTCACCCGCCATAGCTTCTTTTTCATCTCGAGGGCCCAGCGTTGCAAGCCCTGGAATTTTGAAGCCCGACATAACCGGTCCAGGTGTCAGCATTTTAGCTGCATGGCCATTTACATTAGACAAAAACAGAAACACAAAATCAACATTCAACATAATTTGAGGAACATCCATGTCCTGTTCTCATCTCAGCGGCATTGCAGCTCTAATCAAAAGCTCTCATCCTGATTGGTCACCGGCCGCCATTAAATCCGCCATATTGACAACCGCTGACATAACAAATCTCGAAGGCCAGCCAATTGTCGATGAAAATTTACAACCGGCGGATTTGTTTGCAACTGGCGCTGGTCATGTCAACCCATCAAAAGCAGCCGACCCAGGATTAGTTTATGACATTCAACCCGATGATTACATTCCTTATCTTTGTGGATTGGGATACAAAAGTAACGAAGTTGCAAGTATTGCACGTAAGCCAATTAATTGTTTGGCAAAACCAAGCATTCCCGAAGGAGACCTCAACTATCCATCATTTACGGTCGTTTTAGGACCGCCGCAAACATTTACAAGACCAGTGACGAATGTCGGCTGTGGACGTGAAGTTTATACTGCCATGTGTGAATGTTTGATTAATCCACCACACCCAAATGGTGTGAGACTTCTCTTATTTATAATCATTTACAGAATACAGAAATAAGGTAAATTACAAATAATAAGGAAATAGCGATAAAAGGAAAGAATAATAAATGAATACAATATATTTGCATTTAGTAAAAGGGAAAATATGGTAACCCGTAATGTAAGGCAAATATCTAGATATTTGCCTTATAATGAACGGTCAACTATCCTTAACACCCCCCCGCAAGCTGAGCGTCGGATTTGAACGAACATGAAGCTTGGATCTGAAAAATTCAAAGAGAGGTCGAGAAATACTCTTTGTGAAGATGTCAGCAACTTGGAGATGAGAGGGTACATATTGTGTACGAAGTTTGCCAGCGATAACAAGTTCTCGAAGGAAATGATAATCTAGTTCAACATGCTTGGCCTGCTTGTGAGAAACAGGATTAGAGCTCAAAAAAATAGCACTTTTGTTGTCACATAAGAGTAAGGGCTGCTGTGAAATAGGGACCTTGAGGTCATGCAAAAGATGCGTAACCCAAAGAAGTTCAGCAGCAGTTGTGGCAAGAGCACGATACTCAGATTCACAGCTGGAGCGTGATACAGTAGGTTGCTTTTTGGCACTCCAAGAAATGAGATTGTTACCAAGATAAATAGAATAGCCGGATGTAGAACGACGAGTATCGGGACAACCAGCCCAGTCAGCATCCGAATAAGCGACTAGCGTACTAGGAACAGTGGATGGACGAAAGATAAGACCAAAGTGGAGTGTTCCTTTGACATAGCGAAGAATACGTTTGACAGCAAGAAAGTGATCTGCAGTAGGGGCATGCAAGAATTGACTGACAGAATTGACAGCATAGGAAATATCTGGACGCGTGATAGTCAAGTACTGAAGGGCGCCAACAAGAGATCTGTAGAGAGTAGGATCAGAGAAAGGAGAACCATCAGCAGTCAGGTGTTGAGAAACAACCATGGGAGTGTGAACTGGTTTGCTATCGAGCAACTGAGCACGAGTAAGAATATCTCGAGCATATTTTAACTGACTGATAAAGAGACCATCAGGAGTGGGTGAAGCTTCAAGACCAAGAAAGTAACTGAGAGAACCCAAATCTTTGGTAGCAAACTCAGAATGAAGCTTGCGAGTAAAGCTGTTAATAAGAGATGAGTTGTTGCCGGTAACAATAATGTCATCAACATAAAGAAGCAAATAGATAAGGTTAGATTGCTGATGAAAGACAAAAAGGGACGTGTCAGCGCGACTACAAGAAAACCCAAGTGTGAGAAGAAATGAGCTAAAACGCTGAAACCAAGCACGAGGAGCTTGCTTTAAGCCATAGAGAGCTTTCTTTAATAGACAAACATGCATAGGAAATCGAGGATCAACATACCCAGGAGGTTGTTCCATATGAACACGTTCAATAAGCGTTCCATTGAGAAAAGCATTCTTGACATCAAGTTGTCGAAGAGGCCATTTATTTGTGACTGCAATAGAAAGCACAACACGGACAGTGGTAGCTTTGACAACCGGACTGAAAGTGTCAGTGTAGTCAAGACCAGGAACCTGAGTATAACCTTTGGCAACGAGACGAGCCTTGAAACGCTCGACGGATCCATCGGGCAAATATTTAATACGAAACACCCATTTAGAGCCCACGATGTTGGTGTTGGCAGGGCGAGGAACCAAAGTCCAAGTATCATTTTGTTGTAACGCTCGAATTTCTTCATCCATGGCAGCCACCCAAGCAGGATTCTTAGCCGCAGATTTGAATCCTTTTGGCTCAGTGGATGCAAGAAGAGCAGAGAGAAGTCCAGATGAGCCCAACATACCAAGATTTGCTGGATGACGAGTCTTGAATATACCAGCTTTGGCGCGTGTGATCATAGGATGAGTGCCCAAAGAAGAGAAATCAACAGGAGGTTCAATAGAGGTTGAATTAGAAGTCGAGGGTGACAAAGTGGAACCTGCAAGAGAAGTATCAACCTGCACAGACTCATCTACAAGGTCAGAACAAATATCACACGGGGATGAACTGGATTGAGGAATGTGCGGTGATGAAGTGGTAGGGGGGGATGAATCAATATGATGAAGATGTGGTTCCAAGAAATTTGAAATAGGAATAGTGGAAAGAGGTTGGGCTTGGGAGCTAGGGATAGCAGGAAAGTGAGTTTCATCAAATTGAGCATGGCAGGTGATATATAGCTTAGTGGTGGCGGGATCAAGACAGCGGAACCCTTTATGAACAGGACTATAACCCAAAAAAATACAAGGAATGCTGCGGGGAGAAAGCTTGTTAGGCATATAATCACGCAAATAAGGATAAACACGACAACCAAAGGGATGAAAATTGTCATAATGTGGAGTGTAGCCATAAAGGAGTTCAAAGGGTGACTTACCTCCAAGAAGTGGAGTAGGCAACCGGTTGATAATATAAGCTGCAGTAGAGAAACCAACGACAACAGCCATGGCTTCCTCAGTGAGAGAGGAGAGCAGGAGACAGAGAAGTCGTTGATCGGCTGCTCTCCATGCCAAATATTTGGGGTTGAATGTTGAGGAGGTTTCTGGTTCAAAGCGAGGTGGTGGAACCATAGTTCCATCGACATAGCCCAGCATGTCTTGACTCTCAAGAAGAGGGAGAAGTTGGCTTTTCCAAAGAAGATAATTGGAGGAAGAAAGTTTGATGGTGATCATATGGATTAGAGTATTGAAAGGAAGAAGATGATAACAAGATTCGGAAGCCATAGAGAAGAAAGGATCAGGGTTGTTAAACCGAAAGGGCTCTGATACCATGTGAATGTTTGATTAATCCACCACACCCAAATGGTGTGAGACTTCTCTTATTTATAATCATTTACAGAATACAGAAATAAGGTAAATTACAAATAATAAGGAAATAGCGATAAAAGGAAAGAATAATAAATGAATACAATATATTTGCATTTAGTAAAAGGGAAAATATGGTAACCCGTAATGTAAGGCAAATATCTAGATATTTGCCTTATAATGAACGGTCAACTATCCTTAACACCATGGTTGAAGCACCGCCGTCCATTTCTGTAACAATCCGGCCAAGTAAGATATTCTTCTCGAAGATTAACCAAAAAGTGACATATTCAGTGACGTCCAAGAGAATTGGTTCGATCAGTCCCTCAACAGACTTTGGTAAAGGATATCTCAAATGGGTTTCCGACAAACACGTCGTTAGAAGTCCGATCTCTTTTAAGTTTGCATGAGACCAAAAAGTCGCGACTCCCGTGTAATAAAAAATTAAACCAATGTGTTGATTTACTAATACTGCAACTAGTTTATATTTATTTACTCTACTTTTATACGAATAATATAGTTTGTTTAATGTAATTATATGTATAATTGATTTATGATCCAATTATCAGATAATTAATACGTGTGTGGAAAGATTGAGTTGTTACAACCAACTTATTGAAAAATAAATGGTAGTGTCTGTTGTTAGAAGTGTGTATGCGGCTAAGAGAGTAATAATCTGCTAATCTCAGGGTAGTCGTTAAAATTAACTCCATCTAAAACCTTAACCCAAGCTCATATTTTTTTGTATTCGAGAAAGCATGTGATATTTGAAAAATGAGTCCCCCTAATTACTCCAACCAGATATCTTTACAAAATAATGCAAATTTGGGTTATTTATGTCCTTGATGACGTGCTTAAAATAAATAACTGATTCGTTCAAAATCTTATTGAAACATATTATATAATAACGTCACAAAATGGGGAGTGGTAGGGACTCCAACTGACAGCAATATTTGTATAAATTAAAACTATATAATATTTTACCCAAATTAATATAATATTATTCTACGTTCGTGGCTATTTGTATAAATTAAGTTGATATATTTTAAAATTTCCAGAAATGGAAGTACGCATCCTTATGCCTCTATTTAGAAATTTGATGCCAGATTCTTCGGGTAATAAAATATAATACAGAGATTGGATCTGAAAATAATGATAATAATGATAATAATAATAACAATAATACAATAATAAATGCCAAATAGAAATGAATTAAGAATTAAATAAAGCTATAATTTAAAGTTCATAAAGTAAAATCATTCTAAAGTCAACAGTTTAAACTAAAAGGCGCGGAAGAGAGACCTTGGAAACTGGTGGTGGCTATAAATAGAGGCACATTTTTGCTTGAAAATCCATCCATCTCTCTCTCTCCTCTCTCTCTGTCTCTTGGGTAAGTGGTCGTAGGTGCCGTAAAACATGAATGACAATATTGGATCCCCATTTTCTTATGACTTGGGAGAAGAACTATTCCCTCTCCCTTCACTTTCCTGCATAGATATTCCTGTTCCTCAGTTTCCCTCCATCTCTCCCTTGGACAGCAATAAAAGTGGCTCTCAAAAGCCCAAAAATGGCCGCCGGAAAAACCCACCCGCCAACAGTTCCGATGATATTGGCGATATGAACCCCAACGAACACAAAAAGAAGAAGATTATGCACAGAGATGTGGAGCGGCAGAGAAGGCAAGATATGGCTTCTCTTTACGCCACTCTTCGCTCACTTCTCCCTCATGAATATCTCAAGGTAAACACGCCCACCTTATCTCATTATTCTACCTTTGTTTCTCTCCCCCACAACCCACAAATTAACATTGCCTTTTCTATAGGGAAAACGGTCAATATGTGACCATATGCTGGAAGCAGTGAAGTACATTCGACATATGCAGAGCAGGATTCAAGATTTGTCTAATAAAAGAGACGAGCTGAAAAGGGTGTCTGACAAAAATCCAGTGGCTACCATGGTGGAGACCCTTGATTCCTCTAAAAGGGAGTCGGTGTTGGTGAGGGCCAGAAATGAATCGGGAGAAGTTCAAGTTGTTTTAAACACTGCTACCCAACACAACCTCCCTGTTTCCAACATTCTTCGAGATTTAGCCACCGAAGGGCTCGAAATCCTTAGCTACATTTCCACCAAAGTAAATGACAGCTTCATTCACACCATCGAATGCCAAACTCTAGTTGATTCCAACCATACTCCAAGTATCGACGTGTCCGAGTTGCAACATAAGTTAATAAATTTGGAATATTTTCTTTTGAATTAGACTATAGGGAAAAAAATTTCAATGTGGTCGTTGCACCGTGAACGTTTCTATAATCAATAATATAAGCATCATTGGTCATATTGTATCAATCCCTTTTAAAATGTTTTTTATGAGATTTTCTACCATCTTAAATAAGATTTATTAGTCACACAGGATACAAAAATCTTGGAGACAAAATTATAAATATGCATGGTTGATTTTATTAAGCGATGAATATGTTCTGGTTTAAGAAAATAATAATCATAAACAATAAATAATACTAGTGGAAATTCGATACTTTCACTCTTCAAGTCCTATGCTTTTTGGTCGACAAACTTCCATCCAATGCTTACGCAAATTGTCTCCAAGAAAGGGGGGGAATTATAAATATATATTTATTATCGTGGAGTGAAAGTTAAATTATAAATTAAAAAATAAATAATTTTATTTTTTGTTTTCATACACATTATACATTTTGTCATTTTCTTATAGTCAAATCGAGTAATAATCCCGACACGTTTTAGAAGCAGAGGGCCATGCCCTGCTATGTAAACGCTGCGTTTGAAGTTTTTTGTTTTTTTTTTTTTTTTTTTTTTT
>NW_019272032.1:3380864-3396309 GCF_002738345.1 Cucurbita maxima | reverse complement strand
TTTTTTTTTTTTTTTTTTTTTTTTTTTTTTTTTTTTTTTTTTTTTTTTTTTTTTTATATATAAATAATTTACATGTTTAAATACAGCTAATGTACGAATTAAAATATAACATAAGTACATGCAACTATTACACATTAAAATCTTCTTGGATTGTATTTATAAATATTTCCACAATTTTAATTGTGTTATGATTAAATTGATATGCTAAAGAAATAAAGCATTATTAAGTTCTATAATATAGATAGATATATTAAACAAAATAGTGCATTATTGAGCTATATAATACCGACCCAAATTGAAAAAAGCTACAATGTTATTTAATAGAATTATACTAAAAGAAGGGATGATGTGGCACACTTTTCAATGCCTCACCCATCTCCCTCTCATTATTTAATACAATTATTTTAGCGAACAATTAAAAATAAAATTTTTAATACCTCTTTCGATATTATAAACCTTTAAAGAAAACTTTTTTTAATAAAAATATATTATCATGAAATATTTGCATGTATTAAAAAGAAAAAATATGTTACACAAGGTGTTATCTTTATTGGTTATTAAAATAAGTTTGTTTTTGGTCAATAATTGAATGCGTGAGTATGGGAAGCAGCCGACCATTGCTTTTCCCTTCCCACTTTTGTGTTTTTACTGCGTCGGTAATTAATTCATTTATTGGACTACGGATGTAATTAATTATTTTAATGTATATTATACAGTAGCCATCAGTGAAAATGCCTTTTAAAAAGGACAACAAAGAGAGTCAAGCTTGGGGAAAATAACAAATACATCTCCTTATTTTAATGTATATTACTCTTTATTTAGTTTAATGCGCATCTCAAGGCATACATTTAGACCTTAATTGAACTTGTATATGGTCAAGGATTAAAGTATTGAATTTCTATTTTCTTTTATTTCTGCTACAAATTTATTAATCTTACTCCATTTGATTTGAGTTTTCATTTCTTCAAATACGTTTATAGTTATTTTCATTTTTTGTTCACTAAATTAAAAAAAAAAAAAAGATTGTTCGATTTTTTAAAAATATTGATAACAAAAATAAGAAATTTATAAGTAAAAGAGTGTTTATAAGCTTAAATTTTAGTTTAATTAATGTTTGAAAATTTTAAATTTTCACCTGTAAATTTATTTTTTATAACCTCATGGATCACATTTTTCTTTAAAGAAAAGAAAAATAAAAACCTTACAACATTTTTTTTAATAGTTATTATTATAAATTTATTCAACAAACAATTCATTAACTAGTTTACGTTATTAACACGTAACCTATTGACATAAATTATGTCGACAATATATTTTAATAATTAATCTATTCTTTACATTTTTTTTTTCAGATACAATCTAACTTATTTATTTTATAAAAGGGACGAGACATTAATCAAACATATTCGAAGTTTTTCAGTGAAAACCCATGTGGGAGAGCACAGCATCACGTGAGAATAAACCTCATGCAATCAAACTATATATTAAATGAATTGCATTTAAGGAGTCTGTAGAATAGCCTTTAATATTATTTATTCTGTCATATTACAGGTCTACCCTCTAAACCTATATAATTATATTTAGTTAATTAATTAATAAGTTATTTTCTACGTCACTTCAAAAACATATTAACAATTATAAGATTAAGTAATTTTAGACAACATCCTTTAATAATATAATAACACGTCACATCAGCCGTAATCAATATGAGTCAAATGGCATATCAAATCTTATTAGAGATAGTACTTTTTAAGCTTAATAATATGTGAAATGCAAAATAATATAAAATATTTTATGACTGTTTCAATTCATTTATTTTCATAACCAGTCTTATTCCGATGTGGTTTCAATTTATTTGTATATATTTTATCTACTTGGATGTCACAATATCTTTCGCATTTAATTGAAGATTTCATAGTATCATAGCCCTAATATTAAATTTGATAAAGTTATATGTTGCAAATTTGACACTCGTTATAAATAATTGTTACATGGATGGATGATGTATACGTCGAGCCCATCAATAAAATTAATTCCTCTTAAAACGTGTTTTTAATTTTTAAAAATCACTTTAATAAATCAAACACATTTAAAAGTATAAGACTACATATTTAAAAACGATAAAAGTAGTTTTAACTATTTAAAAAACTAATTTATGTCCGATAGACTGAAAAATGGAGAAAAATGAAGAGTTGGGCCTCCTGAGTTGAGCATTTACGGCCCAAGCAGATGGTCACCGTGGCCTTCACAAGCCCATGGTTGAACCACTTTTAGCATTCTCGTGTTTTTATCTTTATTTATTTTTTTTTTTTAAATTAAGGTTTTAACTTATTAAAAAAATAACTTAAATTTCCATTGACAGACATTGTATTCACTAATCTTTTGGTCAAAATATTAATTTTTGGTCAAAGACAATATCATATTATTATATATAAAAAGTAAATATATATAGTTTAGGAAATATAGAAATTTTATCCTTAAACTTGTCATGCATTTATTTACCGTTAATTTTATCAATTGCATATAAGATTTTTAAAAACTGATGCAAAGTATTTGATTTTTTTTTTTCTTTTTTTTTTCTTTTTAAGGCCTCGCACGCGAGAGAAACATCATTATCATGTTCCACACTCCTAAATCATTCCAATTTCCCTACCTTTCCCCCCTGTTTGACTCCATCCTCAAATCTCTAAACCATTTTCTCTTTTATTTTTCTTTAAAATTAAACGCTTCAAGTACAAGAAATTATCATCATCTTAGCCCATTTTATATCAAATTTAAGATTTTGATCCATTTTTAGCAAAGGTTTATGTTCTTTGACTTTATTAGAATGGACATTTGTTTGCTCCAGGAAACTAAAGATATAAGATATGATAAAAGCTTAAACAATTTTCTTACTTTAATTTGAATGTTACTTAGGAAATGAAGCATTCTGTTTCTAATAATCCATTTTAAAATCGCATAATGAATTAAAACAAAATAAAAGTTATAGCAGTACACACATTTGAACATATTAAAATTTCTGTATATATATATATATATATATATTTCAACTATAAAATAATGCGACAAAGACAACTTTTCCTTTCCCTTTTCTCTTTTCTCTTCCTTACAGCTCACTCAGAGAACCTCCCAGATCAAACCAATTTCATTTCCATCTTACATCTAACAGATTTAACTAAGGGAAAGGAAGAAAAAGCTGCTTCCTTCGCATCGCCATTCAACGAGAGCTCTTCTTTTGATACATTCCCATAAGAAAACCAGCAAAACACAGCACCAAAACAGCCCTTCAAACCCATTCTCCGATGGGCTTCTTCTTCTTTTTCTTCTTCTTCTCGTCGGCCTCATCAATGGCCTTCCTCAAAGCTCAGCCCCACAAACTCCAATCAACCCATCTTCTCGATCTCTACATCAGAGATTACACATTCAAGTCCCTCGACAACACAATCAAAACAGGGACACTTCACAACGTCCCACTGCCCCAAAATTTCTCCGGCGTCAACGTCGACACGGCCAGGTTCCGATGCGGAAGTTTACGGCGGTACGGCGCCAGGGTGAAGGAATTCCATCTGGGTGTCGGCGTTTCTTTGAACCCATGTGCGGAGAGAATCGTAATCATCCGACAAAATTTGGGCTCCAATTGGTCCTCCATTTACTTCAACAGCTACCATTTAACTGGTTACCAATTAGTGTCTTCAATTTTGGGGCTTTTGGCTTATAATTCCGGCTACTACAGTAATAGTTCCAGTTCCGCTGTTCCATTTGAGGTTGGAATATCTGCCGGAGAAAAACCCATCACGATAGACTTCAGAAACTCGACGAGAATGGAGAATGTTTCGGGAATGAGGCCAATTTGTGCGAGCTTTGAGAGGGATGGGAGAGTGACTTTGGCAAAGGAAATTTCGCCATTGATATGCTCTGTTTTGAGACAGGGCCATTTTGGGTTGGTAGTGGAGGAGCCAGAGCCGGTGGAGCTGAGGAAAAAGGAGCGGCCGTGGAAGGTAGCGATCGGGAGCTCGATTGGGGCGGCGATCGGAGCGTTTCTGTTGGGGTTGCTTTTGGTGGCGATGTTTGTTAGGGTGAAGAAGAGGACGAGAATGGAGGAGCTGGAAATTAGAGCGTACGAAGAGGAAGCTCTGCAGGTTTCAATGGTCGGACACGTCAGAGCTCCGACGGCTCCGGGGACTCGAACTTTGCCGTCGATCGAACATGAGTATTTGCCACCGTCTCGTCGACGCTGAGATTTGAAGGTGTTTTTGGACAGTTTTAGAGCTATATTCTTTCTGTAACATTAAGATTTTTATTGTACATTTTGAATTGATTTGCGAACACAAACACAACGAAGTTTGGATTTCGCTCCATCTACATGTTTCTGTTTACATCCGAATTGGGATTTTTCTGAAAATTTTAGCTTCAATCGATCTAGTTTTTGGGTATCAGGACCAAATTTATTATTTTTTTTTTTAATTTTAGTTTCAAGTTATCAAATTTTCTAAATATTTGTTAGTCTGGATTAATCAAATATATATATCTTTTTGTATTTGGTTGAGATGAACAAATGCTTTTATTTAAAGTTACGAAACATTATATTTCCACCCTTTCGAAATCATTTCAAGCGTGGGAAAGATTTTTTTTTTTTTCTTTCAATTTTATCATTTTAGCTCTTCCTTATGAATTGTCCCTATCGTCCTTGTCTTATAATCCTATCAAATATTCAATTATATTCTATTTAATTTAGTTCATATAGCACAATTAAATTTCATAAATGGTTCCTATCATACTAAGTAAATGCATACTAACTCACCTTTGTCATTAGGTTGGTTTGGTCTAGCCTGAACCTAAAAAAATCCAAATTAGGCTTGGGCTCAACCTTAGTGGGCTTAATTACGTTTGGTTGGGCTGAGCTGACCCAATTTTCAATAATCAATCCTTACATTTGGTTCATTCCAGTAAAGTTTAATTTGGATTTCCATATAGAGTAAATTTGTTTTTTTTAACTCAATGTTATTACGATTTATTAAAACTTACGTAAGTTATTTTAAAATTTTGATATTATTATTAATTTAAATTAATAAAATGTTGGATCATAAAGTTTCTTTTAATTAAAAACTATGATATTTGAATTATAAAAATATATGGAAGATTTTACTTTTGTTTACTTGTGTACATAGTTTGTCCGATAACCGTGACTTGATTAGGTATCCAAATAATTCAAATGGACTGGTCCATGTGTCAACTTGCTCTAAAAAAATATAACAAAACTTTCATACCATATATATTTGTTATATCTACGATAATTAAAAATGATCTATATTATTTAATAGGGTACATAGATTGAAACATGAAAATTAGAAATAATAAATTTAAAGGTTATTCGGTCAAACATAATAGACTTTCAGTAGTAAGTAATGATATTAACAAATTAAACTTATGTCGGCATAAGCAGATAAAACAATTCTACTTTTTTTAATCATTTATCGCAAGTTCCAAATGACTGTTTTTACTCATTTATCGTAAGTTCCAAATTTCAGTTTTGTGCTTTAACGTCGCATACGTTTCTAAAACACTATTAATTAAAAAAAAAAAAAAGTTGCCTTGTTTTTTTGCTTCACTCTAATATTTCTTGTAAATTAATTTTCTTTGTTCCCTTTCTCGTCACTTGGATGGGAACATTTACTAACATCGCTTAGACACGACAATATGGTTTATTGGGTAACATACAATTTTTTTTTTCAGTAATTATATTCCGAATGAATCTCGACTGAGACCAAATTTTCAAAATTCTTAAGGATCCAACTATTTTTTTAAGAGAAATAGAACGTGACTTTCTAGTCATGTTACAATAATTTAGGGTGGTAGGTTACTAAACTTTTGATATCGAAATGTATTTAGTGAGAAAAAGGAAAAAGTAAAATGGTAAAATGGGAAAGAATGAAAATAATGGGTATGGACCCAATTGCCAAATAAAGGCTAACCTTGTAAAAGAGGAATGGTCACACTCTTATTTACCTGTCTTTAAAAATGGGCTTGGCCCTCAATTTTAAGGGTTTGCATTAATGATTCAACCACCTACCTCCGTAACAGCTTGACATAAAAATCATTAAGTTATATTAATTTATTCTACTGCATTGTTGTTTGTATAAGAGTTTTATAAGTCAGACCTTTGATACAGATATTTTCAATGTATCTATAGCAAGAGAGGTGATGCACAAACCACCATGGAGAGATGGTCGCACACAGGTTTACCATGCATATAAAATCAATGGGTTTGAGTTAAAGGCGTGAGAAATCCTTGGTTTTGTCTACACCTACGAGCATGTATGGGATTTGTTTTCCTTTTGACCAATTTGTAAGGAAGAAATGGACAAAAAAAATATGAAAATCGCCTCAAGAGATCAGTGTCGGAAGTACACGTTTGAGCCTTTTATTGGGCTGCATGTTAATTTCCGTTTCAAAGGCTTGTCTGACCTTCCGGCCCAAATTCCAAGCCCATTAATTACAAGATTCTACTACTCCCTTGCATTTTTATCCTTGGATTAAACCCTAATTATACAATCTCTCTCTCTCTCTCTCTCTCTTTTTAAGAATTTGTTAAAATTTGTTTACAAAAGTAAATTACTTAATATGTGACCATACCTCTTGAAAAATTAGAATTATAATAATAATAATTTAGTGATCTGTTCACTGTTATAAAAATATTAACCAAAGCTTATATGAAAATTACCCATAAACATTTAATGCATCAAAGATAAACTCGAGAATCCAAAAAAACAGACATTCTATATTTTGACTTCAAAAAGGACAAAATTTTTTATTTTTCTAAAGAAAACCACAGTAACTTCCTTTTTTCTTTTTCCAAACATAACCCACAGTTGACTTTAATTTAATGGTAAAATTTGAAGATAAAAATGGATTGTAAAATTGAAAAGAAAAGAAAAAGAAAACGAAAGAAATGAGAAAGGGTTCCTATACCTACCAATTAAGTAAAGATATTATATTTATATTTGAATTTGTCTTTTGCGAAGAAATAAAATAAAAACATAAAAGTGGAGATTCAAATCTGTAGAGGTAGGCTATATATAAGAATCCAGACTAAAATAATAAGGTGAAAAATGAGGATTAATAAGAAATGAATTTAGTAAAGGGAGAGTTGATGCAATAATATTGGGAGGGGGATGTGTGGGGGTTATTAAATAGGAATTAAAGTAAGGAGTAGTGTTAGAGTGTTAGAGTTGGGTTGGGCCAATAAAAACAGTTAAACCCAATGGAAAGTGGCAGTAGCCACGTAGATTTCCCGGGAAAAAGCCTTACCTTTTACCTATGTTTTTTTTTTTGTTTTTTTTTTTTTTTTTGCCGGGAACATCCCCGCTGTCAAAATGTCTCTNTTTTTTTTTTTTTTTTTTTTTTTTTTTTTTTTTGCCGGGAACATCCCCGCTGTCAAAATGTCTCTCTCCGTCTTCCTCTCCGTCTATTACAACCCCTCTTCTCCCTTTTACTCACCATGTTCCCTTAGTCTCTCTATTTCCTCTCTATTTCTCTCTGTCCCTATCTCTCTCTCTCTCTCTCTCTCTCTCTCTCTCTCTCTCCTCCCCAATTCCTTTCAGATCTCTTCCATTGATCCTCCAATGGAAGATCAACCCATTCCTCAGAGGACCCAACAATCATCTTCCAGGCCTTCTCCTTCTCCTTCTTCTTCCTCCAATTCCTCATCCTCCCACCTCAATTTGCCCCCTTCAATGTCCCGAGCCCCTCATTCTCTTGAAACCCTAACCCCATCTCGCCAAATTGACCGCATGATCAATATTAATCACCATTTGTCGCCTTCCAGAGCCATCTACTCCGATAGGTTCATTCCCAGTAGATCTGGTTCCAATTTTGCCTTCTTTGATATTTCCCCTGTCTCCAATTCCCACTCCGATGCTCGGGAAGATACTTCCTCTGCCTACGTTACCCTGCTTCGCACCGCTTTGTTTGGCCCTGATGCTGGAGTAGTTCCTCCTGCTACTCCCGAGAAGAGGACCTCCCCAATGTCGCTTCCCAATCATAATATCTTTCGCTACAAGACGGAGACCAGGAGGTCAATGGACTCCCTCTCGCCTTTTGGCTTTGATAATGCAGCTCCTGGGATTAATCCTAGTCCGGTTAAGACTCCACGGAAGGTTCCTCGATCGCCTTATAAGGTGATTTTTGTTTTTCTTTAACGCGGATTTGGGGTTGATTGGTCTTTGGATTTTATAACGTGTTTCTTTCTTTCTTCTCCTTCTCTGCATTCTTAGGTCTTGGATGCACCTGCTCTGCAAGATGATTTTTATCTGAATCTTGTGGATTGGTCTTCGCATAATGTCCTGGCTGTTGGGCTGGGTAATTGTGTTTATCTCTGGAATGCTTGTAGCAGCAAGGTAACCCTCTGCCTGCCCTTTGATTTCTGTTTCCTATTCGTGGATTGACCGATCTGTGATATCTTTCATTACAAGTATAAGATAGTTTTAGATTCTTAGAATTAGTCTGAATGAACTATATTTTATGCATGTAATGTATGTTTAGTTATTAAGCAGCATTATTTTTGCAGGTCACCAAGTTATGCGACTTGGGAATTGATGACAGTGTGTGTTCAGTAGGCTGGGCACAGCGTGGAACTCATCTTGCTGTTGGCACTAGCAATGGGAAAGTACAGGTTAGTGATGATGAGTTAACTCTGTGCATGTTCTTGCATGGGAACTTCAATTTGTTCTTTTGTTCCTTTAGCTCTTATGGAAGTTTAGTATTTGAGAATTGCATAACTGAGATTCCGATGGATATGATTATGTGCCTGCTTTCAGTGTTGATTAACCCGTGCTCTAACATTCATCTCTCTAGATTTGGGATGCATCACGCTGTAAAAGGATCAGGACCATGGAGGGCCATCGATTACGAATTGGGGCCTTAGCTTGGAGCTCATCTCTTTTATCATCTGGTAGCCGGGACAAGAGTATTCTTCAGAGAGATATTCGGGCTCAGGATGATTTTGTGTCTAAACTTTCAGGCCATAAATCAGAGGTGATGCTTACAGACATGTTATTTCTTCCTGGCTCCCACTAAACTTCAGGGTCATTTAAAAGGCTTCATCTATTTAAATCATTTTAGTATTGCCATATTATGTTTCGCATTGGATCTTCTTAGGGTCATTATACTCTGTCTCTTGTTTTTCTTTTACCGGTTTCTTAGCCCGAGAGTGCAACTGTTGTATTGTAGGTTTGTGGATTGAAATGGTCATACGACAACCGTGAATTAGCATCAGGAGGGAATGATAACAGAGTACGATATACTGTTTTCTTCCATCTTGTATCCCAGCTTGTTTTTCCTTCTTCCATGATGACTGATATTTGTTGTGATCTGCTTTCAGTTATTTGTTTGGAATCAACATTCAACCCAACCAGTACTTAAATTTTATGAGCACACAGCTGCTGTAAAAGCTATAGCATGGTCTCCTCATCTTCATGGACTACTTGCATCAGGGGGTGGAACCGCAGATCGATGTATTCGTTTTTGGAACACCACCACTAATACACACTTGAGCTGCATGGATACTGGAAGTCAGGTAATTGATGTTTATTTCCTTTCTTTTGTAACATATTTTCCATGTTTTGTTCTGTGATTCGAGCTTGGTTAGATGGAATGTGCCAACCTCCAGCTAAAATAATTCTAGAATTGTTTGTTCAAGATGGAGATCAAATGCCGGAATGATTAATTTTTCTTGATTACTGACTTTTTGCTAATATTTGATCGTAATAAGGGAGACTTTCTGGAGTTTAAAAAAAAAAAAAAAAAAAAGGTTGGTTGGACGCCCTTGAATTTCTATTATTCCCAACCTGGTATATGCTGTTTGGTTTCATCAAAATAATTCAATTTGAGGTAGCTGTTGACGTGTCTGCTATCAAGACTTGTCTTAATCTCCCTAGACCCATTTGGTTCTGAAGTTTGGATTTATCATTGAAGAACCTAGATGGGATATATATGTTATCTGGGGAATAATTGTTGATTGGCCTTACTTCATTATCAAAATTTGAGATAAACCATTTTCGTTTCATGGGACAGGTATGCAATCTGGCATGGTCTAAGAATGTTAATGAACTTGTTAGTACTCATGGATTCTCCCAAAACCAAATAATAGTCTGGAGATATCCAACTATGTCCAAGGTCCGTTGGGCTTGTCCCTTTTCCTCTGTAGACCGTAGTCATATTGTGTTGTTTCATAGTCTAACTTTAGTTTATGCCTTTATGCAGTTGGCAACACTGACTGGCCATACATTCAGAGTTCTTTATCTTGCTATATCCCCTGATGGACAGGTAGCTTATTGACTCACTTCCTTTCCTGATCTCATATGGATGGTTTACTTGTTTTTTTGATCGAATTCTTTTCCCTTGCAGACCATTGTAACAGGAGCTGGTGATGAGACTCTAAGATTTTGGAATGTCTTCCCCTCGCCAAAATCTCAGGTAAAGAAATTATCCTGTCCATTTGCACATGATGTGAAATTACATGTGATATCTCGTATCCCTTGAATGTAGTCTTTTCGTTGACATCACTTTCTGAATCAGATCAAGATAAGTTTATAGTTAGACAAAATCAAGAGCTGCTATTGAGCTGTCTTGAACATTTTCAGCATTTTAAATGATATCTTTGCACATGTTTGTCTGACATGTTGTTCTTGGGATCCTTATGGAAAGGAATTCTCTTCTGTTCCATTTCATTGTCAACTCAATCTCACATATGGGTTTAAATTATACTGCAGAACACAGAGAATGAAATCGGAGCGTCCTTCCTTGGACGAACCACAATTCGTTAACGGTCGAGGAATCGTCCGGTCAGCACTTATAACACATACCCTTCAAATTTCTCGCACCATCTTTTTTTGAGGAATAAAGACAAGGATTTTGTCACACTGGTTTAAAAAGATTCAAAGTGAAGAACTTAACCAAATCTGGTCTGCAATAGCCAGAAATCAAAGCTACATGAGATCTGAGAAAGCTATAGATGAAAAAGGAAGTAATGGATTTTGCAAGAGTGTTACAGGGGAGGAGATGGTCTGAAATCTCCCTTATTATCTTCCCCCACTTCAATACAAAAAAAATATACAGTTTAGTAAATAATCACCCCATATTTTGATCATTACTTCCGTGACTTGTAAATTTAAGAGAGGAGAGAATATTTATTCATATGATTCATTCATAGATATTGGGGTATAATTCATGTACATATGTATTATTCTTTTCCATTATAGTTTCAAATCTTAAATTTCTTTTGTGGGACTGATAGTTATTTAATATCATCAGAAATCAACACTAGGAGAAAATGTGGTTAGTTATTACTATTATCATTATAAATGTCTCATTAAAACTCCATTTAACACGATAAAACGACCACAAAGATTAACGAATTAAAATCGAAACTATAAAACATACCGGATCGAAACACGATTGCGAAAGGTGTATATTATATAATGTGAAGTATTTACATTTAAGCTTAAACCCCAGCCAAACCAATCAGGTACTCTCCAACTCATTTTTGGGTGACCATGAAATGGAAGGGATGGTTGGGAAGCAACAAGAGCAGTCTTCTTGGCAAGGTTTGGGCCGCTCCATTTGGCCCATATCCCATATGGACCCGTCTGAATTGGACCCATCAAGTCCAGCTGAAGGTGGGGCTGGATCCTTGAGTGGGCCCCAGCATTCAACTTTGTTGAATTCTGGGATCTTTGAATGGAAATAAACCCAGACCAACGCATCCTGTAATTCTGGGTAATTGTTGAATAAATCCACATCTCCATGGACAAACGCATTCAGAACCTGCAATTATTAGGGGGTAAGGTAAAACCGTAGAATCCAACAGCCCGTTCTAGACTTCAATCATGTCCAAAATAATGAGTGCGTCCTTAATGAACCTAAAATGAAAAGAGAGAGAAGTAAAAGGAGATCACCACAGGGAGTTCTTTGCGGAAGATGAAGTATCTGAGATTAGCACAGAGATCTAAAAGAAAATGGCCGCCGCTGATATGGCAATGAACATGAAGCGACATCTTTCCCTTCACCTTCTTCCACTCTCCCACCACTTCATCTCTTTGTAGCCAATTATACCATCCTTGCAGCTGCATTTTAAATCCATCAAACCACAGATTTACCATTTTTTTTTTACTTTATATTCTTAGTTAGATCTGTGTAAAACTTGCCGGTTTTGGATCAATTATTCAACGACTTGCCTTTCATTAGTAGTATCAATATTATGTTGAAATTTTCATTCTGGATTACTCGCGGAATCTGTAAATCGAAAAGGGGGAACAAAAAAAAGGGGTTACCTGAGAGTTGTTAATGGTCTGAGAAATAGCGAGAGTAAGTTTAGAGGTAATATCGCTGTGTGTAAGCGTGTAAGTCCTGGGAAATTTTCCAGGATGCTTCTTCTCATCCACTCCTAAAAACAGAACCTTCAACTTGGAAGCTTCAAATATGGCCGGCCCAAACAGCCTCGCTACCTGATCAACAAATCAAAACAAAACCCATCTTCAAAAATCCATTCTTTAATCAAAAATCAAAAAGAAAAGAAGCAGAAATCTTGCATACAGGAACCATAGCATGGTTCTTCTTCTTGGACTTGCGTTTAGAAGGAAACAGAGAGGAACTCTGATATGGGTTTGAAGGAGCAAGAAGAACAGAAGAATTCGCCGTCAAACCCCTCATTTTTGTTTGTTCTTCTGCGTTTCTCCGATGGCGTTTGCTTTTGGGGATTGAGTTGCAGAATTAGGCCCAGAAAGTCGGGAGTTGGTCCGTTGAAAAAGAAATGCTCTGGAATGGTATTGCGAAAAACAAGGCTTCTACGAAACAAAAGGAAAAAGGAAAAAGGAAAAAGAAAAAGAAAACGCGAGAAAGAATAAATTAGGGGCTTCTTTTTTCTTCTCTGTGTATTGGTTTGGTGTAATCTAGAAATTTGGAGAATTAGAAGCGTGTTGGAAAAGAATTGCGTTGCTGCTCGCGGTTGCTTCAAGCACGCCACTCCCTGCGCTTAAGTAAGCTTCCAGCTCTTCCACCTTCTTACGTGGACGGCTGCTTAAACGACACCGTTACCATAATTGACTTTAATTTCCTCCAATCAAAATCCTTCATTAATTTAGCCGGAAACCTTTCCTTTCTTTTCTATTTTAGTGTACGGATATATTTTCTTAAATTCCTAATTTATTTTGATTTCTTTTTTCTCACGTGTTAATATTATTTACCTGAATTACCTCAAATTATTGAAATCTAAAAAAGTAATTGATCTTAAACTTTAATTTATTTATTACCTAAAATTGTAAGTTTAGAAATAAACAAGATTTTATAAGAGTATTGATAAATAATGTAATTTTAAAAGATTGGTTTCTTGTTATATTTTTATTTATTAAGTAATTTAATGTAGGGTTTTTTTTCTCTCTTTCTTTTTTCGTGTTAAACGTTGTTGTTGTCCCTACCTGTATAATTATTTTTTAAAATTAAATCTTGGTGGGATCGTCGTATCATTTCAATCTTTCACATGCAAGATTCTTACCCCACTCTCAAGATTGTATGTTTCTATCTAAACTTACCCTACCTATATCTCCTTTTGGATAGATGTGAGAAAGATTGAATTTTTCGTTCGAATCCAGATTCGATATGTGATGGCCTGTGCATCCGACTCCAACATGATCATATTACTTACTTTCGTTTTTATGAGAGAAAAGTATCCCCATATATACATGAATCATTATAACATGTTCATTCAAAGTGTCACGTCAAAACTATTACGGTTGTCTGAGATATGAAATTCCTAACTTCTCCTCTATTGAAAAGAACCAACAATCGTTCAGAGTTCATGGTAGTAGTTTACAACGTTATTCATGAGCCAAATACTATAGAATTATTAATCACGGGATGGGAAAGAAAGATTTTTGTTTCTAAGTTAAAATATCAATCAGCACTTTAAAACTTTAAATTCTAAATATTTAACTAAAAAAATACATTGGTTAAACAATAATTTGAAGAGTTAAAAATTTAACAACACGTTCATAATAGAATTCATGCCTAAAATTCGGAAAAGCACATAATGGTCCCGACGTTCTCCTACATCTTATTTCTTGCTTCTAAAAGACTAATTTTGGGTGATATAATACATAGTTTTGAAAGAAAAAAAAATAGTTAATGTTATAAAGAAGAAATTTGAGGGTTTAATTGGTGGAGGTCATTGTCACAAGTCCCACCAAATTTGGGGAAAATGAAGGAAATCAGAAGGACAGCCAATTTTGGGTAAAATCCTAATTTCCAAATTAGGGTTCAACTTTTGGGTGATTCAATCTCTCTGTACGATACTGCACATGGGAGAGAAAAGCCCATAACCCTAACTTAACTTTATTATGATTTCATTAAACCACCAAATTTCCACATTTTTTTAAAAGCAACGTAACCATAAAAAGAGAAACATAAACATGTTATGCAGTGAAACCACATGGAAAAATCAGGTAGAAAAGAACATTATCCGACAAGGAACTCTTCCTAAATATACAGATAGTTTGATTCCTCGAAACAGTATTTAATCAAACATTTTATCAGAAACCAGTTTTTTTGGTTTCACTTGTAGTGTTAATACTGCATGTAAAAAACTCACCTTTTTTGGGGGGTTCAACACAAAGCTTGTGTCTTTATTAAGTGGGTTGATTATGAAGATATCTACACAGGAAGCCACTGCCGCCTCTTCTTTCTGATGGCCCTATGAACAGTTGGGTCTCAACATCCATGGCCTCTTCTTGGTGCTTCCATTCACTTCCAACCTGAAAAACCATTCATTTTCTTGTTTGAATTTTATGGATTTGTACGAGGAACAGTTCCAGGGAAAAAGATTGCTTGACCTTCTTCAGGAGAGCTGCATTTTCTTCCAGCAACATCTTCTCCTATTCACCAAATCAAAATTCAAATCACCAATAGTTTTAATTCATTTATATAAATAACGTAATGAAAATTACCTCTTCCTTCAGCTTCGTAATTTCTTCCTTCAGCAATTGATACTGAAATTGAAACAAAATAAGAACAAATCTAAAAAGGGGAAATGTTTTAGAATCTCAGACATGAATGTACCTTTCTTGACCTAATTTTGGTTAAGCTTCTTTCAATTTGCCTTTCAAGCTGCTGCAACTCTTCCATGGAGCACAAATCCAAGCCATCTCCCATCAATTTTCTGTACTATTTCATGAGAGCTTGAGCATGTTTGTAGATTAATAAATATGTAAGAAAATAGGAGAGAATTTTTTTTTTCGTGTTCTTCAAAATAATCTCAAACCTTTTACAAACTTCAAGGTGCTGTAACTTCTTAGTCATGCAGTCCTTCTCCAACTTTCAATCCAAACAAATTCATCAGTTCATCAGATTATTCAAACACATGAAACATGGAAAACAAAAAAAAAAAAAAAAAAAA
>NW_019272032.1:3368459-3380544 GCF_002738345.1 Cucurbita maxima | reverse complement strand
ATGGAAAAAAAAAAAAAAAAAAAAAAAAAACAGATATGTTTTTGTTTCTGTTTGATTTTCGATGCTTATAAGGAACCACAAACATGAATGTGTTTGAGAATCAACCAACCTGCACATCTTCTAAACCTTGGTTGTTTGAACACATCATTTCTTTGGTTCTGTTCTGATACCGATCAATTGTCTTGTTCATACTGAAACATCTCCATCCCAATAACAAAATTAACTCCACATTCAAACTTAGAACTTAATATTAATTACTCATTTTAATCCAATTGCCACATTCAAACTTTGTTCATTGGAAAGATTGGAACTTTAATCAAAGGGTTAGTTTAAAATGAACGACCAAGATTTCCCATGTTCATTGGGATGTGACCTTCAAAGCCATGCGTGGAATTAAATAACCAAATGGGGCATCGTGAAATTTGATCTCCCATTGGATTCTGAAGCTAAATGTTCTTACTCATGTCCCTATTAAAGTTCTTATAGCTTCCTATTTCGGGATAGCCTAGCATTTCCTTAAATTATTATTATTTTTTTTTTTTTTGTTTATCTACAAAGCCTGAGAATGACCTTGGAGATAGAGAAATTTCATTCCTTTTAAGGACTACTTTTGATTCTAAGCCTTATGATTATTATTATTATTATGCATCAGTTAAAGGCAACAAAACTAGAATAAGTTTATAACATGAAATATTATGAACATACATTGAAAATATACAAAATTTATTTTTAAAAATTGTTCAAAAACAAATCTACCAAGTGATCCTCAATTACTCAAGAAGAAACAAACAAAATAATGTAGTCCCCAGACAAGCCCTAGATCAGGAAGCGAACGGTAGAAAAGATTTGAAATGAGTTTAAGGCAGTGACCCATTAATGCAAATCTTGTTGGGGTTAGGTAAATAAGAGAAGGACGGCAGTACTAATTTGATTGCAAAGAGAGAAAGAAATAGAAGAGCCAAGGGAAATAGACAGTGCCCAAAAGAAAACAAACAAACACACAAGTTAATTAAGAATTAACCCCAAAAGGACGGTGATTTGAGAGATTTGAAGAGAGGTTTTTGAAAATAAAGGAAGGAAAAAAGTACCTGCAATTTGAAAACTCATAAAGTTTGCCTCTTGGAGAGAAAATGATGAGAGCAACTTCAGCATCACAAAGAACTGATAGCTCAAAGGCCTTCTTGAGCAGCCCATTTCTCCGCTTTGAGAAGGTCACTTGCCGGCTTGTAGCATTCTCTATGCGCTTCATTTGGGTCTTTCCCCTCACCATTTTTCTTAACCTTTCTCTCAAAGCTGCTTCCTTTTTCGACAACAAAGGTCAGATTTGGAGAAAAATCTCACGAAAAATACAAAAATGATCAAAACCCAGAAATCAAACAGAATTTAATGAAACCCCATTTGAATAAATGGATCAAAATCAAATTTTTACAAGGCTCACCTCTGAAAGTGGTGGGTTTTTGAATATTTGAAAAGAGAGAAAAGAAAGGGATTGAAGTAATGGTTTGATTTCTCGTGGAGGAGAATGTAGTGGAGGAGGAGTTTAGCTTAGAAGAACCCTAGAAGTGTAAGAGAAGAAGAAGAAGAAGAAGAAAGGCTTAGAAGGAAAGAGAATTTGAAGTGATGAAGAACCTGATCTCTTTCTTTTTCGGGAAATCTCAGGAAACAAAATATAAAACTCCCAAAAAAAGAAACCAAACAGAATAAAATGCAACCCATTTCCATGCTTCCCCTTTTACTCTCCTTTCCTTTTTTCCCTCATATCTGGGTGCACAAGGGTTAGTGTGCCACCGGCTCACGTGGTGACACGTAGCCAAAGTGACTGACAACCTCTTATGGCGGTGACCCTTAGAGAGGCAAACGAGGCGTTTGATGGCGAGGCAAGCAAACATTCCTGTCGGTTGCCGGTTAAACTTGAAGAAACCCGTTTTAGAGAAGGGAGGATTTTTTCAGTTGGGTTTTGGTTGCAGCTAAAATTTGGAGCACCGTAGAAGCTGTTTCGTTTGAGGGTTTAAACAAATGTTGCTCCGTACGTTAAAATTTTGATGGGTTTTATTGTTCCGTACGATTCGGTTCTGAGCTGGACCAATGGGATGCATCCACGTCGTCCGTCGGGAACATCGTCCTACCATGTCACGTGCCTCTTCCTCGTTGATTGGTGAGTCTTTTCATTTTTGTATTTCTTTTTTATTGGCAAGTGAATAATCTACGGAGAACAATTTCCAATATTTGCCATTTCCAAATTTTGTTTGTTTTATTGGGGTTCATATGCTAATTTGACTTAAATCCGAGGACTGCCTCCTAAATTAAAAGAAATGGTCGCCTTCAAATAAATTTTTTACCTTTTAAACTATTGTTCAAATACGTTTTTAATTATGTAAATCAAATTAGTCAAACATATGTGAAGAAAAAAGGACCAAAAAAAAAATAAAAGGTGCATCCAAAGTTTCCCTTTTAATAAAAGTGAGTTGGTGTTCGAATTTAATTCATGGAATATTTTCGTGTATTTCTTTTAATTAATAATCTATGTTAGATATTCTATGAAAAATAATTTAAATGCCGAGTTATTTGTCGTTAATTCAAACATTAATCAACTAATTTTTATTTAAAATACTATACACGTTTCTCTAAAGCTTCTAGCTTTGGAATGCTCACTCCTACCTTATTAGATTTTATAAATAAAAAGTTTAATTTAAAAATTTTAATAAATTAACTTTGGATAAACATAACACAAATAAAATATTTTTAAGAGAGAAAACAATAGTTATGAGATACAATAAAATTGAATTTGAAAAATATAATTTGCGGGTGGTTATGAGGAAACAGCGTTTTACATGGTACATCACAATTTTTAAAAAATAATAATGAGAATAAAGAGAGAAATATGCAGCAATATTCAATTTCTAAATAAGGAAGTATGAATATATATATATATATATATGTCTTTTTTCTGAAAAGAGATCAATATTTCTTGAAGTAGGTTGGTGTGAAATTACAATCCAACCCCTAGTCTGCATTCATGATACAATTTGAAACAATAAGTCAAGCTAGCTAGGTAGCTCGTCTTTATTTGGCTTCTTCTATTGATAATTTATTTTTTAATTTCAAATCTAAGAAATCAAATAACTATAGGTTGATTAAAAAAATATTATATTTTTTAAATAAGAAAAATAATTAAAAATGCAACTGTTTAGCTAAAAAAATGATTTTAAAAAACAAATAACACAAATTCCAAAAAGGATAAAGAAGGTAATTGCAAATTAGGTAGTCAAAAGTAATAAACAATTTCTTAACGAGGAAGTATTCACATTAATTTCTTGAAGTAAATTGGTGCACAATTACGATCCAACCCCTAACCTTCATTTTTTTTAAAAACAATATGTGATCCGGCCATCATCGAATCCATGTCGGCTTTAGGTTGTTAAAGGTTAGAAAAATTCAAGATGTAATAACATTTTAAAGAATAATAAAATTAAATTACAATTATAAAAGAACAATTCAATTAAAATTTGGAAAGAGTAAATAATTAAAATATTAAAAACTACAAAAAATTTAACGATCGAGAATAAAAGATCGAACAAAAAGTTTATATAATTTATTACTTTAAAAGTATGTGAATGATAATTAAATTTAATTTTAATTAGTTAAAATTATTTTAATATCTAACATTAAAGAAGGTAATAAAATGGTTTAAATTTTTTTATTTATATAAGTTTCGGTTATTTATTTATTTTAATTATAAAATAAGCAATAACGCGTAATTTAACAAAGAAAAGTAAATGAAAAAGGGATTGCAATTAAATCCACATTCTCAAATCCTTCTCTCATTTCTTTCCTTTTACCATTTCTGTGTATAAAACACAGTGAGCCACCACGGGGTTGCAATTCCTAAGAGATCGCTCATGGCGTCGCCTTCTTCCTCTGAAGACCCTCCAAATCCACCCCTGGAACAGCAGCAACAGCAGCCGCCCAAGGAAAAGGAAAATGAATGCCTATACAAGACCAAAACTATTCAATTTCTTGGCCGTTCTACGCCTATTGTTCTCCAGAACGATAATGGCCCATGCCCTCTCCTCGCCATATGTAATCATCTCTCTCCCTATCTATATATCTATCTATCTATCTATCTTCCGCATGCTAGGGTTTCACTCTTGATTGCTATCGTTTTCTGCTGTGGCCACATTTTTCCTTACTTTACGTGAAGCTATTCGGACGCCTGTTGTTGCTTGTTTGAATTTGATTCCGTAGAGTAGGTAATCGCGTGGCGGGTGGTTTTTGGTGGATTAGTCGCATATTGGATTGGAGATTTGGAGTTGAATTTATGTTCTTCTGTTTTACTTGTGCTTATCTGATCGCGGAATGTTTGAGGGCCGTAACGAGTCCGTCTGTGCCAATGCTAAATTCTCTTATGGAACATGTTTTTGTCAATGGTGATCGAACATTCAGTCGTCTGTAGTATGATTGTTTTTCATTTATTCACTCTGCCTATTGATTTATTTATAAATTGAATTGTAATGGCCATTTTAGGGTTTATTACTCTCACTCTCTTTCCCGTTTCCTGATTACTTAGCATCTTCAATATTTTGGTGACCTGAGTGTCCTAACAGACCTACACTTCTTCCATCTCTTTTCCGGATTTTAGGAGTTAACTTCAACTTTCCTAAAACCTTTTCCAAAAACGTTCATGGGTAGATGACTTAAAGTTTTTTTTAACTATTTCTGAACGAGACAGATTTGAAATGAATGTATTTAGGATTTTTTCTATCTTTCTTTAGATCATTGGAATTTTTATTTTTATTAATATTATTATTTCGTATGATATTTTTTTGATCCACGAGAACTTCCCATTTTACTTTGTATGATCATTAGCTTTCTTTTAAATAGTAACCTCAGGATACCGCATAGAATCTTCTCATTTTATTCTAGCCTTTTACTCTCTCTCTTTATCCGAATAGAATTTTATCAAATATTGGAAATCACCCACAACTTATTTTGATTTCAAATTATTTAAAGTTGTGGAGAAATATGAAGACCATAAACACGAGGGTAAATGATCTGTATCTTCGGCATTTTACTTTTGTCCTCTCAATTTCTGATTTGTAAACTATTGCCCACACAACGAGACTTATTCTATCTGATGTAATACTTGAGTCTATTTTATTAAGCAACCACGAGTGCACAATACAAGGATAGACTAAGCTTTAAATAAACAAAGCTTAGTGCTACTAACAGACTCAACCAATACAACAAAATTGATCAACTCTGTAGCTTATTGTACAATTAACTAGTTATTAACAGGAGTTAGGGACAGACAATACTCTCAACGTTTTCAAATTATAATTGCTTCTTAAGGGAAGAGAACAATAAAAAAATGGAGGAGAAATCGAACCTTTTCCTCATTAATTGTGATAAAATATACAGTGCAGCCATATTTATGGGCCGAGGAAAAAACTCCACTCATGTCTTTTTTTTTTTTTTTAAAAAAAAACCAGTTAATTACACTGGCTCTAGTGAGCTGTCTTCAAGCTACTAGTAATCTAAAGGAGGGGGTCGGTAGATGCTGGAGTCCATTAGGATCTGTGATCTGTTTTGAACTCCCAGCTGTTGATCTTCTCAAATCTCACCATAGATTTCTCTTGTTTCAAACATTCTGAATGAAGAATTTCTACTCTTGCATTTATAGATTTTATTTTCAGTAGAATAGGAAGTCGTATCTATGACTCTAGAATCTCTAAAAATGAATAAATAGCTTACTTTTCCATAAATATAAATTATGCATTATAATATTATACGTGCAATGTGCTGTGCCTGGCTTATCAGAATATTGTGCACCTTTTTTCTTATGTTGAGTTTGGTTGTTTTTGTTACTTGCTTGGATGTATTACAAGCAATAGATATTAAAATTCCAAAGTTGTTAGCAACCTGAATATTGATGAAAACTGAAACAAACTAGTTTCACAGCAATATTCAGTTAACTAAGGAGGCTCATTCTATTAAGATGCTTTTATTTTTACACTATTTGTTGTCTTTTGTTGTTTTTTTTTTGTTAGACTAGTAAAAATCCATCTTCGGTTATTCACGTTGGGGCTGTTGCAGGCAATGTTCTCTTGTTGCGGAACAACTTAAATTTGGGTCCAGATGCAACAGAAGTATCGCAGGAGAAATTGTTGTCTCTGGTCGCTGAACGGTTGATTGATTCAAATAGTAATGTTGATGTAAATAGTTTTCTTCTCTATAATCCTTGAAAGATTTCTCTCACCCCATTTTCTTCTTATTCAGTTCTTATATAAACTCTTTTTTGGTAACAGAACAAAGATGCTGGTTTTGTTGAGAATCAACAACAGAACATTGCTGATGCTATTGATCTGCTACCACGGCTAGCAACAGGGATAGATGTAAATATTAGGTTTAGGAGGTAGGTATAAGCTTTAGTCCTCTCCTAGTCCTTTTGTTTTCATGTCTTTTTCTGAACTAAGTTTAATATTGTACTTGCAGGATTGATGATTTTGAATTCACTCCAGAATGCGCCATTTTTGATTTGTTGGATATTCCTCTATATCATGGTTGGATAGTTGATCCTCAGGTTCTTATATACTTTCTTTCTAATTACTAAGATAAATAAAATTAACATTACTATAGAGTTTCTTGTGCTCTATGTTGATTTTCATTCTTCCTATTCTCAAGTTGTAGGCATGTGACTTTATCAATGTCTTGAAAGTCTATTTATATATTTAGTTCCTTTTCTAGACTTACATGACTTAAAAAAAAAGGTTTTATATTAGGGATCTTAAATTTCTTGGTAAAATCCTTTTTTGTTGGTCAATCTCTGGTTGCCATGGTTGAACAGAATTAGGGGAGACTGTTTAATAATAGAAGTGCAGGTAATGAAGGTTTTGTGGTAGGCTTGGGCTGATAATGAAGCCATTGTTGTAAACATTGGACTGATATTCAAGATGTCTGCAATGTAGCCTACAGGGCTTTTGGTCCCTTGGATCCTCTGAACTTTATCACTAAAGAACTATGTTGGATTCTCCAGGGCTACCAACTAGGCTGTTATTTCTTAATATGCCACCACCCTAGAACTTGTTGGCAGTTGTTACAAAGATATATTTGTTACAATTTTTTAAACTCAAATATATATATTGAAAAAGTTTACGGACCACCCTTTATTGATAGTGGGAATAGAGCTCTATCTTTATTCCGCCATTTGGTTTGACCTTCCTACCTAAATTCAAGGATATACTTTGTTTCCTACTGTTCTTTCTGCGTGCAGGATCATGATACTGCTAGTGCAATTGGTTCCAAATCCTACAACGCTATTATGGAGGAGCTTGTTGCTCTGGAAACACAGCACATGGAGGATCAATGTAGTAATAATCCTGAAGATGATTGTATTGATTTTGTAGCTGCAACAACAGCAACGCTTGGAGTACCATCTCCAAGTCTTTCGAAAAATTGTTCATTTGATGAATCACCTCGTTCAGTCTCTGATGAGCAACGAATGAGAAAAGGGGATCTTGAAGAAGAGGCAGAGTTGTTGAGAGCCTTGAAATTGTCTGAATCTGTAACACCAATCTCAATGGATAATCATGGTGTTGTCGATTCCGTGGGGGACACTTATGCCACCAAATTGGATGAGGAACCATCTCCTGAAAAGGTTTCAATCATAGATGCTGTGGAGAAGGCCATAATAAAAGACATTTGTGCTGCAGAAAATAATCTTAACCAGCAGCCCAGTTTATCCATCGAAGATTCTTGCAAAACCTCTTTGAGCAAGAGTGATGGTGAAGACGTGTCACAGGAGCAAGTAAGCTCTTCACCGTTGAAGGCTGATGTTGGAAAGCCCCTTGAGACTGTTGAGTCTGAAGGGCATAAGATTTGCCCTGACATGTTGGACAATCATGAAACATTAATTGAGACTGATCCCATTTCTGGAAGAGAGAGTTCATTGGTGAATGAGAATACTGACGATATTTCTCACAAAAATGATAAAACCCCTTTGCCAGCTCCTTTTGAATCAGTTGATCATAAACCGGTAGATAAGGAAGACTCAAGTGAACTATCAGGCCTATCTTCATCTGTTACCTGTACAGATTCAGCAGATGGTAAAATTCAATGCATTGATGTACCTGGTGGTTTGACTTCAACTGTTGGGAGTGAGCCCATGTATGAAGGAGAGGAATGTATATTGGATGCACGAAGTGCGGTTCTTGCAGCTCAAGAGCCTGTATATGAAGGTGAAGTGGTTCTTGCAGAACAAGGTTGTGGAAGCTCAATAAATTTCCCAAATGTACCGGCAAAGTATGAAATTAGTCCAAAACAAGGTAAAAGTGATTTGTATCATAAAGGTTAATGACGTTTCCACTTGCCAATATTGTATTTATTGCCTTAAAACTTATCAGGAAAAGCCTCTTAATTGTTATCAGGGGAGCTGATCAGGAATTTCTTAAAGAACAATGCAAGTCAGCTAACTTTTTATGGGTTGGTTCTTGCCTATCGTTCTCAATTTCTCTGCTGGACACTTTTGTTTAATTTCACTGGTATTGTGTAGAGCCTCATTGTTATTGCCTTTGCAGCCTTTTCTCCTTACAAGATGGACTTAAAGAGCGTGAACTTTGTGTTTTTTTCCGGAATAATCACTTCAGCACCATGTTTAAGGTAAGCGAGAATTGAAATTGAACCATGTTTTCTTCTTCTTCTTCTTTTTTTTTTTTTTTGACTGCCAGAGCCGTTGACCATTGGTGGGTTTCAGCTTTACTTATAGTTGAACCATGGTGGGTTTTGCTGACCAAATACTTATATAGTTGAACAATAAATACCAATTTTTTCTCATCTCATCTTCAGCTTGATGGCCAGCTTTATCTCTTAGCTACAGACCAAGGTTACATTCATCAACCTGATTTGGTGTGGGAAAAGCTAAATGAGGTAAATCTTCTCAATGAACTTTTTCTATATGAGCATAAATAACTTATATTGGGGCACTTCATTAAAAATATATAATAATAATAATAATTTTGCTTAAAAGAATATTAATAGACATCATAGCAACATGATAGAAGATTTTCTGATAATTATTGAAATAGTAAATTTACTTCGGTTCAAGGGAGGATTCAAGAGCTCTCTAGCTCTCCACCCTCTTTCACGAGACTAATGCCAAAAGGATATCCTCAACAAAATACTCCAAATAGTCATCCCAACTAACTAGGACCCACAGGCAGGCCCCACACATTACTAACTTTCACATGAAGAATTCCTCATAGCCACTCTTCCTCCTTTCCTAGCATTCTCCTTAGCCACTGGAGGCCTCTCACATAAATGATAGTTTAATACATTTGAAACGTCTTTAATATGTTCACTTTGATATTTCTCTTAGCTAATCTTAAACTCAAATCATGCCCTGCAATTGTACTAACGGAACTTTGCTTTTATGCAGTTTGTTAATTATCCTGTCCAACTTATATCTTCAAATATTTTGCAGGTGAATGGAGATACTTTATTTATGACGGGTAATTTCAAAGAATTCAAAGTAGAAAGTCATTCTAATGAATCTTGGGATGAACATAATGCCATGGCAAGCACCGCGGTTTGTGTTATATATATATTTGAACAATTGTTTACTGCCCTGATATATTTTTCTTCAGCAATTTACCAAGACTATTTTGTACATGCTGCAGGATTATCTTGCAAGCATTGATGCCACCAAACATGCCGGATTGGATTTGAAGTAACTTTCTATCTCGTTACTTTTAGTATATTACTCTTCTCACGAAAGCATGCAAAGGAATGCTGCAAAACACTTCCTATCTTGTTATTGCTATTTTTCCAGTACATATTTTCTTATGTTTGTGTTTATTCGCATTGGTTGGGAGCTTATCTCTCAGGGAACTAAACAAGTGATCCCCACTACCCCAATCCTTGTTTTGCACGATTTCATTCCCGAACCATATAATAATTTGGATAGCTGGAGTTTATTAAATACCCAATTGTTCTTGTCAAAGAGAAAAACACTCCAGCGTTTTAGACATTCACTTTAAACTCCAAGTACTGGCCAAATTCATTGTCAGTTATTAATTTAAAATTCTAGCGGATATGTTTTGCAGACTAGAGCTGATTGCTGATGATCACAATGGTATTTAAATTTTTGCAGTTCTGACCTGCAATTAGCAATAGCCCTGCAACAACAGGAGTTTGAACAACAACCACAGCGACAAAATGTGCAGCAGCCATCTTCTGGCGGCAGTTCAAGGCTGGTCGTGGGTCCTCAGGTATGTTGTTCTTGTTGTAGGCCTTATACTTTCTCTTCATGCTATAGATCCTCAGTATCAATCTTTTATTTTTTATGACATAATTCATCTGGACCTAGCCACCTATGATTTCCATAGTTGTGGTTTTATTTATTTCTGCATTTGCTCCACGTTTTCAAGCATGTGAAGAAAACTAGCAAAAAAATGTACTTCAAATGATAAATGCTAGGCTAAATTACAATTTAGTTTAATTTTCAAAATTATGTCTAAGAAAGTTTAATAAATGTTTGATTGGTCTCTAAACTTTAAAATTGTCCATCAATGCTATTAACTTCCAATTAATGTTTAAAAGATGTTTGACCCATTTGATATAACCAAACTAAACGGGTTTAAGATAACTTTCTACATGAACTATCAGTCTAATTGTTTTTCTTTAATATATATTAGTCAAAAGAGAAAGGCATATTTAATTAGGTCTATATATTTATAAACCACCCCACTTCCGGAATACTTACGATAGGCAGGGGGTTGCATTTTGCAGGTGTCTAAAAGTAGTGGGAAAACCCCGCCATCTTCTTCCGCGAGGACTGACGCAAAACCGAAGGAAAAGTGCAGTGTGATGTGAATTTTGGCTTCGCAGAATCGATAGAAAATCATTTTTATTTAATTTTATTTAAATTTTGTTCCCTGTAAATTGTTTGTTTGTTGTCTTCTTAACAGCATATATCACCACATGCTGTTGACTAACTTAATTCCTTTATGAGATTTTGGATACAGTTTTCCATTTTGTATATATATATTCATATATCCCCATTCCCATTTCTTTAGGCTCTTCAAATCTTTTCTTCTGAATATTAATATCTGAAACGGAGAGGGCATAAATTTGGGGGTCTTACTAGTTACTTGTTTGTATGAATGAAAGCCCGGCCCACAAGACATTTAGGGCTTGTGAAATTGGGCCTTCAAATGTGGGGCATGGGATTCTTAATATGGTCGTCGGCAGTTTGGACGTGGGAACAAACAGACGTATTCGTGATTCAAAGTGATGGGTGGGCGGTTGGATTGTTGTGTACGTTACAACAGCACCATCATTTTGTTGCTCCTTTTTTTTTTTTTTTTTTTTGGTTTAATTATTGGTTTCAATTCAATTAAAATAATTATATAAAGACTCATTAAAGTGGTGAAAAATCAATAGTGATATTTAGTTGAATTGATATGGGGATGATTAGAAAATTTTTGGATCTGAAAAAATGACATTTCTTTATACTGTTTTTTGGCGGACCTTACAAAAAGGAAAGTGTTGAGATAATATATACATAAATATACATGAGGCGATTTGAATTAACCAAGGGATTGACTTTTGAACATTCATAAAAGAAATGCAAGAGAAAAACGAAGGACAAAAAAAAATCTTAAGCAGCGGATGAAACAGAAAACGATAGCTCAGGGATGGTGTGGATCCCACTCTCTGATTCTGACAGCTCTCTATTCTCTCTCTCTCTCTCTCGTCCAAATTTCCCTTAAACCCCTCGCTTTTTTTTTTCTTTTCTTTTTTGAATATTTGGTTACTTAATTAGTATTTTATAATTCTTAAAAAGTGGGGACCACAGCAACGCGCGTCACTGTCTGGAGGAACGTCGAGTACACGACAAAAGAGCAACAGCTGTGAAGTAGACCCCACCCACTACTTGCCGCCACCTCCACCACCCACCGTATTATTTATTTATTTATTTATTTATACTTCCACGCAATCGATGACATCGGACGGCTCAAAACTCACCACCGGAATATCAAAGCCGTCATTTTCAGAGCTTGGAAATATCCCCCCCCCCCCCCCCCCCCCC
>NW_019272032.1:3345180-3368434 GCF_002738345.1 Cucurbita maxima | reverse complement strand
CCCCCCCCCCCCCAATAATTCTCACTATTACTCGTTGGACAAAACCTTATTATACCCGAAATTAATTACAAACATTACACATTTTATTCAACATCAAATATGTCTCAACTCTATTTACTTAATATTTTATCATCTTAACTATTTAAATTACACCATTTCTTAGTTTAACCAAAATTGAATTTCAATTTGGATCCCTCTTTACTTGCCCACCAAATTTAAAACTCATATCATTAATATAATTGAGGGAGAGAAGTATTAAATTGGTCGATTACTACAAATGTCACACTTCCTTTTTATAAAAGCCATAACCAAATTTACTTAACCAATTGTGTGCCTTATTTATTTATTTATATTTGTATAATTGAAATCAAATCAGATTCCCAGTAAGGGTACGTATATCTTTTTGTAATAAATAAAAGTATTTTTCAAATATTATAATATTATCATCCAATATATATGGACGAAACTTTACGGTACTTCCCCTCTTTATTCTTTCATCTTTTTTAAAACAATTATAAGCTTTTTCTTTCTTTCTACTTTTGGGTTCTTTCCCTTTACAATTTATTTGGTTTAATAGTCTTATTATTATTATTATTTTCAATCAATATAATCTTTTTTTGTTTATTCATATATTAAAAACACTTAAGCCGAGTAAAAGCAATGTTTGAGAATGTCATTATAAAAGAATAAAAAATAAACTAAATTATTATGACGAAAATGTTGGAGGTTGGTCGAATTTAAATTTGGGTTCCTAAAGTCAAAGCCGTAGCACGCGATCCTAATCTAAAATACTTTTTAAAGCAAAGCCGTAGCACCCGGTCTCAAATTAAATGAATTTAATAAAATACAAATATTATTTTATATTATACAAAAATATAAAATACATCTCACAAATATTCAAGTATTCCCTCATCCGTCATCATTATTCGATGTATTTAATAATAAAATTTATTTTTTTCAACTTGTGTTATATATCCAAATTCATCAATAAAACAACAATTTAACGGCATTTTTTTTTAAACCTAAAGACTTAATTTGATAAATTTTCAAATATTTAAGAGGGAAGAATATTAAAAAAAAAAAAAAAAAAAGAATTATATATATAATTAGTATTATTTAAAAGAAAACATCACAACTAACATATCCCATCCGATTTGCGCAATTGATACTCCATCACACCGTCACAAAAATATATAAAAAAAAAAGAAAAAAGAAAAAAGCAGGGGGTGGGATGGGAGTTGATCCAACGGCCATGATGATCCCATGAAATGAAGACACCCGAAAATTCGGTTGTTGAAGGAGGTGGGGTCCACCCTCCGATACCAACTTGGCGCGTAAACGCTCCAACAGGAGTTGGTATGTGGTCATTTTGTGTGTAACCAACCGCTTCCTTAATTCTTAGTTTTTAAAAAACCAATATATATTATAAATAAAAATACATTTATTTAATTAAAAATAAAAACGCGGAAAATGGAAGAGCTTGAAGCATGCACAACCGTGACAGCTCAACTCTCACCCTTATTTTCCTTAAATCATACTTAAACTTCCATTTATTTTGCTTTACCTATTATACCATATTTTTAAGCTTTCATTTTGGTATATATATATATATATATAAATTCTCCAATTATCATGATATTTATTGAGTTTAAAAACAAATTATCCATAAAAAAAAAAAGCATATAAAACAAATATGATTTTTTGAATATTTATGTGGGAGAAAAAGCATGTGTTATTATGCAATTGGTTGGGCAATTTTTAGGTGTTTTCTTTTGAATATCTGATGTTCCCGAAACCTAACCTAATTAATTAAGAAGAAAAAAGAATTTAAAGAAGCAAACTCGAAAAAGAAAAAAAGGAATTGAAATGTGTCAGGGTGCGGGCAGCTTTATCTTTATTTATTTATTTAATTTTATTTTTTGAAATATTTGGTTCCATCTCCCTTCTTAGCAATGATTCCGTAGCCCCTCTTTTTATGAATCCCCCCTTTGGTCTCTAATACAAAACAAATTCTCTCTCCCCATTCTTCTTCTTCTTTCTTTCTTTCTTTCTTTCTTTCTTTCTTCTTTTTTCTCTGTTTGTAAAATTTTCTGAAATTCTCAGAAGTGGTGCAGAAAGTTTCGTGTCTCGGATCCCTATATACCTCCTTCACTCTCTCCTTCCTACAAGACTGTCTCTTCTCCATCACCATTTTCTATCATAAAACCCTTTTTCTTCTTCTTCTTCTTCTTCAATCAAAACTCAAAACTCCCTCACCTCCTCTTCCTTCCTTCCTTCTCTCTTTCGAGTTTCAAATGCAAGAACCTGGGTTGGGAGTGATGACTGCTGCTGCTGCTGCCGCCGCCTCTACTGCTGCCTTAAGCGGTGACGTTTCCATCTCCGGCGACAACGCCCAACTCAAGGCCGAGATTGCTACTCATCCGCTTTATGAGCAGCTTTTAGCCGCACATGTTGCTTGTCTTCGTGTTGCTACTCCGATTGACCAGCTTCCAATCATCGACGCTCAGTTGGCTCAATCGCACCACGTTTTGCGATCTTATGCCTCTCAGCAGCATCACCAACATGCCCATTCCTTATCGCCTCACGACCGCCAAGAACTCGACAATTTCCTAGTCAGTTTTTCCACTTTTTGTTTAACTTAAATATTGGTTGAGTTTGGTTTCCTTTTGTGATGCTCTTCTTTTTTTCTTCAGGCGCAGTATATGATCGTTTTGTGTTCTTTTAAAGACCAGCTTCAGCAACATGTGAGGGTTCACGCAGTGGAAGCTGTTATGGCATGCCGTGAAATTGAAAATACTCTACAAGCTCTTACAGGTATCTCACGTCAATTCCTCCAAAACAAACCCATGATTTTACTTCCAACTTTGAATGTGAAAACCTTGATATAGAACAGTATGCATGATGTTTATTGATCTAAAAAAAATTGATCCATTCGGAGAGAGAGGAAAACAACATAAAGAGGAGTATCAAGTAGTTGAGGTATATGGAGATCGGAGGTCGAAATCACTGCACCATATCAAACTAAAAAAAGGAAAAAAGGGAGCAATTTAAAAGGGCATGGGGTTTGGAGTTGAAGGCAGGCATGGAAGTGGGTGCAAAAGGGCCTACTTCTGAATACCAAGATTGTAGTTGGGAAAAGGATTGGTCTGTTGGGTTCGGTGAGGGTACCACCAATATGGGACACCAACCGATAAGTTTGCTTGCTCTCCCAACACTTGTTCCACTCTAAACAACAATAATATTCCTCTTATTATTATATAATTATTCATCTTTTTGCTTTCCAAGGATGGATAATTCATGAACCTAAGCTCCTCCTTTTCCTCTACATTTAACCTACATGATTACATTACCTTAATCACCAACTCATCATTTTCATTCAAGCTTGCATAATATTTCTGAGGATAAGAAACTTTTGAAAAAGAAGACAAATCTTTTTAGTTATATGATTAACAAAACCATCTGGTGATTGGGGGGGTTAAAGAAACTAGGCAGACAGACATATTATAATAAAGTAATCTCTTGCTTATTGATTGGTTTGCCAGTTTTAGAGCTGCCCACCTACAACCACACTGGTCCCTACATTCTCAATTTCTAAACCAGCATGGAGTTCATGATCAGTTATATTCTGCTTTCTGTGTCTCTCTTTTGAACCCTAGCATTTGTAGAATGCACAGAAACTATTCATTACTGTGCCTGCCAATGGCCGCTGCTGAGCACCTAAGGGGCTGTGGTGTAGGGTCTTGTGTGCAAAGATAAACTTTTATTTACAAGGACCCTAGGCCGCCTAAAGAACCTTGGTGGCTCATCCTGACAGCTCTTAACAAAACTAAATGCCTGCACTTTATGCAGCTTTTTTGGTCTACTAAATTTGGATCCGTTAAAAGAGAATAACACTGCATAACAATGGGTAAGCAAGTCAAACAAGTTATTATTATCATTCAAAATGTTTAGATATTAGTGTTTTTTTTTAAATGGAGATTCAAATTCTCTCTTTCTTGTCTGTAATCTACTATACAAGAAACTTAAAAATGCTTTGTTTAACTTAATCTCTACTTGGTTTTTCTTTTTACTGTAAAGTCTTTCATTATCCATCTTTTGCTCGTTGTAGTAGCGTGCATATTAATATCTAAAATTGTCATCTTATTCAAGAAATTGGGGTGGTTTTGAATTGTCACGACCTCGATTTTACATGACCAATAATGTGTGGCTTTTAATGTCAATTCCAGTCTTGTGGGGGAAGAGGTTGTTAAAAATATAATGAGATCCTTTAAGCACAGTTAGTTGTAGGATGGAACCTTAATTATTGGCACCGTCAAAGTAGTTTAGATCTTTTGCTTTTGTTGAACATTTGATGCATTTCCCATTACCAAACGTGGAAAGATGTGCTAATTTAACATGGTGTTTAGGAGTGAGCCTTGGTGAAGGAAGCGGTGCAACGATGTCAGACGACGACGACGACGACGTTCCCATCGAGTTTTCGCTTGATCAATCTGGTGGTGATGCACATGACATGATGGGGTTTGGACCGCTGCTTCCAACCGAATCGGAAAGGTCGTTGATGGAGAGGGTTCGACAAGAATTGAAGATTGAGCTAAAACAGGTCCCTTTTATATGGTCTTGCAAATGATGGGATGGTTTGTTTGGGATTTAGAAGGTGTCAAGAACGTGATGGTATTTTGGTTGCAGGGATTCAAGTCAAGAATTGAGGATGTGAGAGAGGAGATACTGAGAAAAAGAAGGGCAGGGAAGTTGCCTGGTGATACAACCACAGTATTGAAGAACTGGTGGCAGCAGCATTCCAAGTGGCCATACCCAACGGTAAGGAAAAAACCAAACCCAACCATTTCATTTGTAAACAAAGAGTTTTGAAGTTGGAATCTCTACAACATCTCGTCTTTCCTTCGCGATTGCAGGAGGACGACAAGGCGAAGCTGGTGGAGGAGACGGGGTTGCAGCTGAAACAAATAAACAATTGGTTCATCAACCAAAGGAAGAGAAACTGGCACAGCAACTCTCAATCAGTAACATCCTTGAAGTCAAAGCGCAAGAGATAAGGAAATTATATGATATGTTGTATCGTAGGTTTGGCAAAAGTATGTTCTGACAGAAAATGATGGGATTAGGTTACTGTAAAATGAGGTTAGAGAGATTATTAAGGATTGTGACACAGATTGGATTGGCTTAACATGTTGTCTTTTTTTAAGGTTGTAAATTGTTGCCTTTTTAACACATCCATTTTTACATTACTTCTGCTTTCATTTTTTGGATTTTCTCCCATATTATCCATAATTAATTTTATGAAACCAGGTATTGTTCTTATGTCATAAATGTTAATTATACGAATCTCATCATTTCTAGGTTAAAAGATTAAATATACTCACTTATATACTCTTTTCTCTTATTATATAATACCCTAATTTTTCACTTTAAATTTATTTTAGTTTTTTTTATGGAACTCAAAACAATATATTTTAAATTTCAATAATGCTTTCCTTTCACTTTTTAAAAAATATTCGGTTCAATAAAATAAACACATTTTTATTTTTGTAAAAATAAAATCCTAAGGACCGAAAAATGTCTACCCATATTTCATAGATTATTTTCAAACATAAATAACATTGATTCGTAAATATTTTTCAAAGATTTTTTGAATTTCTTTTCTAAAAAGTTTAAAAGGGTTTAGAAGTTTTTAAAATAATTAATGGCTATTAATAAAACTTTTGAAAATGGTATTTTTTATTTTTTAAAATTTTAATATATTTTTTAGATTTATTTGGAGGTGGAAAGGTATTATTGAAAATTTGGAAGTTTTTAAAAACATATTTCAACCGTATTTCAGTTAATTTAGCCATAAACGTAATACTCTGGCTAAATTGAAATAACCTTCTTCGGATTAATTGGAATGTGAAAATAAAAAAATAAAAAAAAAGAAAAAAAAATAGACAGAGACACCCTTTTGTTTTGTTCAGATTAATAAGGCATGTCTATGGACACGGCATGCGTGGGCTGTAAGGGCCCAATTATATGGGCTCCCGAGGCTGTGATGGGCCTCACATCCAGAAAATGGTCCATTCCTCATAAATTCACGTATGTCACCCTTTTTACTAAATATTTTGGATAATCAAACCCAAGATTTAACACAAATTTAAAATAACAAAGTTAGCATTTTAAGAGCGTTTAAAATGTTCAAAGAAAAAAAAAATGTTGTGAAGGTCATCCCAATGAAATAAATAGTAAATTATTTGATTTTGAATTCGACTAAAATCTTAAATATTTATAATTAAAAAAAGGGGAAGGAAAACGAGTTTGAATTTCGAAAAAAGGAAAATAGATTTTAAAATTATTAATCAAATATAAAATTTGGGATAGCTGTCTTGGAAACAAGAATGGAATATAATCCAATCATTAATTAAGACGCTACCTCGTCACTGCCACGCTGTACATCGTGCTTCTATTTACCGACACCGACAAAGCCCAATCTACTCCACCTTTTATTTTATTTTATTTTTTCTTTCAAAAACAAAATTATTAGATTTTGATTAGAGATAAAAGAACTTATTATTATTTTATTATTTTTTGTTGTAATAAATGGAGTGACACAAATTTAAAAATTAGGTAACCTTAAAAAAAAAAAAAAAAAAAAAAAAAAAAAAAAAAAAAAAAAAAAAAAAAAAAAAAAAAACACGGACTATTCTCTAGGTTTTGTTCTGTCTGAAAAAAGAAAAAATGCTGAAAAGGTTTGGAATTGTTTCAGATCGAGGAACAAACTTGTAACTTTAAGGAGAGAGGTTGCTTGAATTTTGATTTGGCAGTTAAATTTTGGAATCGGAAATTTCTTTTTCTAATTCATAAAATTCACACCCCACGTTAATTCAGCCTGAAACTGAAAGCGAAATATTAGTTTTTAATTCGCACAAAAATGTGTGTGTTTTGAGTGGGTATTCTGTGTTATATAAATCTTCAGGATTCAGATTGAAGAAGTGGTTCAATTCTCCCATTTCCTCGGAACCTCTTCTTCCTTCTTCTTCCTTCTTCTTCTTCTTCTTCTTCTTCGTCATCCTTCTCTTCTTCTTCCATGGGTATTCTCGCTGACAGTGGCTCAGGTCCTCTCAAGTTCTTGATTTACGGCCGGACCGGCTGGATTGGCGGTTTGCTTGGCCAGCTCTGTCAACAACAGGGGATCGATTTCGTGTATGGTTCCGGCCGCCTCGAGAACCGCACCTCCCTCGAGGCCGACATCGCCGCCGTGAAGCCCACCCATGTCTTCAACGCCGCCGGCGTCACCGGCCGCCCGAACGTCGACTGGTGCGAATCGCATAAGGTCGAGACCATTAGAACCAATGTGGTCGGAACCTTGAACTTGGCCGATGTGTGCCGCGAGAGAGGGTTGATCTTAATTAATTACGCCACTGGCTGCATTTTCGAGTACGATTCGGCGCATCCTCTGAATTCGGGGATTGGATTCAAGGAGGATGAAATCCCTAATTTCATTGGGTCATTTTATTCCAAGACTAAAGCCATGGTGAGCCCTAGATTTTGACTGCTTCATTGTTGTTTGATTATTGACTGATTTTGATTCTGTATGATTCGTAGATGCGTTGTGAAATTTGACTGTAGATCTATGATTACAGAGTGAATGGCTCTGTTTAGAGAAATCATAACTGAAATCAGCCATGTATGATTGTTCTTGGGGTGGAGTTTGTGAATGTTCTTTAGATCTGGATTGTTGTCTTTAGAATGTCTTGAATTTCTGTTCATTGATTTCTATTCGATGAGAATGCATCAAATATATTCCTTGAATCTGATGGGCGGATTCTACTTTCATGTTACTTTCACATTTGGGGGATTAAAAGGTGGAGGATCTGCTAAAGAACTACGAGAATGTGTGCACATTGCGCGTTAGGATGCCGATATCCTCCGACTTATCGAACCCTCGCAACTTCATCACAAAGATAACTAGATATGAGAAGGTGGTCGACATCCCGAACTCGATGACAATCTTGGATGAACTCCTGCCGATATCGATCGAAATGGCAAAAAGAAATCTCACAGGAATATGGAATTTCACGAATCCAGGAGTGGTGAGCCACAATGAGATCTTGGAGATGTACAAGCAATTCATCGACCCCAATTTGACATGGAAGAACTTCAGCCTGGAGGAGCAAGCCAAAGTGATCGTAGCTCCTCGGAGCAACAACGAGATGGATGCGACCAAGTTGAAGACCGAATTCCCGGAGCTGTTGTCCATCAAGGACTCCCTGGTCAAGCATGTCTTCAAGCCAAACCAGAAAACTTCTGCAGCTTAGAATCAATCAATCAATCAATCAATCAATCAATGGTATTTGCCTTCTCTATATATTTTTCATTTGGCATTTGGGTTCTTGAATTTCAAATATTTTCCGTGTTCGTTCCCATAGGAGGTAGACGTTAAATTATGATCCATTTTTGAATCCCATATCTACTAGTTTTTTGTTTGTTTGTTTGATGGTAAACACAATGTTGAATAAAAGTAGAGTGAAAGACGAAGATGTAGCATTTGTGGTGGTGCTTTATGAGATATGATTTCAGTTTATCTTTAATCAAGGTATCAATGTTCTTAATATTACATCAACTTTTAACTATTTAAAGCTCTTATTCTATTATTATGATGCCAATTTTAATTGCATTTTATTATTCTTCTTTATAAATTTATTAGTTGAGGAATTAACATTTAACAACATAATCATATGTTAATTTAAAAATAAATTAAATAATACTATCTTAATAAATAAATTTTCGTAGATTTTGTTTTGAAAATAGTGTGTTCTGGGCAAGAAAAAAAAAAAAAAAACCAAACTAAATGAGTGAAATTCGAAGATAAATATTGTTCTATTTCAGTAAACAAAGACTTGAATTTGAATTTCACTGAAAAGAATTGATTGAGTTCAGAAACAGGATGAAATTTCAAACTTCAATTGTGTTTTGATTAAGAGCCATATATCTCCATCTCTCCTTCTCCACAAAATCTGCATCCAGAAACCTGGAAACAAACGCCCAAACCCTGTAAACATCTTCAAAATTCGTCAAAAATCCAACGCCCGCCGACACCACTGAGATCCAACAATGTCGTTTCTCGCTTCTATCCGTTCTTTCACCCTCTTCCACCACTCTCTCTTTTCTCATTTCAAACTCCTCCTCGTTCTTCTCCGAGAAACTTATCTGCTTCAGAAATCCATTGCTCAACGATATGTTGTTCCTGTCGGCTAGTTTCTGAACCATACCTGGATCCACCTTTTCCCCTTTCCAATCGAATACGTTGAATGCGACGGCCGGTCCTCGGTTGATTTGGATTTTCGGGCCGTAGATTCTCACTAGCCCTTGCCTAAACCCTTCTTCCGCATTTGGGTGTTGGAGGTTCGTCAATGCATTTGTGAGCCAATTGATCAGGTACCTTCCCCTAATGCTTATTAATCTTAGGCCTACTGAATCTGCGTGGTCCAACCCTCTGCAGTTTATTTCCATTTCTGTGTTTGTTGATCGAGCCGATTCGAGGGGCGTCCCTATTTCGACGATTCCTGTAATTGAGAGTTCTTCCTCTTCAATTTCAGCGTCCTCTCCGATTTTAGGTAAATTTGACGACTCTGGTATAGCGAGATTTTGATTTTGTAGGCCGGGTTTTGAGATTTGTTCAGTTTTGATCTCTGTACTCTCTGGTTCTTCTGGAAATGGAAATTGTGGTGATGTTGAGATAAGGCTTATAACGCCGATACTTGAAGGTGAAGTAATTAAACTCTCTATGAATGAAACATTGGATTTCTTGATGAACAAACAGCCAAATCCTGATGGGTTTTCGCCGAAAATTTTGTAGAAAGAAGAAATTAGAAATTCGGGCTTGAACAGAGAGAGGCCTAAAGTTTCCATGTCTTTTGCTCCGAGTGCGCATGTATCTAGGCAGACATCCCAGTCATTTTCCCGAGCTATGTTCAGCCATTGATATGAATATGGAGTTCCTGTTAATCTTGACTGAAGTGGAAAAACAAATATTCCCCTTTTCGACTTCCTCTTCTTCTTTCGTTTACTCACGATTAGTCTTCTTAATTTTCCGGTGGCGAGGGTTAGATTTGGCCATAAGAACTCAGCTGAGCTGATTCTAGCTCCTTTCTTCTTAGAGCTTTCTACCATCAATTCAACTGCCTCGCTCTTGTGATCATAAACTGTGACCAAATTTCTATTGTACTGAAAAGGGTAAGTGTCAGCCAGAAGTTTGAAGGCTGATGATTGATTGGCTGTGAATACCATAGCGTAATCATCTTCTGATAAATTCATAAACCTCATGATTCTACTTCTGATTCTGGACTCAAATTCTGATTCTTGACCACAATTCCCCACCTGGGTATTTGGTTTCACTGATCTATGGGAGATGTTGAAGAAAGGCGATCCCGGGGAATGCAGAAACGGAGGAGGGGAACCTGATGGAGAAGAAGAATATGCAGCAGCTGTAGCCATTGGGAAACTTTGCTGTTGAGCATAGGAAAAGAGACACTGGCCATTGTAATCTAGACAGACATGTTTGGAGAGGGCAAGATGATTGTATTCATCAGCTCGGATTTGATCGATCTGTTGTGTGTCCGGGTACAGAGGGTATGCTCTAATGAAGTAAGTAAACGCATCGTTTAGTGAAGGAATTGATTCGTGGTCGGAGAAGCGAGCATTTGGGTGAAGAGACGTTTGTGTCGCTCCATGAAAGTCGTATGCAGGAGTTGAAGCTAATGGCAGGGAAGAATCAGGAAGACCAAGAAACAGAGGTCGACAGCAGCCTCGAAGGCAGGCCTTCGAGGCCTCTCTAATACAAGGAGATTGCATATTCTGAAGTTTGATCTGCTTGGAACATAGATAAAAGGAAGCAAACTTTTTGGTCAAATAATTTAATTGTCACAACCACCTTCTGATGCAGACCAAACTACCTATCTCATTAATATGGAATATCAAAATTCAAACAAAGAAATCGTTGGATTTGTGGCTGTGGTTGTCGACATTGATGTAGAAGAAGATGGAATCTTGTCGAAACACAAGATGACAAGCAGAAGAAGGTAAGTTGGAAAGCTTGGTGATGGATGGCTCTTTCATGGTGGGCTCAAGAATTCGCTTCTTTTCAAATATCAGTCTGGAAATTGGAAAAATATCAGAGGGAGAACAAGAAGAATGGTCAATTTCAAATTCTTATGTTATCAACGCGTTCAATACGACATGTCGTATTCGTTAAGTTGTTTGATTATCACATCACAAGCTTGAACAGAACATAAAAGACACAAATTATAGCTTCTTTTTCTTAAGACTTTGGACAATATGATGATATATCCGGAACCTTTTTGACCAACGAAAAGTCTAAGATATTTGTATGGAATTATTGCCTTTCTATATCAATTTCAAGCTAATTTCAACTTTTTTTTTTTTTTTTTTTTAGGGCAACTAGTAGTTATACCATTTGTGTTGGACCTTCTTGATTAAGGTCGACCTTCTTAAATAGTGTCATACCATTATATGAAATGTCAAAAGTCTCTTTTTAGTTCGTGTTCGTAATAAATACGATTAGGGGTGTAGTTGTAAAGAGGGTCCATGTTCATCCCTAGAAGACAGGGCACCATCCCATCCCATTCCAGCAATAACTCACTCACTGCTATCAATATACATTTAGGTGTTTAAGCATGGAGAGAGGAGAAGCATTACGTAGCAGCCAAGTAACAATTTTGGACAAAGTAATCGTTAGTGTTAAAGAGTATCAGAGGGATATAGATATCAACTCTTGTCTTGTGCCGCCAAGCCAACGCCTAGTGCCCAGGGAACAACAACATGACTACAGACACACCTCATCGACGTTCTAGTAATTCTTCTGCGTCTCTATCAACTAGTTTCTGATCTTCAAGTCCCCAAAATGATAAGTTTATTGAATTTGTTAAAAGGGTCCTTCTCGCTCATAAAAAGTAAAGTAAAGGAAGTGTTCAGTATATGATGTTTGTCCTAGGAAATATGATGCATTTATTAGACATTTTGGTAGACACGGTGTGTGTTGACATCACCTCATCCTAATAAGAAAAGTTGCGGAAAAGGGCGAATGGAGTCGAGATACTTGAACACAAATCCTTGAAGGTGCAAATATGAAAGAAATTTGAGAAAAAGAAAAGGTACTCGTATTTGTACCTGCTACAACTACTCAACAAGAGAAGCTCCAAAGAAGAAGAGTGCTGGATTGAAGGTAGTTTGGGGGTTGGAGGAAGAAGGCTGTTGATGTTTTGATGGATAAACAAGTTGAAAGCAAAGCAAAACCAGACGAAGGGCAACTCTCCTTTGGCAGGACATGAGAGAAAGAGACATGCCTGCCTGCCAAATGAGAGAAGCCCTTCCCCTAGTTGGCTTAGTAGTATTACCTAACAATAATAATAATAACAATAATGTAAAAGCATATGCAGCGCCACGACTGAGTGAGCTTTTTATAGGGAAACTCAAAAACAATATTGGATCATCAGCATATGCCATTGGATATCCTTTTCTTTCCCCACGCATTATTCCCATTCCTTCCATCGATATACATTTGAGCTTCCCTTTTCTCTTCCATATAACAACAGAACATCTTTTATAGATTCTTCCGGCTCTTCACCCTAATGATTTCGACCCATCATCCTTCTCAACTCCCTCTCCCTCTCCCACAGCAAAAATAAAAAAGAAAATGAAGGGGAAAAGATGCCATATTCCTTACTTCACAACTAAAACTGGATATCCTATGTCATATTCCTCTTCCCTTTTCTTCCTTCTCTAAATTATCATTTTTTCTTCAAACTTGAAAACTATCTTATTTTGCTTCTAAAAATGCTTTGGGTATTATCAAACAGATTTGTTACTTAAGTTCATTTTTATGTTTATAATTAGACCACTCTCAAAATACACCTGAAGGGTATGCTTCTATAAATTTACCTCCATTATTATTACTTAATGTGATGGGCTTTAGTGGGAGGTGATATGAATATTAGCCACTTGGATTCCACATATTTATTGGAAATAATATAATCGAAGGAAACGGAAAGAGATTACTTGATATAAGTTTTCTTAAATTGGTTATTTAGTTAATTTGAGTCTTCACTCTTTTATATAACTACTTTTTAAATGTAAGTCTAGAAGTTTAGAACATTAATAAAAATACATTTTTTTACTTCAATAGTATTTGAAGATAAAGATTGAAGATTCGAGTTTGATATATACTCCGTTTCTGATAATTAAACATATGACAGAAGTGTAAGAGTCGGTTCCAGAAGAATCATGAAAAGTGGAGCCATCAACAACCCATAAAGAATCCACTTCTAAAACCCTATATTCGGACCGTGCCCAAAATATTGATCACATCCATCTAATTCTTCGATCCCCACGATTCAATTGTGCGATGTTGCATTAATTCACGAATGTAACACTTATTTATGTAAATAAAACGTGCAATCTTTTAAACCAACTACAAATTTTCAGTAGTACAAGTACAATTCAGCAGAAAGACTGTCCCTCCCTTGCAAGACCCAAAAGTAAATTTCCTAGCATTGGATGAGATTACAGTTTGCAGTCCCTACACTTATTGTAGCTGAACCCACAGGAAAGGAATGGAGATTCACTCCCTCTTTTGCCAACTAAATTTGGACCATTCGTTTGCATTTCCTATTTACAACTCACTCAACTTAAATGAGTGGTCCAAAATCTTTCAGCTTTTCCAATAAACAGGGCATTAAGGCATGTGGATGGGAGAAGAACAATAAACTTCAGTCAAAATCTCACAAATTGGCGACTTACTGACAAATCATTTCTACTTATTTTCAGAGACCAAAGCCTCTCTATCCCACATGCAAAATAAGAAACAAGCATTCCATGTACGTTGAGGAGCAGGGCCAAAATATGAGAGCAATAAATCCAAAATCCAATAGATGTTCTAAACGAGATAATTCCGGGCAAGACATTGAAGAAGGAATGGACACGGTGAAAAGAATTAAGGATTTTGATGGATAGAAGAAACCTAATGCTATCACTATCAGTATAGAGAGTTGTATGTGTAGCAGGTAGAAACAATGGAGACTACACAAATAAGGAGAGAGGGAATGAGAGTAACGTTCAAGAGCCTACTTCGGCCCAAATAACCAGCAAGGGTTATAGTTCCATCTGCAATCACTCGTGCAATAGTCCCGGCTTCAGTTGATAGCAATCCACCATTATAGGTTCCACGCGAGAGCCGAGATGACATGACTCGGGAGAGAAGTGCCAGGTTCACACCTGTGTAAGACATGATCAAAAGCAAAATTGTGTCATTAACAGAAGAAAATAAGAATAAGAATCATCCTTTGATTTCCTCAAGGATAAAGCTTGACGTGGTTCACTACAATGAAAATAACAATCCTAAACCAAAAAGATAACATATAATCCTAATAAGATGCATGAGTTTCCAGAGGCCGAGTTCAGTAAGTAACTTTTGACATTTCGTGGATTCATTGTTTTCTCTTATTGGACACCAATCCCTTTCATGTTCTGTTTTTCTGGAACGCTTTAAATAGTAATCAGCAACTTTATAGCCACAATCAAATATCATTAGAAGCGGAAGAACATTTTGAATTAATTAGAAGTGTTCTTAAATTGCGGTCAACTTTCAGTAAACTCCTCACCTTCAAGCACTTCTGCCGCCACGAACATGATAAGTCCAGAGCCAACATATTGAACCACAGAGTATGGAATTATTACATTGAAGCTTAAGAGGATGCCTATCAAGACGATAATTTCAGAAACCAATAGTATTTGCCTGCAAGGTAGATATTGAAATCAAATACGTAAGAGAGAGAAGTTACCAAAGAGATAACTTGAAAAATCGAGGGAAGGAAAACTTAATACATTTTCCCCATATCCCATTGAAGTATTACCTGTCTTCAAACATGTTGCTAATGTAACTACCGACAAGGATATTTACTGGGAGAACTGTCAGGCCAAGGCAAGCCAGAAAAATTGCCACAGAGCTTGTGGACCAACCAAAGTAGTATGTGGTAACAACACTAGACTCCGAAAGTAGAATTTCCATTGCATATTTGAGCATGAAATATATCAACAATTGAACCTGTAGACATCAAATCTTCATTTAAAATATGATGACATGCAAACTCAAAAAGAAAAGGTGTCATTTAAAACAAAAGTGTCATTTACAACAGTAGCTAGATTGCTATATGTCCTTAGGACGTGAACACATTGTTCAGTTGTAATATCCCAAGGGAATTATTAACAGTTCCAATGTCGGTTTTATCCATATCCGTTTCGGACAGAGTGTGGCAATTTGTTGAGAGCATTTTAAAGTAGCAGATTTCCGCTGACAGCATTATTCAGCAGGTATTCAAATTTCATGTCCGTAAATAAAACTAGATTGTCACCAAAAGTTAAGCCACAAACTCAAAAATTCACTGAAAACCATTGTTGGCATGAAAAGACGGGCACTTTAGTCACCCAATTTCCATTACTTGATTCAAATTATCTCAAGGCTAACACCAAATTATCAATCATGCAATTTAATGATAATGAACGATGTGAAAACCCAAGTACTCTCTAGACTACAGCAGATACCTTAACAGAAGGAGTGAGTAATCTATAAGCTGAACTCATAGAAGTCACTGGTAGGCGAGATTCCTCAGCAGCTTCTTCACTGTCATCAACTTCTGGGTCATCTTCATCTGATGGCTTCTCCAGTGAAGTAATAAGCAATGGTTGGTGAAGACCTTTCTCAAGTGTGTCGTTTTGAGCTGTTCATTGAAATTGACAACATATATAAAAGTTAGCATGTTTTGACAATGTGTGAAATAATTGATTTAGCTGAGAGACCTAAGACAAAAAATTGAAGGTTTAAGTACTTGGTGAAGCACAGTGACCTATTAAATACAAACGTAACTGTTAAAGGTCTAAACTTGCAATTTAACTTAAAATAAATTATTATCCTTCAAAAGAAAAGTGCAATTAGATGTCCTAGTGAAGCAATGGAAAGTTTCAATTGAACCAGATAAAATTTATTCTTCCTTTGCAAAAAAAACACATCAAGGCAACTGGTGGACGCAATAACAAACGCGCACTTGACCTTACCATATGGAAGTGCCCACCAAAAAAAAAAAATGATAAATAAAAATGTAATGCCATTCATGTGAACATTTATCAGGTTAAACAATTAACACATAAAATTACCTTGACTTGATTCCTGTTGAGTATTTTCTTCATTTTCCCGTGAAGGTTCACGAAATGAGATACACAACCATACTAGATATATTAGCCAAGCCACAGCCATAACCCAACCAGGCAAAGTGTTTTGATTAAAAGTTAGCTTGTAAATCTTAAACTTCGTTTGAAGTAATCCGGCAAGAGCTGGTCCACAAGCCATTCCTAGAGCACTGGCACTAACAAAGCCTGCAGATGCTTGCATGCGAATTTTTAGTGGCACACAGTCACTGATATAACGTCTATTAACAGCCCGAGCAGAACCTAATCTGCATTAGAAAAATACAGTTCTGTCAAACGTCATAAATACTTGTTAAGATCTCCCGACACTGCTTTGACCCCACTAAAGACACCAGGGAGAGTTCAAAGTCAGTTCTAGATTTTCGAGTCTCCTCAGAATATTTGTGCCACACCAATATACCAAGATAGTGTCAACCATTTCAAAAAAGACTATTTCTCATTTCATGTAAGCTATAGCAAAGTCTTTATATTTTGAAGACGGCAAGTAACCTTGAGCTTAAACTGGATTCTGAATTTTCCTATTTTCTTAAGGTAGATAAGACTGATGAAGTAAATTTCCATGATTAGGCCAAATCCATGGTAAAACGAGGAGAACCCTCCAGTATCTCTAATTCTTTTAATTTATTAAGTCCAAAAGCTCCTTAACACAATCAAGGCCTGGCTATTTAGACTTGCCAGAAAATGGAACTGACAAATATTAAAGCACTAATGATTAAATTAACTAAACATTACTAAAATGATTAACTCAACCAAAACAAGTCAACGTTTATTATTTATTTCCTACACCAAATTTAAGATCAAAACTGCACATCAGCTGAGAGACACTAGAAACCTTAGATTATGGGCAGTGCATATCAGCTGAGAGACATTAGCAACCTTAGACTATGGGCACTCAGATACCATCGAGAAATGGGAAAGTATGTCTAAATGGAATGGCCCATATATGAAATAACAAATAATTTAGGGCAATTCGGAGAAGTCATTTTCTCATTGGTTCTGATTAGTGACATGCCTGGTAGAAATTTTGGAGAGGTGCAGACACATGGAGTCAATGGTCATATGAGGTTCTGAATGCAAAAGAAAAAGACATCCCCAAAGGGCAGTTCATATGGACCTCTAAAGCACGTTGAGCATTAATTTATGATGAGAAAGAAAAAACGTAGACATCATATGAGCTGTATTCTAATTAACTATACAGTAAAGAAATAAATAGTGATAAAAGAATAAAATAAGAAGATAAAAAAGAGATTACCTACCCACAGCAAAGACGCCCAATCAAAAGAACCCAGAGTGATTGAAGATCATAAGCAAGAGCATATAAGAGGTTCCCGAAAAAGAGAGCAACACTGCTAAATATTAGAGGTCTGAAGTAAGATCTGTTTGACCATGCACTAAAGTAAACTGATGAGAACACTTGTGCAACTGCCATTGCTCCAATTACAATACCACATACAGTTGCTGCAGCTCCAAGGCTCATGGAGTAGTCATCGGCTGTTGGGACCACAATATATGTATTGACCATGTACAGGAAGGTATTCGCTAAGTTCAAGAAAAGAGACATGAAGTGATAATTGCTATCATCCACTTGTTCTTCAACGGGAGCAGGCAATTCTTCTCGCATAATGAGGGCATGTTGAGCCAAAAAGTTTAGGAAGTTTGTTGAGTTACTTAACCTGTCCACAGCAGCTTTAATTGAATCGACTACAGGATCCTGCATGTGGGAATCCGAATAAATAATATAGCTGAAGTAACCTTTCGACTACTGCTACATTAGTAGGGAAAGGCTATGGGAAGCATTGACAACTAAAGCAAGTAGCAACAAAATGAGTGTACTACCAACCTGGAGAGGGATAACAGGCTGATCATATATTGATAGATAGCTTCTTCCTTGACGGTCCTGGAGTTCATGCAAGTTACGTGATATGGCTCCAACAACAGCTCCTATTCCCTACAAGTTCATTTCAAGCGGGTGAAATACTATTTGGGTAATAAAAATGAAGCTTACAAGTTACTCCACCTGTACTTACTACATATACAAAAAAAATCAGACATACGGCTTAGAATCTAGAACAATATAAAATGTTCCAAGACATCACATCTGAAGTCCCTTAAAGACTATTAATGAGACAAGATTACAAAAATCAGCATCAGAAAATAACAGATTACCACATGTTTGAAAACTTGCTGCAGTTGGGAGTATGGATGGTTGGCACGTGTTTTGACATAGTAATCAGTAAATCTATAGCCAAACCGCTTATCAAACTTTTTCAGTATTTTACGCAGACCAATTGCATTTATCTCAACAAAATATAGAAGCTTTAAAAGATCCTGGCCTGCTACTCTGTAAGCTTCTCGCAATTCAGTTATCTGGGATATTTCAGGTTCTTCTTGAAGAGCATCAAGCCGTTCATCAAGCTTGGCTATACGGCTTGCAATAAGGCCTTGTTGCTCCAGCAGAAAAAGTACGATTTTCTCAATCTGATTTTGTCAAAAAATGCATTTCACAGTTGTTAGTAGATGAAAGCATAACTTAGATTAACACAACCTCATAATATAGAAATATGCAGTTCCAAAGCAGCAAAGAAACAGGAAAGTGATTTTTAGCTCAGAAAATTATGAAAAAAACCTGCATTTATGATTTGTAATCTTAAAAGTATTCCACCACGTCAATTAGAAGAAAATGTGTGGTGCATGGTCGAATACGTGCATCTTACTATATAAACACACAATTACAAAGAGAGATGGGGAATATTTACCGAGTCTCCTACACAATTATTTGCAATTTGCTTCTTGTCATGTACGTAAGGTTTATATACTCGAGTGTGTGCGTATGTTAAAATTGATGATATGATATACCTCGTTCAGTTCTTTTGAGCTTACAACATAAAGTACAATAATCAAATAAAATTTAAAAATTCCTAATCCGAATACTTAAATTAGAATTCAGGATTTAAAATATGAACCATCATCTACTATGCAAGACAATAAATTAATAACAAATTTTCAGGTGACAAGCATGACAAAGAAATTATCTGCATACACCATCACTTATCAAAGCATTAATTAATTTTTCACAAGAAAATGGATGAGAAATACACACCTGGTTGTCCAGCATTCTTGAAAAATCCTTGAGAACGTGCCGACGATCTTGTGTTCCAACTTCCATTTGTTGAGCATATTGTTTTACCTTCTTCTTCATAAGCTTATAGTTGATGTAATATCTGCACAAAAACAAAAATATGAAACAAAACAATAGCAGCAAAAGCTTATAATTCAGAACATAAAAAATGGTAAAAGTATCACGCACATAAAATTCCAAATCATATTTAGAAAGTATATTTAACGTCTTTTTTCTTCCCTTCTAAAACGAAATAACAAAAGAAAATTCATATTCCATTTTAATCAATCTATTTTAGCTGTATTCTTAACTCAACTTCTTACTTCACATTTATGAAGGTATAGTCCTAATGATGAATTTATGGCTATTGTTCGAGTAAAATGCAACTCTAGCCAATGACCATTGGTTTAGTTCTTATAAGTATTCGAGAGAGTAATGACCAAAGAGACTATGACTGAACTCAAGCACATTATTAATCCAAGATTCTGCATAAATGGTTGACTTATATTAATATAATAGAACTCCACATAGGAAGTAAAGAGTATCATTATGCAGACATCTTTCCCTTTGATTAAAAGAAGGGTTGCTGGCATACTCCTCAAACAAGAGAACTGGAATAATGCAAAACAAATATTGGTGTATCACGCTTACCCTTGCCATTCTTCAAGTTGTCTTTCCTTTAACTTCTTTCCAAAGGCAACCATCTCTTGATTTGTAAAAGCTTGGTACTTAGAATCAGGCCTTGAATACACAGAGATACAGTCTGCAAGAAGAACAAGAATTTATTAATATCATCACATGGTGACATGTCTATTTTAGTAGCATTAGTTTCTTAAACTCGTCCCAACAATGGATGAGACTATCACTTTTTCCCCTGTAACAAACTGACAAACCATCAGCATCCTTATGCTAAAACATTGAATATATAGAGCATACATATCAAAATAGTTTAATTCACTCACAAAAATTTATATACATTTGATAAACAATGGACATGTCTTATAGATACATGGGCCTAACTAGTCAATTCTATATCCATCTTATAATTATAGAAAAAGAAAACTTATAGATACATGAGCCTAACTAGTCAGCTCTAAAGATACATCAAGGATCAAATACTCTCCATTTTATAATTAGACAAATACAAAATTTTATCATCAAGTAACAGGGGAAAAGGTTGAAATACATGATTGTAGATGCGTTTACTTACTAGCTCATATTCCTAGACAGAGTTCCTAAAGAAGTTCTCATTCATTTCGATTGATAGTATGGAAGAGAAATCCAATGAACATTATTTTTTTCGCTGCCAAAACACTAGAAGGTGCAGGCTCGTTCATTAACAACAATAACAGAGTACTCAAACCGACGAAACGAGGGGGGGAAGATAAAAGATAAACACCGCGCCTACAGCGAAATTGGTTTTCTACTTTCGCCTGCCTTGCAAGTTATCAGCAATCAAACATTCCACGAGCTCTGACGAGATATTGTTACAAATAAAAGTAAAACAAAAGAGAGAAAGCGAGAGAAGGCATACCGGAGAGAGAAATAAAAATCTCTGGAATTCGGATTCAGAAACAGCTTCAGACGAAATGGAAGCTTGTATGACCGTCAACGAACTTCTACAAATGGAAACAAAACGAAATCAAGTAAAGGACGGAAGCAAGATGCGTTTCGTAGAAAGAAAAAAAAAAAATAATATCCAGAAGCAAGCAAAAGGAGGTAATGGCGGCAAAGGACGAAACGCATACCTGAAAGATGGATCGAGAGACACAAGCCCAAAATCGCAGAACAGGATCCTTTTCGAATAGACTTGATTTAGTTTTGATACTCTTAGTTTCCGTCGATACAGAAATCTGAGGAAAATGGCGAATGAAGAGGAGAAATTCTTGGTAAAAAGAAAACCACCGGGATGGGGATGGTATGCTCTGGGTGTCACGGCGGTGGCTTCTTCCGTCAGAAATAATTAGGCGCCACGAATCTGGTCTCTACTTATATCGATTTGTAAACTCACGGTTCTTATTTTTATTTGTTTATTAATCATAAACGTGCACAAGAACTCCTAAAATTTTCAACCAATTATTTATATCATTACTGAATCATTGCAACTTAGGTCAATTATGGATTGACTGGTAAATAATTGGAATTATTTGTTATTAACATCGTATATTATGAAAATCTCCCTAAGTTTTTTTAAACAAAATACACGAGTTTTGCAATTGGGTTATTTAAAAAAAAAAAAAAATAAATCCAAATCCACAACTTGCAAGAAGTCGCTATCACTCTCTTTTATCTAATTATTTTATGAATTGGGATTCTAAAATTCTAACCAGAACATGCTTCATTTTCCTCCATTCCTTTTTATACTCCTTTATTCACATTTCAAGATGCTTCATAATCACAAATCTGATTTTATCTTTTTGTTTGTTCGTATTCCTTTTAAATAACAGTATATATATAATTAAAAAAAAAAAAAATTAAACAGTATTATATTTTGGCAGTCAAGTCAAGTACCATAACATTTTCCTGTCACTTCGGCCCTACAAATAATGAATTGGAAGCCTCCATTGTGGACGGATCACTTTGGTGACCACATATTTTGTTGGGCGATAGTACAACAGTGAGTCAATTCACTTTATTTCATCATATTCCCAAATCTCATCTACCACTCGGATTCCCTCCATGAACAGTTGCTTATATTATCATTGGATACTGGGAGGGTACTAACTAGAAAATATAATTTAATTATTTTTTAATTCTATTGTCAGCGCCATCTCCATTCCTTTCTCCAGTTCAGTGACAATCCACCCCAAACCAATTTTATTTTTAATTAACGCCTCCATCTTTCTTTTTATTTAGTTGCTTTATTTGTTATTCGTTTATAAATCCAAAACTCTATTTTATTATATGCTTAGTATGTGAACTAAAAGTATTAGATCTCCTTAAACTGTCAATGCAATTTTGGCAAAATTATTTATATTGAAAATAATTTTAATGTTTATTCACATTTTAAATCTATTCTTCTCATAATTCAATTTCCCCCGTTTTTTTTTTTTTCTTTTTTAAGAAGCATTAATTTCATTATTCTCTCATTATTGTCATTAAATTTTTCACCAATCTTACCTTTTAAATTAGGAAACTACATTAACATATTTACATAATATTTATTTTTCATATATGTCGAGATGAGGAGTGTACATCATAGCAATAACAATTAAAAAATTAGAGATTACAATATCATTTTAATTCTTATAATTTAAATTTATTTTTTAATCTCTATAATTTTAAATTTTAGTTTTCATATTTTTCATTAATCCTAGAATCAGTCTTTACTATTATTATTATTATTATTTTTTTTTTGCTAAAAAGAGAATTAAAAAGCTGGAGAGAGAGAGAGAGGATCTAGAGAATCACATGGCGACAAATATGCGAGTTCGTAGGATCATACGTGGAAGACAGGTGGCCGATCAAAGTTGACCAAGTGGAAAGCCACCGCAAAGTCAGATCTGTGAATGGTGGACCACAGAAGACACCTGTACCGAAACGATTCGTTTTTATCGAACACGGCGTACGACAATATGCCACGCGGGAGGGGAGTAGCACCTCCATTTATTTAATATTAAAAATTGGAAGACAGAAGGAAAAAGGGAAGAAGATGGGCAAAAGACCATCACAGGTCGTAAGAACCAGAATAAAAGAATCGCAGAAAAAAAACAGAATAAAAGAACATGTACTGATCCACTTTTTGCTCCTCTTCTTTTATCTTCACCCTAATTATTTCTTTAAATATATATTTATTTATTTTGAAAAATATACGTCAACATTTTGAATTCCCTCATTTTTTGTCACTTTTTTTTTTTTTTTTTTTAGTTA
>NW_019272032.1:3313636-3345002 GCF_002738345.1 Cucurbita maxima | reverse complement strand
CTTTTTTTTTTTTTTTTTTTAGTTAAATCACTCTAATATTGTCCGGATAAAATTGACATAATTAAAAGAAAAACAAAATTGGACTCAAATTCAAATTTGGCTTTGAAAAGGAGTGGATATAGAGAAGAAAGATATGAATAGAAGAGGGAGGTGTAAATCACAAGGCAAAAATAATTGTAAGAATGCGGGCCAATTTCTACATGTGGATGACAAAGTTTCCCACCTGCCACCCTATCCCTTCACCTAGGTTAATCAATCATTCATTTGTTTGTGTTTATTTTCTGAAATGAAAGTCAGTAATTCGTTTCAAATTAGTAACTCTTTATGGTTAAATACCTCTTAGAAAATTTCTTAAAATACATGTGAGCGAAAATAAAGTATTACGGAAAGAGTTGTATAAAAGAATGTTAGAGTCATCAAGTGCATAATCTCAAGTCTAAATCCTGATCCAAATTTTGGACATGAGGCGTGACAAGCGCTGATTTCATGGACTAAATTAAATGCGGTGAATTTTAACTATAGAAAAAATAAAAAATAAAAATAGGGTAAAAAGAAAGATGAGAGTAAGTACAGTTTCAATAGTTGTTTGGCGAAGTAGAGCGTGGCATTATAATTGAAGGAGAAACAAAGCATGTGAAGAGAGGCATGCATAATTGCACAGCATCTCACGTGCTCCGCCAATATTGGGATTTAAATGATTGTCCAAACACGTTTTCTTTTCAACCCTCCAGCTTTCTGGGCCCTAGAAGATTTGGGATATCGAGGGCCCAACTCACCATTTAGTTTCCTTATATTGGGCCACTACATATTGGGCCTTCTAAATCTCGTTCATTATAAACCCAAATATATATATATATATATTTTTTTTTACTTTCATAAATTTACATTCGCAATGGTAAAAAAGTAATGAAACAATAAAGTCAATCATTATCGCTTATAATATTGGATTTTGGTCCACTCATGACCCATGAAACTAATAAATTTGTATCTAGTCCACCTATTAAACTCAAAAGTTTAAAGCAATGAATTAAAATTACGAGTTAAATTATGCTAAAGTTGATATTATTATTATTAGTGGGAGAAGAAAATAACACTGAAGAGTAGTTGAATTAGCGGTCAAAAAATTTCATTAATTCTCTCCTTTATATTCCTTCTTTTTCAAAAATATTTTTGGAAATTTGGACGTATTTGAAAACAAAATCGAATTTCAATTACATGAAAATATGCATTTTTCTCTAAGATAATCTAAGCGTATTCTCTTTTAGAGTCTTACCATAAAAAAAGCTAGACAATGTTTAACTTTGTACCGACAAAAATTTACTATTTTAAAATAATTATTATTAATTTCAGAAACATACATAATTCCCTTTTCAACTGGATTGGTCGTGACACGTGTCTACTACATCTCTTTTATCTCATACATACTGAAAGTATAAAATATCAATATATTTATTTTTACCCTATATATTTAAATAAATACTCGAAATTTATATAATTAATATAAAACAAGAGATGGATCCTGAAATCTTATCAATAAAATTATTCACAATCGAAATTAAGAATTTGAAAATGCAAAAAAGAAAAAAAAAAGTCATAAGATATTTAATTTGCTTAATTAAAATTGAGACACACACAGAAATATATGGGGGGAAATTATATATTAATAAAAAAAAAGTGGTTGAATATAAAGGGAGCGATAATGTTCATAAATAAATAAAGTAACGTTGTTTCCAGTTGTAGGCCATCGTTTGAGAGCATGTTCATGTGGGGGGGGGGACAAAACCGTAATTATAGCAAGCTTATTTATATGGATAAAGAACGGCTAGATGACACGTGTTAAGCTTTTGTGGCGTGATTGGATATGTTCTTCTTAACTACGATTATTGTTAATAATTAAATGATTAATTTTAAGTGGGGGGGAATGGAGTCGGGTCCAGCTGGTAGACGGTCACGAAGGAGGCAAAGGAAAGAAGAGCCTTTTTGAAATAGTGGGAAAATGACGACTGGGTTTGAACGATGCAGGTTTAATGGACTGGACTTGTTCCCGATGGCATTTCGACGACCCCCTTCTCTTGGTTTCTTCGGTTTCCTTTCTTCGTCACTGAGTTCTTGGGTTCTGAACCCTGATTCTTGTTCCGTTTCAGTCATTTGATTGAAGGGGGTGAAATAAGCGAGCTCCGATGAATCTTCCGGTACGCCCGCGCCCTCTCTTTCTTCTTTATGGGGTTTTTTTTTTTCTTCTTATGTTCTAACTTGTTCTTCTCATACTGGAGTTATGATCGTGTTGTGTTTATATGTGGTTTATTTCCTCGATCCGAATTTGACCTTGTTTGCATTTGGGTCCGTTTCGATTTTCATCTGTAGTTGAAGCGTGTGTGTGATTGTGGGTGTTTTTTCAGCTTTCAAGTTTCAATTTCCGTTTCTGTGGCTTGTTTGTGGACTGGAGTTTTGGTATCTGATTAGTAGTTGAATTTCAAAGATGGGATGTGTTTGAATTGTTTGTTTTGATTTCTGAACTTTATGGGAAAATTGTTGTTGCGCTCTACTTGCTAGGTCACATAGCTGAAAAATGATACATGAACCTGAATTTCATATGGCGAATTAACTTGGTAGGCTGTGCTAAACCTGGTTGGACAAGGATGAGGGTATGAATGTGCATTGTTCTATGTTTGTTTTGTAATTTTCATGGGCAGACGTTTCAGAAATGTCGTCTCTGAAACGTCATCAAGGGTGATCTGATAAGTTAGGATATAGTAGTGAGGTACTATAGCTGTTCTGCCATTAGAACTTTTGTGGCCCTAGTATGGACCACGGTGAAACCGAAAGTGACCAGATCGGGCAGTCTATACAATTCTACAACTGTTTCAAAGTTTCAAGCCTGAGTGAAACGATTTTGGAAACTACGCAAGTTGCAAATTTAAAAGATCGGTATGTGTTGGGAGAACGATTGGGTTGGGGACAATTTGGTGTGATTCGGTCATGTTCGGATAGGCTGACTGGTGAGATGTTAGCTTGCAAGTCTATTGCCAAGGATAAATTGATGACAGTTGATGATGTGCGCAGTGTTAAGCTCGAGATTGAAATAATGTCTCGATTGTCTGGGCATCCAAATGTTGTAGATCTAAAGGCAGTCTACGAGGAGGAAGATTGTGTGCACTTATTAATGGAGTTGTGTGCTGGTGGGGAGCTTTTCCACCAGCTTGAGAAGCACGGCAGGTTCTTGGAATCGGATGCTCGGGTTATCTTCAGGCATCTAATTCAAGTTGTCAAATATTGTCATGAGAATGGTGTGGTTCATAGAGATCTGAAGCCAGAAAACATTCTATTAGCCACAACCTCCTCCTCATCTCCAATCAAGTTGGCAGATTTTGGTCTTGCAACTTATATCAAACCTGGTAATCTTATCTCCAAAATTTATTCTCCAATTAGTGTTTAACATAAACTTACTTAAAAACCATCCTTCAAAATTATGTTGTATGAGCATTTGTCCTCCGACGACAGGTCAATATTTGCATGGTACTGTGGGGAGTCCATTTTACATCGCCCCAGAAGTTCTGTCCGGAGGCTATAACCAAGCTGCGGATGTGTGGAGTTCTGGAGTTGTCCTTTATATTCTTCTCAGTGGGATGCCCCCATTTTGGGGCAAGACAAAATCAAGAATTTTTGAAGCTGTTAGAGCTGCAGATTTACGTTTTCCTTCTAATCTTTGGGATCATGTGTCTTCATCTGCAAAGGACTTAATCACCAGGATGCTTTGCATCGATCCTTCAAAGCGGCTCACTGCCAAGGAGGTTCTAGGTAATCCTGTTGTTCTTTTTGGCTGAATTGCTTTTTACATAACCAAATAAAACAACATTCAAGAATTTAGAGAAGAGGTCCCATTCATTGTTTTTTTTGGATGTCTTCAAGGCATCTTCTTTTGAACCATTGTCAAACATCATGTTTGAGGGCTCTGCCCAAAAGCCATAGATTAGATTAGCTGTACGTAAGGTCGCCCAGTTTTCTGGGCTTGGGATGGGAACATTGCAGACTTATTATTGTGTGTTGTGATGCAAAATTCTACGTTTGTTGGCGCTTTCGTATTGATGGTCTAGGCTTAGTGTTGGCTTCTAATGTTGGAATAAGTTCATGCACTACGTGCCAACAAAGTGCGGTATTCTTTATTTCTCTCTGAAAAGAAAACATAATTTACTTTTTCTTGTAGCTCACTCATGGATGAAAGATGCTGTCCAAGCATCTCAAGAGCAGGAAAAGCTGGACGCCCGAGATTGCAGACGGGTGGTGGAAGCAGGCATAAGTTTATTGCCTGCTCCATTCATGGTCAGAAACCAGGATTTTAGCTTCAGTGATGGAAATCCTGTGATTTGTGAGGACCAAATGGGACATTCACCTGTATTCACATGCAAATCATCATTCTCTTCTTTCCTTTTGGATAACAGTGGCACGCCTAGTTCTGTTCCCGGAGGATTTTCTTTCAGCAGTTGTGTTGAATTAGATACAGCCACCGAGTCTTCATCACCAATTCCAAAGCTTCCCAGCTTTACCTTCGTCAGTCCGTGTTCAACGATTGATCAAGGAAACAGTTCTATGAGATTCAAAGCAAATTTGTCACTGTCAGATTCGCTTCATGAAGGTGTGTTTTTCTCAGTTCCAGACCCTTTTCATTTGATCGATTATAGTTATAGGATCTTGGGGTTCATATTTGTGAAAGCTCTGAACTTTAATTAATAGCAGACGATTCCTTATGCTTCCATCCTTGTAGTTTTACAATAGACCATATGATCTTAAATGCAGAACCAATAAAGAGAAAGCTGTGTGTTCTGCTGGAACCAACAAATCCAGGCAAGCACAAGTTTGGAGAAATGGAGTGGAAAGAAACTAGAAAGGGAGGACTGGGTGGATCGAGAGGGACCAATATTCCGAGCAAAAGGAATCATACAATCGGACTTGGCGAACTGGATCAGCTTAATCTCATTGTGACCGAATCAGTTATACGATGGGCATCGTGCACACATATACCGACCACCCCATCCCTTACGCTATCGCTTGTTTGTTAAAATTGATTAAGAAAGCACGAATCATATAAAGAAACGTGGAAAGCAGCGGGTGATGCTGAGATTTCTGAATGTTTGAGTGTAAGGAGTGAAAGTTAGTTGTTATGTAGAGTCTGGGCAGCATATCATGTTCTATAATTTTGAATGTGATGCTATTGGGACTCTGATGGTTGTTATATTTGGAAGTAGTCCCTACGCAAAAAGTGAGAGCTTTTGCATTGGCTTCGCCTATTTTTGACAACTCCCTCAACCTCTTCTTCTTCTTCTTCTTCTTCACTTCAAGTTTCATGGACTGAGTACGCGTTTCATAGAAATAATGTAGGAAATTAATAGAGAGTTACACAAGAATCTCGCTACAAATTTTTTTAAAAAAAGCTTCTTTTTTTCATAAGAAAAGACTGCATGTAGGTAATAAAATATTTATGAACTCAGTTGGTAACAACATTTGGGAATGGATAAAAAAAAAAAAATAGAAAAACATCTGATTTAACCTGCGTTTGCCGGGAGTCGAACCCGGGTCTATTGCTTGGAAGGCAATTATCCTAACCGTTGGACTACAAACGCTAATTGATGAATCTTTGTTATAAATTTAAAAAACTAAAATGCTACACCGCTGGACCTCGTAGCAACGAGAGTTCCGAAATACGGTTATAAATTTGTGGAGATAATAATAGTAAAAGCAATAACATTGTTTGAAAGAATTGGAAGAAGAGAAGCATCCTACTACTTAAACAGAATCTGTTTAAGGTTTTACCATCGAGATATAAATGAAATGATGATCGCATCCTACTACTTAAACAGAATCTGTTTAAGGTTTTACTATCGAGATATAAATGAAATGATGATCGCATCCTACAAAACTAGGAGTAAACCTTGGATCGGCTGACGCCAGCCGTTGGATCAGGTGCGCTTCTAATTTTCAACTGGACCCCTTGGATCTGTCCCCACCATTATCACTACTTAATGATGGGAATGTAACACTCAAGTCCAATGAATATTTGGCCGACGCAACGCTCACTGTTACGTCACAACTTCCAAATCTGAAATCAGCCAACCTCCTCAAGCTGTATGTATGTATGTATGTATGTATGTATGTATGTATGTATGATATTTAAACTCCCAGCCCTAAACTCTCTCTTCCACAATCCTTTGTATGAATTATCAAATCATAAAACCAACCGATTAACATAGTAATAAAAACGAAGACCGTATATTACGACCGCTACTCCAACATAGCTCAACCTAAAATTTTACAACTTTTTTTCTTTTCTTTTCTTTTTTAAGTATGCAACTACATTGATTGGCTGCTAATTATTTACGTTTTTTTTTTTTTTTTTTTTGTAGTAATAAGAAGAAGAAGCTACGACAGGCCAACTAATATAGCTCATGAAGCAAAGAGATCCAAACCTCGGTTTCAACCTCCGCCGCCAATTCTTCCTTTTCTCCGCCCAAACTCCTCCACTTTCCCGCCTTCTCCATATCCTTAATGTACAAACTCCGTCCTTCCACCACCTCCCATCCCATCACCCTCATTTCTCCGCCCTCTCCATTCATCCAACCTTCTATTAATTTCACAACCTTTTCTTCTTCAAAACCACACCCTCTTCTTTTATGCCCACTTCTTCCACTTGATTCATCTTCTTCCAGCTTTTCATGGATCAAATCCAGCACCAGATTCTCTGTTTTCAATGTGAAGCACTGCGATGATTTTACGAGCTTTAGAAGCTCGAATGCCTTCTGTTCCCTCTGCCCTTCTTTTGTGGATATTATTAAACCCAACTCCCGAGGGCCATTGCCTATATCAGCGAATCGCTTCTTCAAGTCTACAGGTTCCAATTCGGCTCCCTTCTCCAATCGCTTCAAACCAAAATCCAGGACTGAAACTGGACTCGACTGCTCCTTTTCTTCTTCATTTCCCAATTGCTGTTAATTATAATGTCAAAAAATACACACACACCCCCTCTTAGTCACTGTTATATAATTTACTTTCTAAAAATTCATATAAATAAATACTTCCTATACACAATAAATATGTAATTTAAATTTAATATAATTTAATAAAAACATTAAGCAAAAAAAAAAAAAAAAAATCCCTATGATTTTCTTACCGACACATATAAAGCCAGCAGATGACAGACCAATAATATTAAACTCAAATGCCACAAAAACTAAATAACTAAAAATAATTTAAAAGAGAGGAAGAGGGCGCAATCTGGTATGCGTGGACCATGAAATCAAAAGGTGTTGTAAGCTTGAAAGCCGCAGATCCCGGTGATCTGTGACACATGGCGAGATCGGAGGCCTCGATCATGTGCCCCTGAGTCGTATTCTAACATTTCCTAGGATATACCCCACACTTGAAATTAATGACCTCCCAAAAATCCAGCTGTATTCCCTCTTACCTATTATTTATCTACGCAAACTCTATAATTTAATTCTACCAATATTTCAAATCATAGGTTCCCCATTTTTTAATATTCGCACTATACAAAATCAAATTTTTAGCTTTAGAATTGAGTTGGGAGTTTCTTTTTTGACTTTTACTCACTGTATTAAATATACACAAAAATAGTTTAATCTGTCTCGGTGTGTTTTATGTGTACAAGTGACTCAATGAAACAAGATAATTTATCTGAAGTCCCAACATCTAACAACGAAAAATATGTTATATGAGTTACACACACTTCTAATTGGGTGCAACAAAACTCGTGAATCAAGTTGATACATGAGCTCCATGTGTAACATGTATATCGTGTTCTTGAGTTAGATCAAGAATTCGTGTATTTGATCCTAGACCAATTAATCCATAATAACTAGTACTCTGCAGCAAACTCTTCATTCACAAGCATAGATGCACAAGATATTATCATCTCGCAAAAAGTATATGTTACACGATGTTATTATTATAGGTAGAATTTCATTTTGATTACAAATCCAATACAATCCTAAGTGTACACATTTTGGCCATCGTGTACTCATTTTCTCCTATTCTAACACAATAAAATATTGAGTATTGTATGGTATATGAGTTCCATCTCATTATAGTTTACTCATGAAATTTAATATCGAGTATTAGAATTTAGACATTTATTTAAACAACACGAAATTAACATTTTCATATATATATATATATATTTTACTGAGCAGTTAGGGAGTTTTAAAAAAATAAACGGCAGATATGGATAGGGCAAATCTATCAGAGACGGTTATCAAAGGAACGCGAAGCATGGGATTAGAAAACGAAATCCTGACCTTAATGGCTTTCTCCGGGTAGGCGGCGGTTGTTTCTTCAATGGAATCTTTTCCCAACGCTATGCCATCTGTTTTGGGTATGAGATTACCAGGCGAATCCTTATCGTCCTTGGCGACGTCGATTTCGCTGCAACTGTCGAAATTACCGCTCGAAGACGACGGAATCATCTCCGATGTAAATTCGCTCTCCGTCCAACTGATGCTATTATTACTACAGCTACAGATCGAGTTTCTTCCAGCGATAGCAATGGCCGTGGAATCGGCGTGATCGTGGTCAGACGACGACGGCGGTTCTTTCTCATCGAGAAATTCCCGAAACGATTTCCAGCGTTTGGTGTTGGAATGAGTGACATTCGATTTCTTCCAAAAGGATACGAGAATCAGTTTCCGCGAAATACTCCTGGGCAACGGAAACTGCTTAAATGCTCTGACAACAGCGTTGGACGCCTTTTGCAAAGTGGAGACCGCGGGGAGAGCGATTCTCGTGGAGGCGGTTGGAGGTGGTAATGTTTTAGTTACGGAAGAATCTGTCCGTTTGAAATCGTTGTGGAGGAGAAATCGGACGGTTGTGGTGCAGCATTGGCTTCGTGGAAACGATCGGAAGCCATTAGAGGAGCAAGAGCTGAAATCGTCTTGAAGAAGAAAATCCTTGAGCTTGAAAGACGTAGGTTTCGCGGCGACGAGGCTCCAACTAGAAGAATCCACCAACGACGCCATTTCAAAATCAAATGAAACAGAGGAATTCAAATTGCGAAAATGATTTTGAAACAGAGAGAGAGAGAGAACAGAGGAGCAGAAATCAGAGGGACGTGCAGTACTGGAGCATTAATTAAAAGCACATTGGTGGATTGGCATATACAGAACAAACAACCAAAACTTCCATTAATTTTTTTTTAAAATAAACAAATATATAATTATGCACTCCTCACGCGCTCTGCCACGTGTGCATGCAGCACTTAATGATTACTATTTCTATTTTTTTTTTTTTTTTTTACTCTTTTCTGCCTTTTGTTGCTTTCTTCTTTTTATTATTACTTTTTTAATTTCAATTATAAAATAAAGAAAATACAGCGCCAGAAATCAATTATATACCATATTATAAAAATGAGACGCTTTGAAAAAGACTAACTAGATGGAATGAATAGGCCCAATTCCTGCATGCTGTGGCCTTCAATTTTGATGGGAATATATCAAAGAAGAGGGCCATCCAATATTTATATAAAGATTCAATTATTGAATGGCAGGAACACCGCCCAATGCTTTACAGTAATCTTTAAATTATTTGAGGGATTCTATTTTTCCGGCTTGAGTAAAAATAGACAAAAATAGACCGTTTGTTAATCTTTTTTCTTGGAAATGTGAGAAGTATTGTATGCTTCTATATCACTTCTATACATGTCTGAAATATAAGCTACTTGACAATTGAGTAATGTGCCAAATTAAAGACACAATTCATTGTAAATCAGCGGTTCAGTTATTCTACCGCTATCCAAATCTGTGGTTAGAAGAGAGGTTAACTAATATTTTGGATAGACAAGATCTCAACCATGGATAGGGTACAAGTCAGCTCACCTCTTTTAGGCCATGTCGAACCATTAAACAAATAGTGTGTTCATTGTAAGAACTTGTCAATATATATAGATATATAATGGAGACAAAAACATCCCATGAAAAACAATTTTAACGAGTTTAACAAGCACTTTTACGCAGACAATTCAACTGGGACTTGGAAGTCCAAAGCATTGGAATCTTTTGTATCCACATTTTTCACAAATGACCACCTCACCCTTGGCCTTGACCCTTTCCCAATGGCCAATGTTTGCCTCCCTTTTCAATTCTTCGGACCGGTGGCGGTTTTCGGCTTTGCTTGCTATTGCTATTCCAAAGGCCACGACCCCAAAACCGTCTAATCCTCTGTCTCTCACCACGCCTTGTACACGGAATGGAAACGCCGTCTAACCGGCTTCTTTTTTATTTTATTTCTTAATGGATAAGCTTTTGACCTTTCGTTGAAAATAATGTTTCTCGTGGGATCAATCTTCTAGAACTGTCGCCTTTTCTTTTTTCAATTTTATTTTAATATTAAGCAAATTAAATTCAATAACCCTATAATAACTTTCTTTTTATTAATATTAATTTTCTTCCTATGTATGTAAGAAATGTTTTCAGCATTGCTTTCAAAACAGTCAAACGTGGGGTCCTTGGTAAATCAAAAAGCGTTTGCCAACAAAATTCCTTTTTTAATGTTTTAACTTTTAAAATAGTAATAATAATAATTTTATACGTTTCTATCGATATTGTAAGGTTAATTTATAAATTTGACACGTAATATTTGTTATTTAATTTTCGTTTCTAAGAGTAAATACTATTCCTCAAGTTAATATAAATCATTTCAATTTCAATGTGTTTTGTTCAGATTCATATACTTTCGAAGTAAATTTTTAAATATTTTTAAGTCCTTTTTAATAATTTTATCTTATTCAAATATAGTCTAGTTAATTTATATACCAGCTCAAATAATGAAAGTAAATATAAAACTTTTGGTATTTATTATAACCAATTGCACATTACTTTATATGGAACCTTGACTTCCTCGAACAAAAGTCTGTACATTCTGTTTACTGGTTGGTTGGGGGATTCTCACTCTATCTATTTCTAAAAGCTCCACAATGACACATCATCATTTGTATCCACGTCATCCCACTCCACGTCATCGCGTACGCAAAAATGAGGAGGAGAAAGCAGAGGCCCTTCCGCCATGCTGGCAAGCAACATCGGCATATTCAACAAAGCCTCGTCGTCGACGTAATCCCGTTGATCAGGCTCCGCCTTTGGCTGACTCAAAACTACCTCGTCCTCTTCCCGACTCACATTGCACTCTTCATACTCACATTCTTTCGCCGCCTTCGCCGCCGCTTCTCTGATCACCGACGGATCATTACTCGATGGAATCGGAAACCGCCAAGCTGAGTCAGCAAAATTGAGACAAGCCGATTTTCCTCTCAACGCGAGTGCCGCAACGTCGTGTGCACGTGCCGCCATCTCAGCAGTCAGGTAAGTCCCGAGCCAAATCCTCGTCTTCTTATTCGGCTCCCTTAGCTCACACACCCATTTGCCTTTATTCCTCCGCCGCACCCCTCTGTACACTGGATGCCTCGTCTCCTTAAAAACCCGCCTACCAGCCCGGCGCTTCGGCCGGTTCGACGCCAGTATCACTTCCTCGTCGGAGTTAGCGACCACGTGGAGCGGCGTTCCGGCGTCTGACAGAGTGGACGAAGATTCCGACTTGTAATTATAATTACCATAATAAGGAATAGGGTCAGAAAATTGGGTGAAGAAATCCATGGAATAGAAATTGAATAAAATTCAGAGAAACTGGGGAGTTTTGATTTCAAGACTGAAGACAATGGCAGTGAGATGCTTAAATAGTTTCGGCTGCAGGGGATTCCAACACGTACAAAGCACCCAAACCCACACGCAAAAACGCGACAAAACAAATGGCGTAATAATAATTAAAACCAAATTGGATATTTTAAAAACTTAATACATCCCATAAAAATGAGTTTGACCCTTTGACCGGTTACTTTATTTAATTTATTAACGTTTTTTGTGGTGACGTGGCAGTTTAATTAGAGGCTAAGCTTAGAGCGTGTGAGCTGCGCATGGATTCTGCGTGGGTTTCAAATCCGCACGTGAGAGCTTGCCACAGTTTTAATGTCTTGTCTCAGTTTGATGACGTATGAAGTAATCAAATTTGATTATTTTTTGGGTAAAAATATTTGTTTCATAACTTATTCAATATAATCGTGGATTAGTTTCTACACGTTTCATTAATTTATTAAAAAAAATGAAACATTTGGCCTTGAATGAACTATAGCAATAACCTGATTTCATATTTAAATAATAATAATAATCATAATAATAAAATCTCCCATCAATTGATAGAACTTAATTAAAAAATAAATTCTTAATAAAGAAAAACTCTATTTTAGTATCATTTTAATAATAATACTACATCTATTTAATAAAGAAGGTTTGAACTTCATATCGACATTTACGCTATTGTTGAAATATATAGAGGAAATTTAGAAAGAAAGAAAAAATGGTTAGAAAATATGTCGGAGCTATGGGATTAAAAACAAAAAAAGATAAATCCATTCTGATTATAGTTTAAAAATTGATTGAAACTCATGTTAAATATATTAAATATGCTAACCCATTATTTAAGTAAAAAAAAAAAAAAAAAAAAATCAAATTAAGGCGTGGGTGGTTAGTGGGCGTTCACACTCGGCCTCTGACAGCTGTCTTACGGTTAGCCCACGGAGTCACGCGAAAAACGTGGGCTAAAACTTGAAGAACAGTTAACTTGGGCTTCTACACGAGCCTTCTTGACTTGTTTGGGCCGTTGGGTTACCGGTCAAGCCTAGGTCCACCCAAGAGATGGGATTTAACTGGTCGTTTAAAAAATGGCCTTTTTTTTTTTTTTTTTTTTTTAATTATTATTAATAATAACAGTCCAGATAATTAATAATGGCATTTGTATTAAACTAAATGACAGTGATATTTACGATCGAGGATTAAAAAGGACTTAAAATAATTTAATCTATATTAACACAGCGCACCTATATCATAAAATTGAATTCCGCTAATAATCTTTTAAATACAAGCTATTCATTTAGTATTATTTTTTCTACCTTAATCTTAATTTAGTTCCAACTCTTATTATTATTATTATTATTAATAAGAATAGATATTTCCGACAAGCTTTTGTCAAGAGTGCTGCGACTGTCTTAAAAAGTTGAGATTTGAGGTCGGCAAAAAATATATATCTTATTTTTTTTGCCCACAAAAAGTTTGACAAAAGGGTTTTTAATATTATGATTGATATTCAACGAGTTTTTTAGTATTTTTTTCATCCAATAATATATTTTATAGTTAATTTAGTTAAGGGGTCCCTTTATATTATGGTATGAATTATTGGTCACTAAAAATAAATTAAATTTTCATATATTTTATGCGATCTCATTCCCACCAACCCATAGGCAAGTAGTAGAGTACGTGAATGTTTACTGAAATTGGAGAAATGGGGTTATTAAATTAATTAAATTAATTAATTAATTCGCACTTGGGTTTATAAATAAATAAATAAATAAATAAAACTAATCCACTAAACCAAAACCACTTTTTCTAGTAAGAACAAAAAAAAAAAAACAATTTAAAAAAATTAATCCATTTTCTTTTTTAACATACATTAATTATATCATAAAAAATAGTTCCATAAACATTCCGTTCCATCGGAGTTGTCATCAGACAGCGGCGGAGAGTTTATTCTTGGCGGCGACACCATCATCCCCTCCGCCATGTCGGCCAGCAAACTTGGCATCCCAAAAATCTCCTCCTCATCCACGAACGACGCCGTATTACCACTATCTCGAATATTGGTAATCGTCGTATCTTCAATGTTAGTGCTGCAAGTCTCAACTTTGTTCAACGCATTGGCGGCGGCGGCGGCGGCGGAGGCAGCATTGCGTATATCAAGCGGGGAGGTGGAGGCAGGAAGAGGATAGGAGGCAATAGAGGAGGGGAAGTTAATGATGGCTTGATCACCTCGGAGAGCGAGAGCGGCAACGTCGTAAGCTGTGGCAGCCATCTCGGGTGTCGGAAACGTACCGAGCCATATGCGTGTCGTCTTACGTGGCTCCCGGATCTCCGACACCCATTTTCCACTTCTGCATCGAATTCCTCTGTACAAAGGATGCTTCTTGGTCGACGAAGATGACGAAGAAGAGGAAGTTAAAGAAGCCATGGACGGAGTTATACGATAAACAAAAAAATTAATGAATTTGTTTTAATATTTAGAAATTAAAATTCCAAGAGAATTTGTCTTCTTCATCGTTCCCCAATAAACATACTATAAACACGTCACGTCAGATCAATTTTGGTGTCTTAAAAAATATATTGAGACACTCAATTTGGTATGGATTTGTTATATTCATATTTATTTGTAGTGCTTATACAATATCAAACAAATTCATTGACTTCACTTTTATAAATATATATATATATATATTTATTAAGCATGAGATAGAGAATGAATAAAATTAGAATGGAATTGACGTGGCTGATTTTTAGCCACAATATAATAATAATTTTGTTCTTTTAAAAAATTAAAGATAATTTAGTTTTTTTTTTAAAAAAACTTTATGAAATTAAATATTTATTTTAAAAGTATTGAATAATTTTTTTAATTTGTATCTACTAATTTAAATACAAATTCTCGTATAAAATAAATGACTAAATATCATTTTTTTTTTTTTTTTACTTAAAAAAATTTAAAGTTTGTTGAGATGGTTGTAATTGAGATTTATGTATTCTCTCATTTTTCAATTTTTGTCAAACTTCTAATATTATAAATTTGTATTTACCAAATTGAATATTAATTTTGGATTGAATCGAAACTGGTCTAAAATATGGTCTAACATATCACATTATTAAATAAATGTATCTATTTAACTATAAATTTAACCTCATAATCAATTTCAAGGAAGAATATTTTTAAGCTTTCAATCAATATATATATATATATATCTTAGTAAAGGTTAAATAATTTAAATTTTAAAACAGACAATTATAAATCCTAATAAAATATTTAAAATATAAATAATAAAAAAACTTCTATTTGAAATTAAAATAAAATCTAACAAATATAACTGTTATTTGAAATTCAAAATCTAACAACCTATCATAATTTTTACTATAAATAAAGACAGCCAGAGAAAGGAAAAAATTATCCAGGAAAATTCACCTGGAAAGTGTTTTTGGATATGATTTGGGTATCTCAGGTAATTTAATAATTCTATTCATTTTCTTTTAATTACTAATTATAATACAATAATAATAATAATAATAATAATAATGGGTGTTTGTCTTGTTTTGTTCAGGTGGAGTGACCTCCATGGATTCATTCTTATCCAAGTTTTTCCCAGCCGTATACGAAAAAGAAACATCCACAGATCCATCCAATAATCAATATTGTAAATTTGATAGTCAAATTTTGACTCTTTTTACCTCCTCCCTTTATCTGGCGGCTCTGGTCTCCTCTCTGGTGGCCGCCACCGTCAGTCGAAAGTGTGGCCGTCGAATTACGATGCTCATGGGCGGCATTCTGTTTCTCGCCGGTGCTCTTCTCAACGGCTTTGCTCAAACCGTTTCCATGCTCATCGCCGGCCGCTTACTTCTCGGTTTTGGCATTGGTTGCGCTAATCAAGTTTCTAATATAACCCTTTTGCTTGCAAAAATCAAATTATACTCGAATGGATAATATCGTAATAGTCGTGATTTCTAACGATATTCTTATTTTATTTTTCAGTCTATGCCAATTTATCTATTCGAAATGGCTCGTTATAAATACAGAGTATCTCTCAACAATCTCTTTCAACTCATGATCACATTTGGCATTCTAATAGCTAACGTCCTCAACTATGCCTTCTCGTTGATCCCCGGAGGTTGGGGCTGGAGGCTCAGCCTTGGAGGAGCCATGGTCCCAGCCATGATTATAATTTTCGGCTCCATGACCCTCACCGACACCCCGAGCTCTCTAATCGAGCGTGACCGCCACGACGAGACCAAGGAGCTTCTCAAGAAAGTCCGGGGAGTCGACAACGTAGACGCCGAGCTAGCCGAATTGGTGGCAGCTAGGGACGCATCAAAGCAAGTGAAGAACCAATGGAGTGCATTGTTCAAAAGAAAATATAGGCCACAGCTTGCAATGGCCATAGCCATCCCATTTTTTCAGCAATTGACTGGAATCAATGTCATCACTTTCTACGCTCCTGTTTTGTTTAAAACACTTGGATTTGGAAACTCTGCCTCTTTAATCTCCGCCACTGGAACAGTCAATTGCCTCTCCACCGTTGTCTCGATTTTTCTTGTTGATAGATTTTGAAGAAGGGTTCTTTTCCTTGAAGGTGGTACTCAAATGTTCATATCTCAGGTTGTGGTTACAGCTATGATCGCTTACAAGTTCGGCCTCGATGGAGTTGCCGGGGAATTGTCGAAGGAGTATGCCGGGGCAGTGATGTTGTTCATATGCATATACACTGCAGGGTTTGCTTGGTCGTGGGGGCCTTTGGGATGGTTGGTTCCAAGTGAAATATTTTCTCTAGAAGTTCGATCGGCCCTTCAAAGTGTGAACGTTTGGGTGAATATGATCTTCACTTTTGTGGTTGCTCATGCGTTCACGGCTATGCTGTGCCACATGAAATTTGGGATGTTCATATTTTTTGCGTTCTTCGTGGTGGTGATGAGCATTTTCATATACAAGTTTCTGCCGGAGACAAAGGGTGTGCCTATTGAAGCGATGACTCTTGTTTGGCAGAAACATCCGTATTGGGCAAAATATGTGACCCAAGATCAAACTCAAACTCACACAACTGAAACCCCACGTACCTCTTCCGATTAGGATTTTTTGAAGTGGGTTTGGTTTGGAATTCTTTTGTTTCTATTGCTTTTTTTTTTATTAATGTTTATTTATTAGTTTCAATAGGTTTAGGGATAGGTTAGATTTTGGATTAGGGTTTTGTTTTTGAAATAGGGTTTAGGGTTTGTTTCCTCTTCTTCACTCTATTCAATGATTTCTTTCAATTTACTTTTGAGTCATATTCATCTAACATGGTATCAATAAATTAATAAATCCTTAAATGTCGAACAAAGGACTCCAAAACAATGACTTAATCTATAATACGCTCAAAATTGTGAGCTTATGTTCAAAGTGGACAATATCATATCATTGTGAAGGAGTTCGATTTGGAGTTGTTTATAAAATTTGGTTAAAAATTCTAACGTTGTCTTTAAAACGATATAGTAGTTGTTTTTGTTGCAATTTCATGTGTTACTCGACCATGGTATTAGAACATTGAAATCATAATTCGTTTCCATAAAAGAATATGCTATAATCATATCGTTTGTTTGTTTCAAAATTTATCTCTCAATGATCTCTAATAGACCATTCATGTTTCTCATTTAACTTGAATTCAAGTGTTAGAGGAAGACTTGATATTTTCGATGCGAACAAGGCGCCATGCCCCGTTGATTCTACCATGGTAATTTCATATCAAGATATCATAATATATAAATTAAAAGACAATGAGACACTAAAAGGAAAACGGCGTGGGTCCAAAGCCATCATTCCCGGAATTTAACAAGGGGGAAATAAGCCAAGCATAGCATCAGCCATGCATGAATACGCGGTTTATTTTCAGAAAATTACAACTCTATCTAATGACTATATTGCAATTAATTTATTTTAACCTTGTTTTAATGGTCATTAATGGGTTGATTGATAAATTAAAGTGGAATTTTGTAGGCTATAAATACGGCCATAACCCTAATAACTTCTTCACAGCTACCCATTTCAGATTTGGTCTTTCGTAGAAATCCCTCTGTTTCTTTCTGGGTGTCCAATTTCATAACCCCCCTTCAAAAAACTTGCTTCCGACAATGTCTGCTTCTTCTGTTCCTCTACTTTCCGACCAACCAAATAGTCCGACAACTAATCATTCACTTACAGCTCCTCTGATCTCCGAAAACCCAACAATTTCAACAACAGTAGCAGACAAATATCCATTTCTCTGTCTTGTTCTCTCGGAGTGCAAATCTATAGCCCACGTCGCTCTTCCGATGATTTTTGTCGGATTTTTTATGTACTCTCGTTCTATGATTTCCATGTTGTTCCTCGGCCAGTTGGGTGATTTGTCCTTGGCCGGCGGTTCGCTGGCAATTGGGTTTGCTAATATCACTGGCTACTCTGTTCTGTCTGGATTGGCCAGTGGCATGGAGCCCATCTGCGGCCAAGCTTTTGGGGCTAAAAGATTCAAACTCTTGGGCCTTGCCCTTCAAAGAACAGTCATTCTTCTTCTCCTTTCTTCAATACCCATTTCGTTTTCGTGGCTCAATATGAAGAAAATTCTGATCTTTTGTGGACAAGAGGATGATATTGCCAATGAAGCTCAGTCCTTCATCCTCTGTTCTATCCCTGATTTAATTGCTCTGTCTTTTCTTCACCCTTTACGAATTTACCTTCGTTGTCAATCAATTAACCTCCCTCTCACTTACTGCGTTGCATTGTCAGTTCTTTTACACGTTCCAATTAATTACCTTCTCGTCTCTGTTTTGGATTTGGGAATTCACGGCGTCGCTTTGGGAGCTGTGTGGACGAACTTCAACCTCGTCGGATCCGTGATTATTTTCATCCTCGTCTTCGGCGTGTACAAGAATTCCTGGCCGGGATTCTCGTCGGAGTGTTTGAAGGAGTGGAAGTCGCTTCTTAGGTTAGCAATTCCAAGCTGTATTTCGGTTTGTTTGGAATGGTGGTGGTACGAAATCATGGTTATGCTAAGTGGGTTTATGATGAATCCTCAATCAACAGTGGCTTCCATGGGGATTTTGATTCAAACCACAGCTTTAATCTACATTTTCCCATCGTCACTAAGCGTTGGAGTTTCAACAAGAGTTGGAAAAGAATTGGGAGCAAACCAACCAAACAGAGCCAAATTAGCCGCCATTGTTGGGCTCTGTTTCAGCTTCTTCTTTGGCCTTTCAGCATTGGTGTTCGCTTTCAAAGTTCGAAAAGTGTGGGCCACAATGTTCACAAATGACACAGAAATCATAGAATTGACATCGCTAGTCCTCCCAATCATCGGACTTTGCGAGCTGGGGAACTGCCCACAGACGACAACCTGCGGGGTTTTGAGAGGGACAGCGAGGCCAACATTGGGAGCGAATATAAATTTGGTGTGTTTTTACATGGTGGGAATGCCGATTGCAATATGGTTGAGCTTCTACGGCGGGTGGGACTTCAAAGGACTGTGGATTGGGCTGCTGGCGGCGCAGGCCTCATGTGCTATGGCGATGCTCATGGCGCTGGCTCGGACCAATTGGGAAGAACAGGCCGAGAGGGCTCAGGAGTTGACTAGAACCGGTCCGTTGGAGATTGAAAATGGTGAGGATGTCGAACAAAATGAGACATTTGAGAATGATGACGACAGAAATGGACGTTTGAATTCAATGGTTGAAAGCGATTTGGAAGTGTGATGTGAAGAAGCCCATCAATGAAAGACGGATGGATTTAGGAAGTTTGCTACAGTTTTTTTTTTCTCTCTCGGGTTTTAGGTAAGCAAATTGGGTTTGTGTCATTTTGTATAGTGTTCGGGGAGGAGGAGAAAGGTGCATGGTTGATAGATGAACATGGAACTATCAATATAAATTGAGTTACTCTTTAGTTTCTTCCATAAGTGTTGTTTCTTTAGATGAGGTGTGTAATAGTTGTGCTCGTGGAATATGTTAGTGTAGCTAGGGTTTTATGTTGGTATAAGTTCTTACATAAGAACAAGTAAACATGTCGAACATGGATGTTATTAAAATGGAAGAGATTATTGAAGATGAGATTTTTGGCAAACATGTTAAAGTTTGGACACTAATTAAAAGAGACCGTTTAAATGGGTATTAGAGTAGTAAAGTTGAGAAAGACGTTGTAGTTGAGGTGATACTCCCAAGGAGAGTGATCTGGCTACATGCACAAGAATCCGAAAAAAATAGAATCGATACAAGAAATTGTTTACTAATTTGAACAATATTTGTTTGATTCGAAACACGCTATCTGGATGTGTCTCTAATAGAAACACATCACGATAACATTAATGTAGCTTTAAAGAATAGGATTCTTTTACCAAATTTAGATCCCGATTTTCAAAAACATGCAACCGAATACGCTCTAGTATAGTTGACTAAATAAACTTCACCATTTTTCGCTCTCCCTTCCACTTGACACTTTCCCTTTTTCTTGTTCTTCAATAGTGTCTCTAGCTACTCTTCCCACATTCTTTTTGCTGTTTGTTTTTTGTTTTTAAAGATATATATATATTTTATCATATTCATAGATAATCTTCCTCCTTTTTCATAAAACACAATCATGTCGAAATAAAATATTAACGATAAATAAATAAACACAAATTTTTCTTCTCTCGGTGATTAAAACTGGTAATGAAAATGAAAATGAAAGCTACTTATTTAACAAACATCAAAACAATAAAAGGAAGAAAATATATGGAGAAATTGATTCGATTTTAGATTTATAAACGTGTAGATGAATGTTATTAAATTGGAATAGATCTTTTATGATGAATATTCGAAAAAGATGCCAATTGAAACACATGATATTTGAGAAGATAGTGTTAAAGGCGAACGTTTCGGTAAATAAAGTAAGAAAAAAAGGTATAAATCCGAAAAGAGTGATTTGGCTAATAGAAGCAACGATGTAGATGGAAACAATTGAGTATAAGTACTATTTGGTAAGCCGAGTCATGTTTTATTCTCTTATCAAACCCTATTTGAGTACATGCCTTGTTTGATTTTGAATCACACATGAATTCTCAGCTTTCATATCTCAAATCGCAGTACCTAAGTCTATATCTCACGATGAAGAAATAAAGAAATTATTATTTATCGTGATTACAAAAAAAAAATAAAAACAATGAGTTTCCATATTCCAACAGCCGATATTGATTCTAAGAAGGGAAAATAAAACAATGTAAGGGAAAAATAAACCATTATTTACATCTTAAATTCCCAAATAGCCCTCATCCAATGCAATTTGGGCCCATAACGATTGGCCCAAATATTTTTAGAACGAGTCATTGGGCCTCGCCAGCCGAGCCCAATTAAAAATGGATACCATCTGCAGCAGGCAGCCGGTAGCCGGTAGCTGAAGCCCCCGATCTGCGACCGCCCAAAACCTTTGGTTCTCGAAAAACCGTGCCGAAGCTTGAAGAAGGAATCCTCCATTTCAGTAACTTGTTGAAGAAGGAGAACGGAAGAGTTGGAAATGGCGGCGAAGGAACAATTCGAAGAGGTGGAGAAGAAAAGGAAGGGAAACTTTTGGATATGGATGGTATTGTCAGTGATTTTTAGGATTGTTATGATATATTTTCCCAATCTGAATCTGTCTTCTCGTCCCGAAGTCTCCACACCTCTAACCAGCATTCATCGACGTATTTTACTCTCTTTTCTTTTGAGATTCTAGCTATGATTGGTTTCTAGCTTAGTTTATGCTCATAATATCTTGTTGGTTGTTAAATGTCTTGCAGTAGCTGAGGGCTATTGGTTAAAGCAGTCGTCAATGTCTCCTTATGCAGGTTTCCTTGTTTTCCATTTGTTATCAATTCAAATGTTGCTTTTGAAGCTGGCTGATTGTAGATGGCTATCTTATAATTTTGAGAATTTGGTTATTTTTCTGAGCAGGTTCTATGTACCATGGCTCTCCTCTGTTATTGTCTCTTCTAGGGCCACTGACTGTCAAAAGGTAGAAACCAACCTCCAAAAGAAATGTAACATTGTACTTCAATAGAGGCTTTTTTTTTTCCTTGTTGGTTTAACAGGTGTCTGTGTTTTGTGTTTATAATGGCTAAGAACCTGAAGCTGATTAGTGTTTCGTTTCTTCCATCGTTTTTCTTATTGCATACTTAAATTGAAGAGTTTGAAGCCCGTGAAAATGAATTTGGTAACTTCAGAATTTCTGAATTACTAGGATCCTGAGCTTTGCAAGTGCTCGGAATATAATGCCTAAGTTTGGTGTGTTTTCTGACATTCAATAATAGTTGTATTTTGGTGATGCAGAATTGAAGGGCAACCAGACCATCTTTTATGCAGGTGAATTTTGCTTCTTTTTTTTTGTTCGCCACTAAGATTGATTTATGCACTTTTAAGGTTGTTATCAATGGTTTGAAAGTGAATGGGTTTCAGTGAAGTCCAATTTCTTTTAACATTTCTGTTGTGCACTTTTTGTACTTAAATTATTTGTGATTTCTTCAAGGCCTAAGATTTTCATTCATTAATGATAGTTCTGTTATTTATCCAGGCTGTTAATATAAATGTATTGTTGCATAGTTTTGCTTTTGTGGTTGCAGATGTTCTGAGTGCATTGCTTATTCGTGCAGTCGGTCAGAATCTTCAGAGGGCATATTATCAGAATTTGAGATTGCTGAAGGTTAACCTATCAAAAAACTCAGGTACTTGACATGTGATTGAAAATTATGCATATGATGAACTGTAAATGAATGCCGATCTTTATTCTAGTTATGACTGAACTGCATACAATCATTAGTGACGGAAAGGAGAGATCAGATATGATCATTTATCCCACAAGTTAGGACATTTTAATTAAAAAATACAGTGAAGTTTCCTTGACATTTTCCTGTGTAACGTCAGGGATCTAAATGCTATGCTATAAATTTTAAAATTAACTTCTAGGATTTATATTTGGAATATATTTTTCAAACTTTAGGATTCCATGAACATCTTAAAGATGATTGTTGACTCTTTATCCATGAACAATATATCGCGATAACCATAGTATAACCTATATATAGCTTATAGTATTTAAAAAATTACTTCACGAAAATTATAACCACAATTAATTGTCATCTTGCATTTCTCTTATAAGGTTGGGTTCTTATGCTAAAGTAATTTGTATTGATTTTTCCTCTGCTTCACTTTGTAAATTTCTGTTGCATTCTCTGTACTCCTTTCGTTTGAAACTTGTTTCTGATTATACAAATATCACAGAAAGCCATTATTTGCTTGAAATGAAAACTCCCCTGAAACTGAATAAGATGTTGGCCCTCAGACTTTCATCTATTCTTGTTCTATAATCTTTTTAAAGAACAGGTATTTTCTGAATAAATGAAATAAGTTTAAGATGCAATCTAATGCCTTTGGATATAGGTTTCCTTTGAACTGTTGAAGCATGATACAGAAATCAGTTACTCAGCATGGTGCTGATCTGAGATGTATTAAACCTTGTATAGAAGATGATATAATGTTCAATGCCCAATTGAGTTCAAATATAACTCGTACGTTCAGACAACTATGTCAATTTGAATGGATGTGGTTAGTGGTCTTCAGAATTGAAATCCTTTCTACATAAGAGAAGCGCAAAATTGCAGTTTCACTATCTAGTTATATTTGTCTTGACCTATATGATTACTGTAGATTCTTTCTAAATGATGGAGCTGGGAAGTGAGGACTTGGAAATCACTTATTAGGTTGATATAGCAATACGGATATTCAATTCTTACTGTTGGTTTATGTTTGTGATGTTTTTCATTGTTAAATTTATTGGCTATAATTATATTTTAATTATTTGTATAAGTTTTTTCCCTTTTACGTATTAGACCTTTTTTCCTTAAAAAATGTCCCTTATAACTATTGTAAGTAAATGAGAATTGACAATTATATTATTCCATAGAAATTGATATTTCACACTTACAAAGGGAGAAATTGGGAGAAACACATGAAAACATGGTCTTTTTGGTTGCTGTAGTAATAATAATATTTTTTAAGGAAACAGAAATTTCATTGATGAATATAAAATTACGAAGGGGAAAGCTCTGTTTTCTGGATGACTTCGTTATAGATCTGGATTGTTTTATAGTTGTATGTCATTGTCATTCAAATGAGAACTGCCTTTCGAGTTGGATTTCAACTTGTTGAATGCTACATTCCTTTCTTTTATTGGCTTATGAGTAATGTCATTATTTGTTTAATGTTAGCAGAGTTCTTCCCAGCCGGAGATATTGCTTCTCTTGTGTACCTGTGGAATCCTTTCACAATTGTTGCATGTGTGGGTTTGTCCACATCTCCAATCGAAAATCTAGCCATTGTGCTTACGCTCTATGGAGCATCTAAAGGCAAGAAATTAGCAATCTTTGCTTTGTAATGACAATCTTTTTTCTTCCGCCTTCTGAAAAAGCATAATTTATAGACAAGAGTCATACACGTGAATTTCCCCAAAACTTCAAAGGTTCAACTGTTCATATTGAAGCACCAGCAAATTGACATTTTACATACCACCATTACACTGATTGCATGTTTTTGTTACTGAAAATATACATTTATTTTTGTTATGATTTTCTTTTTGGTTATTTTGAACCATTCATTTCATAAGATGCATCTAATGTAGTACAGGACAAGTTCCATTGGCTGCTTTTGGATTTGTGGTGGCGACTCATCTATCTCTTTATCCTATAATTCTTATAATTCCGGTATGATTGTTCTGTCTTGGGTGTTTGTAAGACAATATATAATTTGCTTGCTCATGGATTCTTCTAATATAGTTGCTATGTTCTCCTTCTTCCCCCCAGGTAGTCCTTCTACTAGGTAATGGCTTAGATGCTCCTCCTAGGAAATTGTTCTTGCAAAGGAGTAGTAGTAGAGTTGTTGTGGGACCTTCACGTGATAGCTGTAGCCAGCAGGAGGAAGTGATCAATCAGTCTGAAGTACCAAATGGTTTCTCATTGAGACCAGTCATGTATTTCTTATTATGGGTTTCTTTATTTTCTGTGTATCTGCTGCTTCTCTGTGGCGTATCTCTTAAACAATTTGGTGGACTCTGGGAGATGTTTAGAAGGTATGGATTTTTTATTTAAACTTTCTGCCATATATTTATTAATGTACCCGTTGACACTTCGCATTTCTCATACCAAAATGAACATATGCCTACTTCACCCAGTAGACAAGTGCGATTGTGATAGGTCAGTGATGAATATGCACATTTCAGGTCCTCCTTCACCCTTCCTTAGTCTTTAAGGATGGGGAGGTGTCACTTGGCTGAATGCTAGTCAGTTTCCAAAATACTGTGTATATTCATTTCATTAATATGAAAAGAAAAGGTCAACAACCTGGAAGTTAAATCCACCAGTGAGAAAGTTGGTTCCTTTTTTTTTATTCTTTTGATTTATTTATTTATAATTTTTTTGTATCAAGGTTTCACGTTTTTAAGGTAACCACTCTTATTACCATGCAAGTAACATGAGTTTGAAGTGTTTATCTGAGTTTCAACCATATTTCTAACTCGGCTATAAAATGTGTGGCTGGTTTCTGCAGTACATATGGCTTTATTCTCACTGTGCAAGATTTGTCTCCAAATATTGGGGTTCTATGGTGAGTCCAACAAAATACTAGTTGGTTACAAAATGAAACCTATACATAAAGTCTTACACGTGACTTTCCAACTGATTTTTTTTAATGCTGTTTTCAGGTACCTTTTCGCTGAAGTGTTTGAGTTCTTCAGGGATTTTTATTTAATAGTCTTCCATATCAATATTCTTTTTATGATAACACCATTGGCCGTTCGTCTCCGCCATCGACCCTTGTTTTTGGCTTTCATGCTTCTTTCCATTTCTGCAATGTTGAAGTCTTATCCTTCGGTATCCTCACGTCTTGTTGCATGACTTTCTTTTGATTTTTTAGTAGTCATACACTTGACTACACGATGATGCGAGTTTAATAAGCAATCTTGTCTTGTCATTTTGACTCCAATAGGTAGGGGACTCAGCTCTGTACTTGAGTTTTATGGGATTGTTTGTATACGAATTAGTTGGTGAGTAATCATTCGGTTCTGGTCACTTGTATTTTCAACCTGATTTGAATCTTCACCTTTTAATTAATGTCCAATGCTATTCATACAGATTTGGAGTTCTCATTCTTTCTGTTCTGCGGGTATATTGGGATTTCACTGCTCAGCCCTGTAATGCACAATCTTTGGATATGGAGGGTATGCCTTCTTTGCATCCTGATTTAAACAGAAACATGGAAAAAGACTTGAATCTCTTTTTAACTAAATGACGTCACGAAATTGCAGGGGACTGGCAATGCAAATTTCTACTTTGCAAACGCTATGGCTTATGCTTGCTTCCAGGTTGGTCTTTCTTTTTTAAAATATAATCTGCATTCATATCACTGCTAGGATTCTCCACGTTCCATTTGCTTAAAATATAATTTGCATTCATATCACTGCTTGGACCTAATACACGAAAAGTTGTGCCTATCTTGCTTTCTAGTCACTACCAATCGCTGTTGTTAGGACAGAGACATATTTCGGTCAAGAACATGGCTTTGGTTTCAATCGAGTACTTATATAGATGATCTTTAGACCAATTTGTTATATGTTCAGTAATTCTCTGGGCCCACTACCTGTTTCCTTACAGATCGTTCTAGTGGTTGAGAGCGTAAGTACAATGCTGAATCACGACCGGAAGCTGAGGAAGCTGTCTGCAGTGAAGCTTTCATGATAGCTAAGCCATAGCACCCGAAACCTAAAAGGAAAATCGTCTCGGCTATCCAATTTTATTGTACAACTTTAGAGGTCTAGAGATCCAATATCCATGTAGAATTCTAGTGATCTTGGAACTGCTCTAACAAAAACAAAATATTTATTACCACCTACATAGGCCCCTGTTGGGATTGCTTTTCTTTATTTTATTTTTTTTAATAGTGAATGAATCTTAATCTGTTTGGTTGTTTGGAAAATTTAGTTATCTTTTAATCTATTAAAATCACTTTTCAATTTACTCTTCAAAGTCATGATGAGTAATAATTTTGATATTATATGTCAATATAAAAATAATTAAAACAATGTTCACTTTGTTTCTTAGGGCTGAATTAGAACAATATTGTTTGAATTTGTAAATGTTTCAGCTTGATTCTTTCAACTAAAATACATCTATACAAGATCTCATATATACATGAACATATATCATTTTATTTTCCTTTTTTTTGTGTGACCCAAGAGCCGAACGAGAATGAATACCACAAATCAGAGTCAAGACCAGGCTGCTTTCTTCGTTTGACCCTCATTCCCTTTCTATCCGAAAAATCTGGTTCTTCAAGGCAGGAAAGACTGAAAGAGGAGAGTTGTCTTACCCTTTCTCTTTCTGATCCCCAAAAAATGCTAGATTACCGATATAAATTTAAAAATTTAGGGATTAATACTCACTAGGCAAGTAATGAACAATTGAACAAAGATATCAAATTGATGATATATTAAATATGAATTAAATTTATAAGACCCATTTGATGATAATGAGTCTCTAAGATTTTATTAAGATGTCTCCATACCCATATCTATTCTCGTCTTGATTATAATTGTTTAATTCTTTTATTATTATTTTGTCAAACATAATTTGTTGGCCTATCCAAAACGTGTTTTAAATAATTCTCTATAAGAACCTTTTCACTTTACAATATTTTCATACGGCCTCTTTCAAACCATATAAAAAAAAAGTTGTATAATTATGAACCCGAGACACAAAAGAACAAAATTATGTTGAAATAGCCAACTTTTTGTTCCAGCGTGGTTTGTAAATTATTGCAACATAATTGATTGGTTGTGTTAAAAACATTAGATTCTCCCTTAGCAATTTTCGACTAAGGAAGACTCTTATCACTACAAATATTTCGATTGGCATTGAAACTTGGTACAATATGATTCATATACTTGTCTTGTTCCAAAAATTAAATGTTAGTTCATAAATTACATACATGAACTTTGAGACGTAAGAAACACAACTTTTATTTTTCGACCCATAAAGTTGCATGGCTTTGAAAATTTTCAAGAAAAGTACGAGTTTTCCATCATTTTTCTGTACGTGTAATGTAGCGTGTCGGTGGTTGTACTGAGAACGAAAAAGGTGTAATAATGGATGCATGGAATTTGGTGAAAGCTTTGCCAAAAATAATAATAATAATAATAATAAAGAAATTTAGTCAAAGCCGATAAGTTTGACCAGCTGCTGAAATCTGACAAGACTAATTGGCCGCCGGCGATTCTGAATCGTTGACCTGGTCTTCAACATTCCCACCTCACCAACAATCAAATTTTTCGTTTTCTTCTTTTCTTTTTATAAGCATTTTGTTTTTTAATTTTTTAAATTTGATAAATAATTCAAAATGTTTAATAAAGAAAAACGGAGAGAAAATAATTATAAACTTATCTTAACATTATTTTTTGTTACCTCCTAAAAATAAATAAAAAATCATAAATAGATTGCAGTTCATCGTAATCTTTCTATTTGATTGTTGTGGCGGTGTGTTTCGAGATTTCATTGTTATGATTTCGACTACCTTATTATATGAAAATCCCCAGTTTTCTCTCGGCATTTTGAAATTTCAAAAATTTGAAGTTTGACAATTTAAAAAGAAAAAACAAGTAGAAATATGAAACTACAGTCGTAACAATCCCGAAGAAATTAAAATCTCATCCAACCTAATCCATTATTAGGAAGTTTGAATCATGACTTTTCACTTGGACAAAGTTTTGTTAAGACCAAACAATTTGTTAGCAGGTTAAAAATTGCATTTTCAAAACTCAAATCATATATAAGCATTTCTTCTCATTTCAATAAAAACATAACATCTTAAAGTAAATGGCTAAATCAAAGCTGGTTTCGTGTGTATTTTTAGCCATTTTGGCAATGAGCTACCTGTCCCCACACAGTTGCAAGCCATTGCCAAAGTAAGAGCTTCGACCCTTGTTCATCTTTGGTGATTCCCTTTATGACGTTGGTAATAACAACTACATCAATACCACCGCCGTCGTAAATTTCCAACCATATGGCCAAACCTTCTTTAAGTTCCCCACCGGAAGATTTTGTGATGGCAGAGAGATTCCTGATTTTATTGGTAACTAAATTTATGCATGTTTTCTCCACCATTTCTTTTAATTACAGTTTTCACTCATTGATTAAAAATTTTGTTGTTGTTATTTTAGTTATTTTAGTTATTTCAGTTATTTTTGTTGCATGCAGCTGAATATGCAGGCTTACCCTTGATTCTTCCCTATCTTTATCCCGGCATTAAGGATTTTGTGAAGGGAATAAATTTCGCATCTGGAGGAGCACGAGCTCTCGACAAAACTTTTTCAGAATCGGTAAGATTTCTTTCTCTCGAGTGTTGAGGATTGTTGAGAGCGAGGAATACATTTCTATTGGTATAACGCCTTTTGGGGAAGCCCAAAGCAAACCCATTAGAACTTATATTCATATAATCAAACTTATCCATTTAACGTTTGTGTCATTTTTCAGGTGATACTCTTTAGAGTTCAAGTTAACCATTTTAGAGAAATGAAAAGAACACTAAGAAAGAACCTCGGAACTTCATAAACGAGAAAATTATTGTTGAGAGCTGTGTACTTAATCGCCTTTGGAAGCAATGACTATGGTGCCTTTGATCCACACTCCGAAGTTTACCAATCCTACACAACTAAACAATATGTTGATTCAGTGATTGGAAACATGACCAATTTCATCCAAGTAAATAAAAAATCAATGGGTCTTGTATATTTTAACATGTTAGTCGAACTATACTCAGGTTGAGCTAAATCTACCAGATAGGAGGAAGGAAATTTTCCATGCTAAATGTAGGGCCATTGGAAAGGTTACCACAAATGCAAGAAGCAGCTACATACCATGGTGAAGTTGGTTGGGTGGAACAACTAAAGCAATTTTCCATTTCACACAATGAAAAGCTTCCCAAAGCTCTTGAAAAGCTTGCACAAATGCTCAAGGGATTCATTTATTCTCATGCTGATTTCCACACCGCTATGAATCGGATCATCGACCACCCTTCAAAATATGGTACGTGAATATTTGGAAGCATGTGCATATGGGGCTGTATTTGCATGTCACTTATTTTGATTTGGTTTGGCAAAGGTATGAAAGAAGTGAAGAGAGGATGCTGCGGCATTGGGCCATTAAGAGGAACCAATAGCTGCAGGGGTCAGGGAAACATAAAAGAGTATGAGCTATGTGAGAACCCAGAAGAGTATGTGTTCTTTGATGCCACTCATTTAACTCATACATCATATGAGTTAATTGCTGAAATGATGTGGAGTGGGTCCTCCAACATTACTACACCTCTCACTCTCAAATCCTTATTCTACGCTTAAATTCCTTCTTCTACGTACACACTTTTTCATCTTATGATCTTCATTCCTTTCGTTAAGAATCACGATTTCTGTAATAATATGATATTGTTTATTTTGAGCATAAATTTTAATGGTTTTTAACTTTACTTTTCCAAAATGACTTGTATCAATGGAGATATCTTTTTTACTTATAACCTCGTGATCAACCTCTTTAATCGATGTGAGACTCCTCTCCCAACAATTCTTAACAATCCTCCATTTGAACAAAATACACCATAGAGCCTCTCCTGAGGCTTATGGAGCCATTGAACAAACTCTCCTTAATCAAGGTTCGACCCCTTCTCTCAAGCCCTTGAACAAATTACACCATTTGTTTGACAAGCGAGTCACTTTTGACTACACATTCGAAGCTAGCATCTTTTTTGTGAGAATTTGATTAGCATGGCTAAGTTAAACGCATGGTTCTGATACCATGTTAGGAATCACAGACTTCTATAATAATATGATATTGTCCACTCTTGAGTACAAGCTCTCGTGATTTTATTTTTGGTTTCTCCAAAAGACTTTACACTAATAGAGATGTATTTCTTACTTATAAACTCATAATCAATCTCTTAATGAGTCGACTTGAGACTAATCTTCCGACCATTCTCAACTTACAAACAAGTAAAAAAGGTTGGGTGGGACCGGTAGGGGATAGGATAGTATGTTGACCGTCTGGTATTAGCGAAAGAACAAGGCCTTTTTATGTCGGGGGGAAAAGTACCGAGGAAGATTTGGAAGTGGCAGAACATATCCAATGAATCCTTACACTAATTCTGTCAGCTTGGACCATCTCACTCTACTATCGTAAACGAACACTCAACCTGGTCTCATGTTTTTCATATGGGTCAATGGTCAAATCTCTTTTTAACCCAACTTAAAGTTTAACCTAGGGTTCTCCATTTTCCCCAAGTTCCCGGGAACACTCCGTGACCTAAACGGAGACGAGGAGTATAATTCACTCTCCATTTCATCAACCATGACATGTTCCTACACCTATATCAACCATGACATGGACGACGAACGACATAGTTTTCAATGAAAAAAGTAATTCATTTTCAATTTGATTTGATGGCGGTTTGCATTTTCCCGTTTTAACCCATGAACTGTTCAAAACCGTATGATACCCGCAACCTTTGGCTTGTGAAACCCAATCTAAGTCAAACTTGAAAAAAAAAATCAATTTGAAGGGGGTTTTAAATTGGATAAAGATGGAACAAAAAAAAAAAAAAAAAAAAAAAAAAAAAAAAAAAAAAAAGGG